>NC_091554.1:4889169-4906669 GCF_042767895.1 Penaeus vannamei
AGCCATTAGTGTGCGTGCGAGCGTGCGTGTGTGTGTTCGTGCGTGTGTGCGTGTGCGTGCGTACGTGCGTGTCTGTGTGTGCGTACGTGCGTGCGTGTGTGTATGTGTGCGTGCGTGTGCGTATGTGTGTGCGTGTGCGTGAGAAAATATCAGCACTTCATATTTGGACTGGGAAAAAAATCCTCAAACTTAGATTATCATCTCTCAATAGAAGTTTCAAAAAATGTATCAGGTATATGTCAGAGTAATCCTGGATAATAAAAATACGGACAATAAAATGACATTCCTCAATTATGCATTCTGCTCCATTATTCACTGTATTTTAGTGTCTTTTATAGTCTTGTTGATGATCTTAAAGCGTCTTTGAATTTTGAGGACCGGGCTTTGGTTTACCGGTCTAAATAAATGCTAAAATTCGCTCAAAATTGTCATTATGATTGATCCCAATTTTAGAAATGTTTGAATTTGGTGGTCTTGTACAGGCAATTGTTGTAACTAAGCTCGCAGTCTCAAACGCTCATACATGCATGTACATACGCATACTCACACGCACACGCACACGCACACGCACACGCACACGCACGCACACGCACACACACGCACACACACACGCACACACACACGCACACACACACGCACACACACACGCACACACACACACACACACACACACACACACACACACACACACACACACACACACACACACACACACACACACACACACACACACACACACACATCTATTTATGGTATATATATATATATATATATATATATATATATATATATATATATATATATTATAATGAATATTTATACAAAGGAACCAGAGACCTTCTATTCCTCTCAAACTCAGTAGAAAGACGAATTCTTTTCTAAGAAACTTTCCAGCCCTCCTTAAAATGATCAAAGCCCAGGTTTAAAGGGGAAAGTTGCATAGAAAAATATAAATAAATGGAGGAAAATGTATGCTTTTTTTTTTTTTTTTTTTTTTGCATTTGTTTAGATTTTAGATACAGGAAATTTAAAACAGGACCTTAATGATGTGTGTTTGTTTTAGTTTTAGTTAGTTTTAGTTGCCATAAAGGTTCTGTTTTATATTCCCTGTATGTGTGTGTGAGTGAGTGAGTGAGTGAGAGAGAGAGAGAGAGAAAGAGAGAGGGAGAGCGAGAGAGAGAGAGAGAGAGAGAGAGAGAGAGAGAGAGAGAGAGAGAGAGAGAGAGAGAATGTTCAACTTAGTTTGAACAACAGCCCTTATAGATAACGAATTAATTTACATACATAAAATACGCACACACGGATATACATATAACTGATTTTGTTTATGATATGTTCACGTGTTTTCCTTGCTTTGTTTACACCTTTCACCCTGTATCTATGGAACAACACAAGCAGGCAGTTAAGTTTCCATTTTTTTTTAAATATTCCCGAGCAGTAACCAAACAACTTTCCACAGTACGCGTGTGAAAAGAAAATATCGGTTTTAATATCGGGAGAGAGAGAGAGAGAGAGAGAGAGAGAGATAGAGAGAGAGAGAGATAGAGAGAGAGAGAGATAGAGAGAGAGAGATAGAGAGAGAGAGAGAGAGAAAAAAAAATGGTTTTCAAAAAAAAAAAAAAAGTCGGATTTTTTTTTTTTTTTTTTTTTTTTTTTTTTTTTTTTTTAGTTCAAAATTTGCTTGGTTATTTTTCGGATCGAAATCGGATCTCCTTCCATTTTCTTCTAGAAATCGGATAAGTTTCCATCCAAATCGCAATTTCCCTTTAAAGTTAGACTCCTTGCAGCTGGAATAGTTGCTTTTATTTTGTCTTTTTGTGAGAATTTTGTCTTTCTCTTTGTTTCATTTTCGAATTTCGGATCGACTTAATCAAGCTTTTTTTTTTTTTTTTTTCAATTTTCTTTCGTTGTTTTTGGTCTTCATGTCGCTTTTCTCTTATCATTATTGTCTCATTTCCTTTCGTCGATGTTTCATTTCACTTTCATTTCGTTTTATCGAACTTTTCTCTCCTTCTTCCTCCTTTCTCCTCCTCTTCTTCATTCTCTTCCTTTTTTCCTCCTCTTCCTCCTCTTATTTATTCCTCCTCCTCCTCCCCCTCCCCCTCCCCCTCCTCCTTCTATTCCTCCTCCCCCACCCCTCCTCCTTCTATTCCTCCTCCCCCACCTACTATTCCTCTTCCCCCACCTCTTTCTCCTCCACCCCCTCCTCCTCCCCCTACCCCACCTCTCCTATCCCTCCCCCTAACCTCTTTCCCCACCTCCTTACCACCCCCACACCACCCCATCCTTCCCCACCCCCTCCTTCCCACCCCCACACCACCCCCATCCCCCACCCCCACACCACCCCATCCTTCCCCACCCCCACACCACCCCCACCCCCACACCACCCCCATCCCCCCACCCCCACACCACCCCCTCCTCCCCCCTCCTTCCCCACCCCCTCCTTCCCTCCTCCTTCCCCAATGCCGAATCTTCCAGAAGTTTCGAGAAGAGCCATTTATCCCTCGCCCGGAGGAGCATTTGTCTTCGTCTCGGAACTTCGAGAAGACGGATTCCTGGCCCGGCGATGACGTCACACGCGGATTGGCCGGGATTTGCATGGGATTCGATGCCGTGGCTTCGCTGGGGCTTTGCTAATGGGGACTTGATTACGTTGTGGGGATTGTGACGTCATTATGATTGCGTTGTGGGAGTTGTGACGTCATTATGATTGTGTTGTTGGGAGTTGTGACGTCATTATGATTGCGTTGTGGGAGTTGTGACGTCATTATGATTGTGTTGTGGGATTGTGACGTCATTATGATTGTGTTGTGGGATTGTGACGTCATTATGATTGCGTTGTGGGAGTTGTGACGTCATTATGATTGTGTTGTGGGATTGTGACGTCATTATGATTGCGTTGTGGGAGTTGTGACGTCATTATGATTGCGTTGTGGGGATTGTGACGTCATTATGATTGCGTTGTGGGAGTTGTGACGTCATTATGATTGCCTTGTGGGAGTTGTGACGTCATTATGATTGCATTGTGGGAGTTGTGACATCATTATGATTGCATTGTGGGAGTTGTGACGTCATTATGATTGCATTGTGGGAGTTGTGACGTCATTATGATTGTGTTGTGGGAGTTGTGACGTCATTATGATTGCATTGTGGGAGTTGTGACGTCATTATGATTGCGTTGCGGGAGTTGTGACGTCATTATGATTGCGTTGTGGGGATTGTGACGTCATTATGATTGCCTTGTGGGAGTTGTGACGTCATTATGATTGCATTGTGGGAGTTGTGACGTCATTATGATTGCCTTGTGGGAGTTGTGACGTCATTATGATTGCATTGTGGGAGTTGTGACGTCATTATGATTGTGTTGTGGGAGTTGTGACGTCATTATGATTGCATTGTGGGAGTTGTGACGTCATTATGATTGCGTTGCGGGAGTTGTGACGTCATTATGATTGCGTTGTGGGGATTGTGACGTCATTATGATTGCCTTGTGGGAGTTGTGACGTCATTATGATTGCATTGTGGGAGTTGTGACGTCATTATGATTGCCTTGTGGGAGTTGTGACGTCATTATGATTGCATTGTGGGAGTTGTGACATCATTATGATTGCATTGTGGGAGTTGTGACGTCATTATGATTGCATTGTGGGAGTTGTGACGTCATTATGATTGTGTTGTGGGAGTTGTGACGTCATTATGATTGCGTTGTGGGGATTGTGACGTCATTATGATTGCATTGTGGGAGTTGTGACGTCATTATGATTGCCTTGTGGGAGTTGTGACGTCATTATGATTGCGTTGTGGGGATTATGACGTCATTATGATTGCGTTGTGGGAGTTGTGACGTCATTATGATTGCATTGTGGGAGTTGTGACGTCATTATGATTGCGTTGTGGGAGTTGTGACGTCATTATGGCTTTGCTAATGGGGACTTGTGACGTCATTATGATTGCGTTGTGGGAGTTGTGACGTCATTATGATTGCGTTGTGGGGATTGTGACGTCATTATGATTGCGTTGTGGGAGTTGTGACGTCATTATGATTGCGTTGTGGGAGTTGTGACGTCATTATGATTGCCTTGTGGGAGTTGTGACGTCATTATGATTGCGTTGTGGGAGTTGTGACGTCATTATGATTGCGTTGTGGGAGTTGTGACGTCATTATGGCTTTGCTAATGGGGACTTGTGACGTCATTATGATTGCGTTGTGGGAGTTGTGACGTCATTATGATTGCGTTGTGGGAGTTGTGACGTCATTATGGCTTTGCTAATGGGGACTTGTGACGTCATTATGATTGCGTTGTGGGAGTTGTGACGTCATTATGATTGCGTTGTGGGAGTTGTGACGTCATTATGATTGCGTTGTGGGAGTTGTGACGTCATTATGATTGCGTTGTGGGGATTATGACGTCATTATGATTGCGTTGTGGGAGTTGTGACGTCATTATGATTGCCTTGTGGGAGTTGTGACGTCATTATGATTGCGTTGTGGGAGTTGTGACGTCATTATGATTGCGTTGTGGGAGTTGTGACGTCATTATGGCTTTGCTAATGGGGACTTGTGACGTCATTATGATTGCGTTGTGGGAGTTGTGACGTCATTATGATTGCGTTGTGGGGATTATGACGTCATTATGATTGCGTTGTGGGAGTTGTGACGTCATTATGATTGCGTTGTGGGGATTATGACGTCATTATGATTGCGTTGTGGGAGTTGTGACGTCATTATGATTGCCTTGTGGGAGTTGTGACGTCATTATGATTGCGTTGTGGGAGTTGTGACGTCATTATGATTGTGCTGTGGGAGTTGTGACGTCATTATGATTGCGTTGTGGGAGTTGTGACGTCATTATGATTGCGTTGTGGGGATTATGACGTCATTATGATTGCGTTGTGGGAGTTGTGACGTCATTATGGCTTTGCTAATGGGGACTTGTGACGTCATTATGATTGCGTTGTGGGAGTTGTGACGTCATTATGATTGCGTTGTGGGGATTATGACGTCATTATGATTGCGTTGTGGGAGTTGTGACGTCATTATGATTGCGTTGTGGGGATTGTGACGTCATTATGATTGCGTTGTGGGAGTTGTGACGTCATTATGATTGCGTTGTGGGGATTATGACGTCATTATGATTGCGTTGTGGGAGTTGTGACGTCATTATGATTGCCTTGTGGGAGTTGTGACGTCATTATGATTGCGTTGTGGGAGTTGTGACGTCATTATGATTGCGTTGTGGGAGTTGTGACGTCATTATGGCTTTGCTAATGGGGACTTGTGACGTCATTATGATTGCGTTGTGGGAGTTGTGACGTCATTATGATTGCGTTGTGGGGATTGTGACGTCATTATGATTGCGTTGTGGGGATTATGACGTCATTATGATTGCGTTGTGGGAGTTGTGACGTCATTATGATTGCGTTGTGGGGATTATGACGTCATTATGATTGCGTTGTGGGGATTGTGACGTCATTATGATTGCGTTGTGGGGATTATGACGTCATTATGATTGTGCTGTGGGGATTGTGACGTCATTATGACTGCATTGTGGGAGTTGTGACGTCATTATGACTGCATTGTGGGAGTTGTGACGTCATTATGATTGCGTTGTGGGAGTTGTGACGTCATTATGATTGCGTTGTGGGAGTTGTGACGTCATTATGATTGCGTTGTGGGAGTTGTGACGTCATTATGATTGTGCTGTGGGGATTGTGACGTCATTATGACTGCATTGTGGGAGTTGTGACGTCATTATGACTGCATTGTGGGAGTTGTGACGTCATTATGACTGCATTGTGGGAGTTGTGACGTCATTATGATTGCATTGTGGGAGTTGTGACGTCATTCTGATTGCGTTGTTGGGAGTTGTGACGTCATTATGATTGCAATTTGGGAGTTGTGACGTCATTGTGATTGCATTGTGGGAGTTGTGACGTCATTATGATTGTGTTGTGGGAGTTGTGACGTCATTATGATTGTGCTGTGGGGATTGTGACGTCATTATGACTGCATTGTGGGAGTTGTGACGTCATTATGATTGCGTTGTGGGAGTTGTGACGTCATTATGATTGCGTTGTGGGAGTTGTGACGTCATTATGATTGTGCTGTGGGGATTGTGACGTCATTATGACTGCATTGTGGGAGTTGTGACGTCATTATGACTGCATTGTGGGAGTTGTGACGTCATTATGACTGCATTGTGGGAGTTGTGACGTCATTATGATTGCATTGTGGGAGTTGTGACGTCATTCTGATTGCGTTGTTGGGAGTTGTGACGTCATTATGATTGCAATTTGGGAGTTGTGACGTCATTGTGATTGCATTGTGGGAGTTGTGACGTCATTATGATTGTGTTGTGGGAGTTGTGACGTCATTATGATTGTGTTGTGGGATTGTGACGTCATTATGATTGCGTTGTGGGAGTTGTGACGTCATTATGATGTGTTGTGGGAGTTGCGACGTCATTATGATTGCGTTGTGGGAGTTGTGACGTCATTCTGATTGCGTTGTTGGGAGTTGTGACGTCATTATGATTGCGTTGTGGGAGTTGTGACGTCATTATGATTGTGTTGTGGGAGTTGCGACGTCATTATGATTGCGTTGTGGGAGTTGTGACGTCATTCTGATTGCGTTGTTGGGAGTTGTGACGTCATTATGATTGCGTTGTGGGAGTTGTGACGTCATTCTGATTGCGTTGTGGGAGTTGTGACGTCATTATGATTGCGTTGTGGGAGTTGTGACGTCATTCTGATTGCGTTGTTGGGAGTTGTGACGTCATTATGATTGCATTGTGGGAGTTGTGACGTCTTAATGATTGCCTTGTGGGAGTTGTGACGTCATTATGATTGCGTTGTTGGGATTGTGACGTCATTATGATTGCGTTGTGGGGATTGTGACGTCATTATGATTGCCTTGTGGGAGTTGTGACGTCATTATGATTGCGTTGTGGGAGTTGTGACGTCTTAATGATTGCCTTGTGGGAGTTGTGACGTCATTATGATTGCGTTGTGGGGATTGTGACGTCATTATGATTGCGTTGTGGGGATTGTGACGTCATTATGATTGCCTTGTGGGAGTTGTGACGTCATTATGATTGCGTTGTGGGAGTTGTGACGTCATTATGATTGCCTTGTGGGAGTTGTGACGTCATTATGATTGCCTTGTGGGAGTTGTGACGTCATTATGATTGCGTTGTGGGAGTTGTGACGTCTTAATGATTGCCTTGTGGGAGTTGTGACGTCAATATGATTGCGTTGTGGGGATTGTGACGTCATTATGATTGCATTGTGGGAGTTGTGACGTCATTATGATTGCCTTGTGGGAGTTGTGACGCCTTAATGATTGCCTTGTGGGAGTTGTGACGTCAGTATGATTGCCTTGTGGGAGTTGTGACGTCATTATGATTGCGTTGTGGGAGTTGTGACGTCTTAATGATTGCCTTGTGGGAGTTGTGACGTCATTATGATTGCGTTGTGGGGATTGTGACGTCATTATGATTGCGTTGTGGGGATTGTGACGTCATTATGATTGCCTTGTGGGAGTTGTGACGTCATTATGATTGCGTTGTGGGAGTTGTGACGTCATTATGATTGCGTTGTGGGAGTTGTGACGTCATTATGATTGCCTTGTGGGAGTTGTGACGTCATTATGATTGCCTTGTGGGAGTTGTGACGTCATTATGATTGCGTTGTGGGAGTTGTGACGTCATTATGATTGCCTTGTGGGAGTTGTGACGTCTTAATGATTGCCTTGTGGGAGTTGTGACGTCATTATGATTGCGTTGTGGGAGTTGTGACGTCATTATGATTGCCTTGTGGGAGTTGTGACGTCATTATGATTGCCTTGTGGGAGTTGTGACGTCATTATGATTGCGTTGTGGGAGTTGTGACGTCATTATGATTGCCTTGTGGGAGTTGTGACGTCATTATGATTGCGTTGTGGGAGTTGTGACGTCATTATGATTGCCTTGTGGGAGTTGTGACGTCATTATGATTGCGTTGTGGGAGTTGTGACGTCATTATGATTGCGTTGCGGGAGTTGTGACGTCATTATGATTGTGTTGTGGGAGTTGTGACGTCATTATGATTGCGTTGTGGGAGTTGTGACGTCATTATGATTGCCTTGTGGGAGTTGTGACGTCATTATGATTGCGTTGTGGGAGTTGTGACGTCATTATGATTGTGTTGTGGGAGTTGTGACGTCATTATGATTGCGTTGTGGGAGTTGTGACGTCATTATGATTGCCTTGTGGGAGTTGTGACGTCATTATGATTGCCTTGTGGGAGTTGTGACGTCATTATGATTGCCTTGTGGGAGTTGTGACGTCATTATGATTGCGTTGTGGGAGTTGTGACGTCATTATGATTGCCTTGTGGGAGTTGTGACGTCATTATGATTGCATTGTGGGAGTTGTGACGTCATTATGATTTCGTTGTGGGAGTTGTGACGTCATTATGATTGCGTTGTGGGAGTTGTGACGTCATTATGATTGCCTTGTGGGAGTTGTGACGTCATTATGATTGCGTTGTGGGGATTGCGACGTCATTATGATTGCGTTGTGGGAGTTGTGACGTCATTATGATTGCATTGTGGGAGTTGTGACGTCATTATGATTGCGTTGTGGGAGTTGTGACGTCATTATGATTGCGTTGTGGGAGTTGTGACGTCATTATGATTGCATTGTGGGAGTTGTGACGTCATTATGATTGCATTGTGGGAGTTGTGACGTCATTATGATTGCATTGTGGGAGTTGTGACGTCATTATGATTGCGTTGTGGGAGTTGTGACGTCATTATGATTGCCTTGTGGGAGTTGTGACGTCATTATGATTGCCTTGTGGGAGTTGTGACGTCTTAATGATTGCCTTGTGGGAGCTGTGACGTCATTATGATTGCGTTGTGGGAGTTGTGACGTCATTATGATTGCATTGTGGGAGTTGTGACGTCATTATGATTGCATTGTGGGAGTTGTGACGTCATTATGATTGCGTTGTGGGAGTTGTGACGTCATTATGATTGCGTTGTGGGAGTTGTGACGTCATTATGATTGCGTTGTGGGAGTTGTGACGTCATTATGATTGCATTGTGGGAGTTGTGACGTCATTATGATTGCATTGTGGGAGTTGTGACGTCATTATGATTGCATTGTGGGAGTTGTGACGTCATTATGATTGCATTGTGGGAGTTGTGACGTCATTATGATTGCATTGTGGGAGTTGTGACGTCATTATGATTGCATTGTGGGAGTTGTGACGTCATTATGATTGCGTTGTGGGAGTTGTGACGTCATTATGATTGCCTTGTGGGAGTTGTGACGTCATTATGATTGCGTTGTGGGAGTTGTGACGTCTTAATGATTGCCTTGTGGGAGCTGTGACGTCATTATGATTGCGTTGTGGGAGTTGTGACGTCATTATGATTGCATTGTGGGAGTTGTGACGTCTTAATGATTGCCTTGTGGGAGTTGTGACGTCATTATGATTGCGTTGTGGGAGTTGTGACGTCATTATGATTGCATTGTGGGAGTTGTGACGTCTTAATGATTGCCTTGTGGGAGTTGTGACGTCATTATGATTGCGTTGTGGGAGTTGTGACGTCATTATGATTGCATTGTGGGAGTTGTGACGTCTTAATGATTGCCTTGTGGGAGTTGTGACGTCATTATGATTGCGTTGTGGGAGTTGTGACGTCATTATGATTGCATTGTGGGAGTTGTGACGTCATTATGATTGCATTGTGGGAGTTGTGACGTCTTAATGATTGCCTTGTGGGAGTTGTGACGTCATTATGATTGCATTGTGGGAGTTGTGACGTCTTAATGATTGCCTTGTGGGAGTTGTGACGTCATTATGATTGCATTGTGGGAGTTGTGACGTCATTATGATTGCATTGTGGGAGTTGTGACGTCATTATGATTGCATTGTGGGAGTTGTGACGTCATTATGATTGCATTGTGGGAGTTGTGACGTCATTATGATTGCGTTGTGGGAGTTGTGACGTCATTATGATTGCCTTGTGGGAGTTGTGACGTCATTATGATTGCCTTGTGGGAGTTGTGACGTCTTAATGATTGCCTTGTGGGAGTTGTGACGTCTTAATGATTGCCTTGTGGGAGTTGTGACGTCATTATGATTGCATTGTGGGAGTTGTGACGTCATTATGATTGCGTTGCGGGAGTTGTGACGTCATTATGATTGCGTTGTGGGGATTGTGACGTCATTATGATTGCGTTGTGGGAGTTGTGACGTCATTATGATTGCCTTGTGGGAGTTGTGACGTCATTATGATTGTGTTGTGGGAGTTGTGACGTCATTATGATTGCCTTGTGGGAGTTGTGACGTCATTATGATTGCGTTGTGGGGATTGCGACGTCATTATGATTGCGTTTTGGGGATTGTGACGTCATTATGATTGCGTTGTGGGGATTGCGACGTCATTATGATTGCGTTGTGGGGATTGCGACGTCATTATGATTGCGTTGTGGGGATTGTGACGTCATTATGATTGCGTTGTGGGGATTGTGACGTCATTATGATTGCGTTGTGGGAGTTGTGACGTCATTATGATTGCGTTGTGGGGATTGCGACGTCATTATGATTGCGTTGTGGGAGTTGTGACGTCATTATGATTGCGTTGTGGGGATTGCGACGTCATTATGATTGCGTTGTGGGGATTGCGACGTCATTATGATTGCGTTGTGGGGATTGCGACGTCATTATGATTGCGTTGTGGGGATTGCGACGTCATTATGATTGCGTTGTGGGGATTGCGACGTCATTATGATTGCGTTGTGGGGATTGTGACGTCATTATGATTGCGTTGTGGGAGTTGTGACGTCATTATGATTGCGTTGTGGGAGTTGTGACGTCATTATGATTGCGTTGTGGGGATTGCGACGTCATTATGATTGCGTTGTGGGGATTGCGACGTCATTATGATTGCGTTGTGGGGATTGCAACGTCATTATGATTGCGTTGTGGGAGTTGTGACGTCATTATGATTGCGTTGTGGGAGTTGTGACGTCATTATGATTGCGTTGTGGGGATTGCGACGTCATTATGATTGCGTTGTGGGGATTGCGACGTCATTATGATTGCGTTGTGGGGATTGTGACGTCATTATGATTGCGTTGTGGGAGTTGTGACGTCATTATGATTGCGTTGTGGGGATTGCGACGTCATTATGATTGCATTGTGGGAGTTGTGACGTCATTATGATTGCGTTGTGGGGATTGCGACGTCATTATGATTGCGTTGTGGGAGTTGTGACGTCATTATGATTGCGTTGTGGGGATTGCGACGTCATTATGATTGCGTTGTGGGAGTTGTGACGTCATTATGATTGCGTTGTGGGGATTGTGACGTCATTATGATTGCGTTGTGGGAGTTGTGACGTCATTATGATTGCGTTGTGGGGATTGCGACGTCATTATGATTGCGTTGTGGGGATTGTGACGTCATTATGATTGCGTTGTGGGAGTTGTGACGTCATTATGATTGCGTTGTGGGGATTGCGACGTCATTATGATTGCGTTGTGGGGATTGCGACGTCATTATGATTGCGTTGTGGGGATTGTGACGTCATTATGATTGCGTTGTGGGGATTGCGACGTCATTATGATTGCGTTGTGGGAGTTGTGACGTCATTATGATTGCGTTGTGGGGATTGCGACGTCATTATGATTGCGTTGTGGGGATTGCGACGTCATTATGATTGCGTTGTGGGAGTTGTGACATCATTATGATTGCATTGTGGGAGTTGTGACGTCATTATGATTGCATTGTGGGAGTTGTGACGTCATTATGATTGCGTTGTGGGGATTGTGACGTCATTATGATTGCGTTGTGGGAGTTGTGACGTCATTATGATTGCGTTGTGGGGATTGCGACGTCATTATGATTGCGTTGTGGGAGTTGTGACGTCATTATGATTGCGTTGTGGGGATTGTGACGTCATTATGATTGCGTTGTGGGAGTTGTGACGTCATTATGATTGCGTTGTGGGGATTGCGACGTCATTATGATTGCATTGTGGGAGTTGTGACGTCATTATGATTGCGTTGTGGGGATTGCGACGTCATTATGATTGCGTTGTGGGGATTGCGACGTCATTATGATTGCGTTGTGGGGATTGTGACGTCATTATGATTGCGTTGTGGGGATTGTGACGTCATTATGATTGCCTTGTGGGAGTTGTGACGTCATTATGATTGCGTTGTGGGGATTGCGACGTCATTATGATTGCGTTGTGGGGATTGCGACGTCATTATGATTGCGTTGTGGGGATTGCGACGTCATTATGATTGCGTTGTGGGGATTGTGACGTCATTATGATTGCGTTGTGGGAGTTGTGACGTCATTATGATTGCGTTGTGGGGATTGCGACGTCATTATGATTGCATTGTGGGAGTTGTGACGTCATTATGATTGCGTTGTGGGGATTGCGACGTCATTATGATTGCGTTGTGGGGATTGCGACGTCATTATGATTGCGTTGTGGGGATTGTGACGTCATTATGATTGCGTTGTGGGGATTGCGACGTCATTATGATTGCGTTGTGGGGATTGCGACGTCATTATGATTGCGTTGTGGGGATTGCGACGTCATTATGATTGCATTGTGGGAGTTGTGACGTCATTATGATTGCGTTGTGGGGATTGTGACGTCATTATGATTGCCTTGTGGGAGTTGTGACGTCATTATGATTGCGTTGTGGGGATTGCGACGTCATTATGATTGCGTTGTGGGGATTGCGACGTCATTATGATTGCGTTGTGGGGATTGCGACGTCATTATGATTGCGTTGTGGGAGTTGTGACGTCATTATGATTGCGTTGTGGGGATTGCGACGTCATTATGATTGCGTTGTGGGGATTGCGACGTCATTATGATTGCGTTGTGGGGATTGTGACGTCATTATGATTGCGTTGTGGGAGTTGCGACGTCATTATGATTGCGTTGTGGGGATTGCGACGTCATTATGATTGCGTTGTGGGGATTGCGACGTCATTATGATTGCGTTGTGGGGATTGTGACGTCATTATGATTGCGTTGTGGGGATTGCGACGTCATTATGATTGCGTTGTGGGGATTGTGACGTCATTATGATTGCGTTGTGGGAGTTGTGACGTCATTATGATTGCGTTGTGGGGATTGCGACGTCATTATGATTGCGTTGTGGGGATTGTGACGTCATTATGATTGCGTTGTGGGAGTTGCGACGTCATTATGATTGCGTTGTGGGGATTGCGACGTCATTATGATTGCGTTGTGGGGATTGCGACGTCATTATGATTGCGTTGTGGGGATTGTGACGTCATTATGATTGCGTTGTGGGAGTTGTGACGTCATTATGATTGCGTTGTGGGAGTTGTGACGTCATTATGATTGCGTTGTGGGGATTGCGACGTCATTATGATTGCGTTGTGGGGATTGCGACGTCATTATGATTGCGTTGTGGGGATTGCGACGTCATTATGATTGCGTTGTGGGGATTGTGACGTCATTATGATTGCGTTGTGGGAGTTGCGACGTCATTATGATTGCGTTGTGGGGATTGCGACGTCATTATGATTGCGTTGTGGGGATTGTGACGTCATTATGATTGCGTTGTGGGAGTTGTGACGTCATTATGATTGCGTTGTGGGGATTGCGACGTCATTATGATTGCGTTGTGGGAGTTGTGACGTCATTATGATTGCGTTGTGGGGATTGCGACGTCATTATGATTGCGTTGTGGGGATTGTGACGTCATTATGATTGCGTTGTGGGGATTGCGACGTCATTATGATTGCGTTGTGGGGATTGTGACGTCATTATGATTGCGTTGTGGGAGTTGTGACGTCATTATGATTGCGTTGTGGGGATTGCGACGTCATTATGATTGCGTTGTGGGAGTTGTGACGTCATTATGATTGCGTTGTGGGAGTTGTGACGTCATTATGATTGCGTTGTGGGGATTGCGACGTCATTATGATTGCGTTGTGGGGATTGTGACGTCATTATGATTGCGTTGTGGGGATTGTGACGTCATTATGATTGCGTTGTGGGAGTTGTGACGTCATTATGATTGTGTTGTGGGAGTTGTGACGTCATTATGATTGCGTTGTGGGGATTGCGACGTCATTATGATTGCGTTGTGGGGATTGCGACGTCATTATGATTGCGTTGTGGGAGTTGTGACGTCATTATGATTGCGTTGTGGGAGTTGTGACGTCATTATGATTGCGTTGTGGGAGTTGTGACGTCATTATGATTGCGTTGTGGGGATTGCGACGTCATTATGATTGCGTTGTGGGAGTTGTGACGTCATTATGATTGCGTTGTGGGGATTGCGACGTCATTATGATTGCGTTGTGGGGATTGCGACGTCATTATGATTGCGTTGTGGGGATTGCGACGTCATTATGATTGCGTTGTGGGGATTGCGACGTCATTATGATTGCGTTGTGGGGATTGCGACGTCATTATGATTGCGTTGTGGGAGTTGTGACGTCATTATGATTGCGTTGTGGGAGTTGTGACGTCATTATGATTGCGTTGTGGGGATTGCGACGTCATTATGATTGCGTTGTGGGGATTGCGACGTCATTATGATTGCGTTGTGGGGATTGTGACGTCATTATGATTGCGTTGTGGGGATTGCGACGTCATTATGATTGCGTTGTGGGGATTGTGACGTCATTATGATTGCGTTGTGGGGATTGCGACGTCATTATGATTGCGTTGTGGGAGTTGTGACGTCATTATGATTGCGTTGTGGGAGTTGTGACGTCATTATGATTGCGTTGTGGGAGTTGTGACGTCATTATGATTGCGTTGTGGGAGTTGTGACGTCATTATGATTGCGTTGTGGGAGTTGTGACGTCATTATGATTGCCTTGTGGGAGTTGTGACGTCATTATGATTGCGTTGTGGGGATTGCGACGTCATTATGATTGCGTTGTGGGGATTGCGACGTCATTATGATTGCGTTGTGGGGATTGTGACGTCATTATGATTGCATTGTGGGAGTTGTGACGTCATTATGATTGCGTTGTGGGAGTTGTGACGTCATTATGATTGCGTTGTGGGAGTTGTGACGTCATTATGATTGCGTTGTGGGAGTTGTGACGTCATTATGATTGCGTTGTGGGAGTTGTGACGTCATTATGATTGCCTTGTGGGAGTTGTGACGTCATTATGATTGCGTTGTGGGGATTGCGACGTCATTATGATTGCGTTGTGGGAGTTGTGACGTCATTATGGTTGCGTTGTGGGAGTTGTGACGTCATTATGATTGCCTTGTGGGAGTTGTGACGTCATTATGATTGCGTTGTGGGAGTTGTGACGTCATTATGATTGCGTTGTGGGGATTGCGACGTCATTATGATTGCGTTGTGGGAGTTGTGACGTCATTATGATTGCGTTGTGGGAGTTGTGACGTCATTATGATTGCCTTGTGGGAGTTGTGACGTCATTATGATTGCGTTGTGGGAGTTGTGACGTCATTATGATTGCGTTGTGGGAGTTGTGACGTCATTATGATTGCGTTGTGGGAGTTGTGACGTCATTATGATTGCGTTGTGGGAGTTGTGACGTCATTATGATTGCGTTGTGGGAGTTGTGACGTCATTATGATTGCGTTGTGGGAGTTGTGACGTCATTATGATTGCGTTGTGGGGATTGTGACGTCATTATGATTGTGTTGTGGGAGTTGTGACGTCATTATGATTGCGTTGTGGGAGTTGTGACGTCATTATGATTGCGTTGTGGGAGTTGTGACGTCATTATGATTGCGTTGTGGGAGTTGTGACGTCATTATGATTGCGTTGTGGGAGTTGTGACGTCATTATGATTGCGTTGTGGGGATTGCGACGTCATTATGATTGCGTTGTGGGAGTTGTGACGTCATTATGATTGCGTTGTGGGAGTTGTGACGTCATTATGATTGTGTTGTGGGAGTTGTGACGTCATTATGATTGCGTTGTGGGAGTTGTGACGTCATTATGATTGCGTTGTGGGAGTTGTGACGTCATTATGATTGCGTTGTGGGAGTTGTGACGTCATTATGATTGCGTTGTGGGAGTTGTGACGTCATTATGATTGTGTTGTGGGAGTTGTGACGTCATTATGATTGCGTTGTGGGAGTTGTGACGTCATTATGATTGCGTTGTGGGAGTTGTGACGTCATTATGATTGCGTTGTGGGAGTTGTGACGTCATTATGATTGCGTTGTGGGAGTTGTGACGTCATTATGATTGCGTTGTGGGAGTTGTGACGTCATTATGATTGCCTTGTGGGAGTTGTGACGTCATTATGATTGCGTTGTGGGAGTTGTGACGTCATTATGATTGCCTTGTGGGAGTTGTGACGTCATTATGATTGTGTTGTGGGAGTTGTGACGTCATTATGATTGCGTTGTGGGAGTTGTGACGTCATTATGATTGCGTTGTGGGAGTTGTGACGTCATTATGATTGTGTTGTGGGAGTTGTGACGTCATTATGATTGCGTTGTGGGAGTTGTGACGTCATTATGATTGTGTTGTGGGAGTTGTGACGTCATTATGATTGCGTTGTGGGAGTTGTGACGTCATTATGATTGCGTTGTGGGAGTTGTGACGTCATTATGATTGCGTTGTGGGAGTTGTGACGTCATTATGGTTGCGTTGTGGGAGTTGTGACGTCATTATGGTTGCGTTGTGGGAGTTGTGACGTCATTATGATTGCCTTGTGGGAGTTGTGACGTCATTATGATTGCCTTGTGGGAGTTGTGACGTCATTATGATTGCGTTGTGGGAGTTGTGACGTCATTATGATTGCCTTGTGGGAGTTGTGACGTCATTATGATTGTGTTGTGGGAGTTGTGACGTCATTATGATTGCGTTGTGGGAGTTGTGACGTCATTATGATTGCGTTGTGGGAGTTGTGACGTCATTATGATTGCGTTGTGGGAGTTGTGACGTCATTATGATTGCCTTGTGGGGATTGTGACGTCATTATGGCTTTGCTAATGGGGACTTGTGACGTCATTATGATTGCGTTGTGGGGATTGTGACGTCATGATTGCGTTGTGGGAGTTGTGACGTCATTATGATTGCGTTGTGGGAGTTGTGACGTCATTATGGTTGCGTTGTGGGGATTGTGACGTCATTATGGCTTTGCTAATGGGGACTTGTGACGTCATTATGATTGCGTTGTGGGATTGTGACGTCATTATGGCTTTGCTAATGGGGACTTGTGACGTCATTATGATTGCGTTGTGGGATTGTGACGTCATTATGATTGCGTTGTGGGGATTGTGACGTCATTATGGCTTTGCTAATGGGGACTTGTGACGTCATTATGATTGCGTTGTGGGGATTGTGACGTCATTATGGCTTTGCTAATGGGGACTTGTGACGTCATTATGATTGCGTTGTGGGAGTTGTGACGTCATTATGGCTTTGCTAATGGGGACTTGTGACGTCATTATGATTGCGTTGTGGGACTTGTGACGTCATTATGATTGCGTTGTGGGAT
>NC_091554.1:4911669-4924169 GCF_042767895.1 Penaeus vannamei
TCCTTCTCCTTTCATTTTGTGTGTGCGTGCGTGCGTGCGTGCGTCTGTATGATTGTGACTTTTATTTGTTTATTTTTGTGTTCATACAATTCATTACTGGACGAGGTCGATTTCTGTCACCCATTCATAATGAATCTAATGTATTTTAACTGCATTTAGTTAGAAAATATAATAAATATGATAATTTTAAATTTATTAAATTTATAAATTTAAAATATAATAAAGCAGTTGCATTAATTGATGTTGACCGTCAATTCAGTTAATTACAAGGCTTTGTTAAAGGGGCGCATGGACATGAGAGAATGATGTTATAATTGCAGCGGCGGATATTCGTGCGTGTATTTTAAAGAAGTGGGAAGGAACAGAGAAAGTGACAGCGTAATTTACGTGGCGAGTAAATACCGCAGACTTGAGAATGTAGGGTTCTTATTATTGTTGTCATTGCTGTCTTTCTTTTTTCTCTCTTTCTTTTTTCTCTCTTTCTCTTTCTCTTTCATTCTCTCTCTCTCTCTCCCTCTCTCTCTCTCTCCCTCTCCCTCTCTCTCTCTCTCTCTCTCTCTCTCTCTCTCTCTCTCTCTCTCTCTCTCTCTCTCTCTCTCTCTCTCTCTCTCTCCCTCTCCCTCCCTCCCTCCCTCCCTCCTCCCTCCCTCCCTCCCTCCCTCCCTCCCTCCTCTCTCTCTCTCTCTCTCTCTCTCTCTCTCTCTCTCTCTCTCTCTCTCCTCTCTCTCTCTCTCCTCTCTCTCTCTCTCTCTCTCTCTCTCTCTCTCTCTCTCTCTCTCTCTCTCTCTCTCTCTCTCTCTCTCTCTCTCTCTCTCTCTCTCTCTCTCTCTCTCTCTCTCTCTCCTCCCTTCCTCTCTCTCCCTCCTTCTTCTCTCCTCCTCCTTCCTCCCTCCCTCTCTCTCCCTCTCCCTCCCTTCCTAACCCTCCCTCTCCCTTATTCCCTTTGCAAAGCGTGGTTTCGCCAGGGTCGTGTTGGCACCCTTTTTATGGCACTCGTTTGAAGTGGACTACTGCGCATGAAAGACACTCGGAGTCTGATGCAAAGAGGACATGTATCTTTCACTTTTTTTTTACACTCTTTCACTCGCTCTTTCTCTCATTCACTCACTTGTTTACGTAGTCGTTGACTCGCTCATTCATTTACTCGTTTGTTCATTCATTAACCGGCTTGTTCGTTTATTTTTTTTGTTCGTTCACTCATTCATTCACATGTTCACTCACATGTTTATTTATTTGCTTACTCTTCTCTCACTCTTTATCTCAGTTACTCACTCACGCTCATTAACTCGTTCGCCCAATCACTCACTTACTCACTCGTTCACTCACTCACTTGCTCACTCGTTCACTCACTCACTCACTCACTTGCTCACTTGCTCACTCGTTCACTCACTCACTCACTCATTCACTCACTCACTCATTCACTCACTAACTCACTCACTCACACACTCGTTCACTTACACTCTCACTCACTCACACTCTCCCTCATTCACTCACTCACCCATTCACTCACTTACTCACTCACTCACTCACTCACACCCTCCCTCATCTCGTTCATCACGAAGCCGCCACCATGTCTCGCTGAACGTTCTTTGATTGCCTTTGTCTGGAAGTGGAAATTTATGACCCAGGAGAGAGTATGAGAAATTGGAGAGAGGGAGGAAGGAAGGAAGGAAAGGGAGGGAAGGAAGGAATGGGAGGGAAGGGGGAAGGAGGGGAGGGAGGGAAGGGGAAAGGGAAGGGAGGGAGGGAAGGGGAAAGGGAAGGGAGGGAGGGAGGGAGGGATGGGAGGGAAAGAAGGGAAGAGAGGGAAGGAAGGAAGAGAGGGAGGGAAAGAAGGGAGGGAGGGAGGGAAGGAAGGAAGGAAGAGAGGGAGAGAGGGAGGAAGGGATGGGAGGGAAAGAAGGGATGGGAGGGAGGGAAAGAAGGGATGGAGGGAGGGAAAGAAGGGATGGGAGGAAGGAAGAGAAGGGAAGGGAGGAAGGAAGGAAGAGAGGGAGGGAGGAAGGAGGAAGGAAGGAAGAGAGGGAGGGAGGAAAGAGAAATGGAGGGAGGAAAGAAGGAAGGAAGAAAGGGAGGGAGGGAGGAAGGAAGAAAGAGAGTGAGTGAGGGTGGGAAGGGATGGAGGAAGGAAGAGAGGGAAAGAAAGAAAGAAGGGAAGGGAGGGAAGAAGGAAAGAAGAGAGGGAGGGAAGAAGGAAAGAAGAGAGGAGGGAAAGAAGGGAAGGGAAGGGAGGGAGGTAGAAGGGAAGAGAGGGAGGAAGGAAGGAAGGAAGAGAGGGAGGGAGGAAGGAAGGAAGAAAAGGAGGGAGAGAGGAAGAGATGGAAGGAAGGAAGGGAAGGAAGGAAGGAAGGAATAGAGGGAGGGAGAAGGAGGAAGGGGAATGGAGGGAGAAGAAGAGAGCGAGAGAGAGGAAGGGGGGTTAGGAGAAGGGGAAAGAGAGGGAGGGAGGTAGGAGTAGGGGAGAAAGAGAGAGGAGCAGAGTGGGAATGAGAAGAAGGGAGAGAAAAGAGAGGAGAGGAGTGGAGTGGGAATGGGAGGAAGAGATAGGTAGAGGAAGAAGGGCAAGAAAGAGAAAGGGAGGGAGGGAGAGAGAGAAGAGGAAGAGAAAGGGATGGAGAGAGAAAAGAGGAAAAGGGAGGAAAAAAGGGTAGAAAGAGAAGATACGTAGAATGAACAAAGTCAAAAAAAGAATCCACAGCATAAGGAACACTCAGAAGAGAAACTGAAACGAGAAACGAAAGTTTTAAGAGGAAAAAAAGTCGAGGTTGGAAGAGCGAAGAAGAGAATGGAAAAAAGTGGAAAATGGAAGAAAAAGGAAAATAGAAGAAAATGAGAGACGTGGAAAAAAAAGTGGAAAAGAAAAAAGTGGAAAATGGAAAATGAAAAAAGTGGAAAATGGAAAAAAAATGGAAAAGAAAAAAGTGGAAAATGGAAAATGAAAAAAGTGGAAAATGGAAAAAAATGGGAAAGAAAAAAGTGGAAAATGGAAGATGGAAAAAATGAGAAACGGATCTTGGGAGATGGTTAACTTCTTCGCAAGTGTTCAAGTGCAATTAACAAACCGTCAGTTCGTGTGAAAGAGAGTGGAAGGAGAGAGAGAGAGAGAGAGAGAGAGAGAGAGAGAGAGAGAGAGAGAGAGAGAGAGAGAGAGAGAGAGAGAGAGAGATAATCCGTTTTTTTCTCTTCTTTTTTTTTTTTTTGCTTCTTTCTTTTTCTGTTTTCATTTTTTCTCTATTTTCCTTCTTTTATTTCACCTTTTCCTTCTTTACATTTACTTATTTTTCTTATCTATCTTTTTCCTCTAGTCATATTCTCCTCTTCCCTTTTCTTATTCCTCCTCCTCCTCCTCTTCATATTCCTATCATTTTCTTTTTTTTCTCTTTCTCATGGATATTCATAGTAAGATAAGAAATCATCGTTATTATACCTTCATAATCCCCTCTTTCTCCCTGCCTCCCTCCCTCCCTCTCTCTCTCTCTCTCTCTCTCTCTCTCTCTCTCTCTCTCTCTCTCTCTCTCTCTCTCCCTCCCTCCCTCTCTCTCTCTCTCTCACTCTCTCTCTCTCTCTCTCTCTCCCTCTCTCACTCTCTCACTCTCTCACTCTCACTCTTACTCTCACTCTCACTCTCTCCCTCCCTCCCTCCCCTTCTCTCTCTCTCTCTCTCTCTCTCTCTCTCCCTCTCTCTCTCTCTCTCTCTCTCTCCCTCTCCCTCTCTCTCCCTCTCCCTCTCCCTCTCCCTCTCCCTCACCCCCCTCTCTCTCTCTCTCTCTCTCTCTCTCTCTCTCTGTCTCTGTCTCTCCCTCCCTCTCCCTCTCTCCCTCCCTCTCCCTCTCCCTCTCCCTCTCCCTCCCTCCCCTCCCTCCCTCCCTCCCTCTTTCTCCCTCCCTCTCTCTCTCTTTTCCCCTTCTTACCATGCATCCATCCCTCCTCCCTCCCTCCTTCCCTCCTTCCCTTCCTTCGTCCCACACACACACATCGTATTTCCTACGATTTTTCTATTTCCTCTTCATCTCCCGCCTTCCCCTCCCCTCCCTCCCTAACACCTCCCCGTGTGTCTGGGACTTACAGTCTTGGTTGACCTAATATCCGTTCGTCATCGGGGCGAGAAGCCGGTGTTTCGGCTTTAATCGTTCGTTTTATTGGATTTTGTTTCGAGATCAATTTTCTTTTTTTTTTTGTTCTTTTATTTATGTATGCATTTGTTTGTTTGTTTGTTTTTGTGATATTCTTTTATTTATGTATGCATTTTTTTTTTTTTTTTTTTTGGTATTTTTGTGTATTTGTATTTTCTTATTTTGTTTATTTCTTTATTTCTGCATAGGTAGATTCTTTTTCGGATATATTTATTAGAATGAGTGGTTTATATTTAATTGGTATTTTTCCCCATATGTTATTTACATCAGAGAGAATATATTTGGCATGTATTTTTGGCTGCCATTTGAATCTTTTCAACAGCCACAACAATATTCTGCATTGTCATCAATTTTCGAGTATTTTCCCACTCGCTGCCGAATCACAATTCCATTTTTCATTGTTAAAGTTTAATAAATTTCATTTTCTTTTGATATCCCCCCTCCAGTTTTTTTTTTTTTTTTTTTTTTTTTTGTAATACATTCAAATAAATTCCGTGTCTGTTTGTAGGCGTGGGTAGTAAGCGAGAAAATGTTCACCGTATAATATAGATTTTTTCGAATTGCACACATTTTTACAATGTCACCCCCCCCCCTAAGAACTATTTTAATCCTGCAGCATTTTATTTTTTGTTTTTCATTGTACATATTCCTATAAATTCTCTTCTCTCTTGGCGTGTGGGCAGTAATCGAGAAATTATATAGACTTTTATCAAATTGTAAACATTTCTGTGAATTCTTTATCTCGCTTTCTGTAGCCTTCCTCTTCAAGACTATTTCAAGCTTACATTTCCTATAATCCTTTATCTCTTCACAGGCTCCATCCAGGAAAACATTTTTATCAAATTGTACAAATTCCATTTATTTTCTTTTTCAACATCCCCCCCCCCCACCAAGAACTATTTAAATCCCACAGCGTTTTTCCCTCATTGTACACCTCCCTCTAAATCCTCCTTCTCTTCGCAGGCGTGGGCAGTAATCGAGAAAATGTTCCCCATATGATAAACATTTTAATCAAATTGTACAAATTCCATTTAATTCCTCTTTACACCCCCCCCCCCCAAAAAAAAAAAAAAAAAAAAAAAAAAAAAAAAAAAAAAACTTTAAATCCCACACCGTATTTCCCCTCATTGTACACCTCCCTATAAACCCTCCTTCTCTTCGCAGGCGTGGGCTCCATCGAGGAAATGTTCCCCATTTGATAAACATTTTTATCAAATTGTACAAATTCCATTTAATTCCTCTTTACACCCCCCCCCCCAAAAAAAAAAAAAGAAAACAAAAAAACCTATTTAAATCCCACACCGTATTTCCCCTCATTGTACACCTCCCTATAAATCCTCCTTCTCTTCGCAGGCGTGGGCAGTAATCGAGAAAATGTTCCGCATATGATAAACATTTTTATCAAATTGTACAAATTCCATTTAATTCCTCTTTACACCCCCCCCAAAAAAAAAAAAAAAAAAAAAAAAAAACTTTAAATCCCACACCGTTTTCCCCTCATTGTACACCTTATAAATCCTTCTCTTCGCAGGCGTGGGCAGTAATCGAGAAAATGTTCCCCATATGATAAACATTTTTATCAAATTGTACAAATTCCATTTAATTCCTCGTTCCACCCCCCCCCAAAAAAAAAAAAAAAAAAAAAACTATTTAAATCCCACAGCGTTTTCCCCTCATTGTACACCTCCCTATAAATCCTCCTTCTCTTCGCAGGCTTGGGCTGCATCGAGGAAATGTTCCCCATATGATAAACATTTTTATCAAATTGTACAAATTCCAATTAATTCCTCGTTTCACCCCCCCCCCCCCCAAAAAAAAAAAAAACAAAAAAAAACTTTAAATCCCACACCGTTTCCCCCTCATTGTACACCTCCCTATAAATCCTCCTTCTCTTCGCAGGCGTGGGCAGTAATCGAGAAAATGGTCACCAGAGCGGATCTATGCGTCGCTCCTTCTCGAAGTCAGCCTCTGACCTGCTCAATCGATCGAGAACGGGATCAGGGGAGAGGTAGGGGGGACTGACTGTTTTTTTATTGTCTTTTTATTGTTTAATGTTGTTGTTCTGTATTTCCGTAGTTTCCGTGTATATATATCAACCGATCGAGAACGGGATCAGGGGAGAGGTAGGGGGGACTGACTTATTGTTTTTTGGCTGTTATCCGTAGTCTGTTTTTTTTTATTGTCTTTATTATTGTTTAATGTTGTGGTTCTGTATTTCCGTAGTTTATATATATATATATATATATATATATATATATATATATATATATATATATATATATATATATATATATATATATGTAGTATTAGTGTACTTTGTGGTTTTGGTTGAATGTGTCTTTATTCGTTTTTTTCATTTTATATATATATATAATCTGTCTATATGTACTTATCTATGTATCTATATACACATCTCTCTCTCTCTCTCTCTCTCTCTCTCTCTCTCTCTCTCTCTCTCTCTCTCTCTCTCTCTCTCTCTCTCTCTCTCTCTCTCGCTCTCTCTCTCTCTGTCTCTCTCTCTCTCTCCTCTCTCTCTCTCTCTCTCTCCTCTCCTCTTTCTCTCTCTCTCTCTCTCTCTCTCTCTCTCTCTCTCTCTCTCTCTCTCTCTCTCCTTCTAGAGTCGTGAGGGAAACGATTTAAGCATTATTGGATTTCTGACTTTTCATTTACCTTTTTTTCAATATTCGTTGCACTTCAGTCGAGTATTTTGTGTTGCATCACGCCAACGAATGAAATGTGATCATGTCGAATAGCATTTTAATTGCAGGATATTTGCAGCCGCTGGTACTGCAATTTCTGAATATTTTTGCATCTTTTTTTTGTTGTATGTTTAGATTTACTTTTTTCATATTTAGATGTTCTATATGTTCTTTTTGTCGTATGTCTAAATTTACTTTTTCTCACACACACACACACACACACACACACACACACACACACACACACACACACACACACACACACACACACACACACACACACACACACACACACAGATATATATATGTGTGTGCGTGAGTGTGTGTGTGTGTGTGTGTGTGTGATTTCTTCTTCTGGTAACCTCGTCTCTCCGTTTTCTGTGGTTTTATGTTTTTGTTTGGTGTTGCTTAATTCAAGTTGTTGTTATATGTTCAGGTATTAACTTTCCTTCCAGCTCCATTTTCATGTTTCATATTCTTATCTTCTTATCCCAATTTCTTTCTTTTCTTCCTTATTTGACTTCCTCCCCTCCTCCCCTTCCTCCTTCACTGCCATCCTCTTCCTCTCTTTTTCCCCTTCATCATCATCATCTCCTCTTCCTGCCTTTTCTCCCTTTCATCCTCCCTTTTTATCCCCTTCCTCCTCCTTCTCCCTTTTCACCCTCTTCCTCCTCCTTCCTTTTCATCCCCTTCCTCCTCCTTCTCCTCTCCCTTTCCTCCTTCTCTCCTTCCTCTTCCCCTTCCTTTTCCTCCTCCTATTTTTCTCTTTCCTTCTACCTTTCTTTCTCCCGTCTCGCTTTCTTCTTTCTATTTTCTTCTACTTCTTTCTTCCTTCATTTCTCTCCCTCTTTCGCATACCTTATAGTTCCACTTTGTCTTTTCCTTCGTGCCAATTCTTATTGTATGTATATTTTTTTGTTGGCTTTATTGTCATTTTATTTTTGTTTTCTCATTTTATTGTAGTCTCACTTTGGTCTTCTTATTTTTTATTGTCTTTATCATATTTTGTTTTTTTCTGTTTTATTTTTTTCTTGTATTTGAAGTGCATGTATGAATTTAATCTGATGTTTGCGTCTCAATTTAAGGGTGAAGTCCTAACCAGTGATTATTATTATTTTATTATTATTCTTTATTTAATTTTGTCAGGAACGCGGAATGAAAGCGGGAATTACGCCGTTAATGATCTGTCAATTTAAATCAAATTCTGCGTAGACCCAAAATGAAATAAGAAAAAACGGCAAATACTAATTTATCGATTTCATCTATAATATGAGTACAACGTATTTAGAAAAAAATAAATGAAATGAAATAAGATAAAAAAAAAAAACTTTAATATTGGCATTCTTCAAAATGAAATAAGAAAAAAATATATTTTTGTCATTCTTCAACCGAATAAAACCGATGTGGAGAGAGTATTTCGTTCGGATCCGTGGCAGCAGGTGTTTCCGCTCGTCCGGATGCGTCGCTCGCTGCACTGGAAGTCTCGTTTTGTGTTCGGATCCGCTCGACCGGGATGCGTTTTCTGTTTTCTGTTTTCTCTTCCGTTTTCTGTGGAGGGAACTTCGGATTTTTCTTTTATGTACAGATGGGAAGCTAGAGAATTTATATATATATATATATATATATATATATATATATATATATATATATATATATATATATATATATATATATAAACACGCACACATACATAGACACATGCGCATGCACAGGCGCGCGCGGGCACATGCCCGCACACATACACGCACACACACACGCTCACACACACACACACACACACACACACACACACACACACACACACACACACACACACACACACACACACACACACACACACACACACACACACACACACACACACAAACACACACACACACACACATGTATACACACACACACACACGCATACACACACACACACGAATACACACACACGCACGCACGCATACATTCATACACATTCACAGGCACACCATAAACATTATCGTTATTATTTTTGTCCTTTTTGCTGTGACCTATTTTATTGATTTTCTTGTTTGTTGATATCATTATCATTATTATTGGTATAGCTATTGTTCTTGTTATTTTCAAAAGTGACAATAATCATAATAATGATATTGTTCTTATTGTGATTGTTGAACAATTGTGATTGTTATCATTCTTATTTTCATTATGATTGTTTTTATTATTGCTGGGTACTTATTTAGACCTTGGATGGTGGTGGTGGTGTTATTGTTATTATAGTAATAATGCTAATAATAATAATTGTTATAATTATTGTTAGTATTATTATTGCTATAATGATGATGATAATGATAATTATTATTATTAGCATTGTTGTTGTTACTGTTATTGTTATTATCTTATTATTGCTATTGTCCTGGTTATTTTTATTTACGGTCATTATTGTCATTGTTTATTATCGTTATCAGTATTACAATCATTACCATCATTATAATTGTTATTATCATCGTCACTGAAATAGTTATCATCACAATCAATATATCACCGTGATTGTTAGCATCATATAGTTTAAGATTATTTCCTTAATAAGTGTAATATCATTTTCGAAAAGTAGGTTGCCATCGTATTGGTATCTCGAAAAAAAAAAGAAAAAAAAGATTGGTATCTCGAAAAAAAAGGGAAAAAATGATTGGTATTTCGAAAAAATGGGGGAAAAAATTGGTATCTCGAAAAAAATGGAAAAGAAATGATTGGTATCTCGAAAAAAAGATTGGTACCTCGAAAAAAGGGAAAAAATGATTGGTATCTCGAAGAAATATATATATTGGTACCGTAAAAATAATTGGTATCTCGAAAAAAAGATGGTATCGAAAAGAAAGAAAAAAAGTGATTGGTGTCTCGAAAAAGGAAAAAAAATGATTGATATCTCGAAAAAAATGGTATCTTGAAAAAAAGATTGGTATAAAAAAAAAATAAAAGAAATATTGGTATCTCGAAAAAAAGTTTGGTATTTCGAAAAAAAGAAAAAAAATGATTGGTATCTCGGAAAAAAAATCCCGTATTGGCCATCTCTGGGAAAATGGCGCCTGGAGATAGAGGAATAGATACGAAGAAAGATATACAATGTCTCTTTCTTCCTTTCTTCTTCCTTGTTTTATTCTTTTCTGTTTTCTTTTTTTTCTTGTATTTTTTTCTTGTTTTTTTCTTCAATATTGTTTTGTTTTGTTTTTCTCGTTTTCTTTTTATTTTCTCGCTTCTCCTTTTCTATTGTTTTATTATTTTCTTGTTTTCTTTTGTTTTTTTATTCTCTTCTCTTTTACTCTCTGCTCATTCCTTGTTTTCTTTTGATTTATTATCTCCTTGCTTCTTGTTCTCTTTCATTCTAGTATCACCTCTCCTCTTCTCCTTTTTTAAATCTTTGTTTGATTCTGTTCTATACACGTTTATCTGTCTCTCTCTCTCTTTCTCTCTCTTTGTCTCTCTCTTTCTCTCTCTTTCTCTCACTCTCTCTCTCTCTCACTCTCTCTTTCTCTCACTCTTTCTCTCTTTCTCTCACTCTCTCTCTCTTCCTCTCACTCTCTCTCTCTTCATCTCACTCTCTCTCTCTTCATCTCTCTCACTCTCTCTTCATCTCTCTCACTCTCTCTCTCTCTTTCTCTCTCTCTCTCTCTCTCTCTCTCTCTCTCTCTCTCTCTCTTTCTCTCTCTCTCTCTCTCTTGCTCTCACTCTCTCTCTCTCTCTCTTTCTCTCACTCTCTTTTTCTCTCACTCTCTCTTTCTCTCACTCTCTCTTTCTCTCTCTCTTTTTTCCCCTTTTTTCTTTTCTTTTCCAAATTCCTCCTTATCCGCACCTTTTCCCCCACGCTTCCTCCCTTTTCTTTTCTTGTTTAGTTATTCCTAATTTCCTGCCTCTTTTTTCCCATTCTGGTTCTTCCTCTATTCCTTTATTCCAACCTTTATTCTTTCCCTTTCCCTCTCTGCATCCTCTTTACCCACTTTGTGTTTCCCTTCCTTCCTCTGCTTTCCGGCTCTTCTTCCTGTTACTCCTCCATCATCTTTCCATGTCTTCCCGTCTCCTCTCTTTCGTCCTGCTTCTCCTTCGTTTCTCGTCCTCTTGTTCCTTTCTCTTCCTTCCTATTCCTCCTTCTGTCGTCGTCCTTTCTCCTATGTGCTTTCTGCCTATATATCAGTCAGTCTATCTGTTTATTTCTCCTTCTTCCTCTCCCTCTCCTGCTCATTATCATCCCTCTCATCCTTCACCAATATCCCCCTCTCTCCCTCCCTCCCCTTCCTATCTCTCCCTCTCCCCTTCTCTCTCTCTCCCTATCCCCTTCCCTCTCTCTCCCTATCCCCTTCCCTCTCTCTCCCTATCCCCTTCCCTCTCTCTCCCTATCCCCTTCCCTCTCTCTCCCTCTCCCCTTCCCTCTCTCTCCCTATCCCCTTCCCTCTCTCTCCCTCCCCCGTTCCTTCTCTCTCCCTCTCCCCTTCCCTCTCTCTCCGTATCCCCTTCCCTCTCTTTCCCTCTCCCCGTCCCTCTCTCTCCCTATCCCCCTCCGTCTCTCTCCCTACCCCCCCCCCCTACATCCTCTACGATCGCCCTCCCCCCATTCATCGCACCGAGTGGGGGAGGGGAGGGGGGGGTGTAAGATCAAACGCCAACAAGCTAGGACAACAAAGGTCAAAGGTCACCCCTCCCGGAAACCCAGGTTGAATGTCAGGTCATGCCTTGCCCTCTGGATTAAGCTCCGGGTTTACTGCTCCAGGTAAACAACCTCGGAAGGACACATTTACAACGTCCGAGCTGTTATGCCGGTTGTAAAAGGAGTGTGAAGGGCGTGGGTATGTTGGGGAGGGGGATGTGTGTGTGTGTGGGGGGGGGTCTCGTGTGTGTGTGTGTGTGTGTGTGTGAGGTGGGGAAGGGGTCTCATGTGTGTGTGTGGGGGGGGGGGGGGTCTCGTGTGTGGGTGTGTGTGTTCGTGTGCGCGTCTGTGTGCATGTATGCGTATGTGGGTGTCTCGTGTGTGTGTGTCGCATAAACATATTAGACTTGACAGGTTATTTAGGGAAGTCGGCAGTCTTACTCTTACTGTGTACTTGTTCGTTTATATGTTCGTATGCGTGTGTCTGTGTCTGTATGCATATATACGCGTGTCTATTTTTTGCTGATATTATTTTATTCATATAGGTTATAAGTATGCGCATGCCATTATGCGTGTGTTTATATGGTATTCGTTTATATGGTATTATACAGTATTTATATTTATTTATACGGTATTTATGTTTATTTGTATGGTATTAGTTTGTGTTTACATGGTATTAGGTTATTAGTGTGTGGTATTAATTTATATGGTATTATACAGTATTTATATTTATTTATATGGTTTTATATCTATATGGTATTTATATTCATTTATATGGTATTAGTTTGTATTTACATGGTATTAAATTATTAGTTTATATGGTATTAGTTTGTATTTATATGGTATCAGTGTGTTTATATGGTATTAGTTTACAGGGTATTTTTTTTTGTTTTTATGGTATTAGTTTATTAATTTATATGGTGTGTTCATATGGTATTAGTTTATTAATTTATATGGTGTGTTCATATGGTATTAGTTTATATGGCATTAGTTTGTGTTCATATGGTATGAGTTTATTAGTTTATATGGATTACTTTATCAGTTTATTCCTACATGTAAATT
>NC_091554.1:4929169-4954169 GCF_042767895.1 Penaeus vannamei
TGGTTTTAAGGGATCGCCTCTCTCCCTGATCCCGCGAGAGAGCGAGGTTATGGAGCAGATAAGCAAATTTTCGCTTCGGAAATTGGGAAGGGAGGTTCCTGAACACAGGACGGAGAGGTGTAAAAGGAGGTGAAGAGAGGAAGGAAGGTGATGGGAAGAGAACAGGAGGGAGATGAGGAGAGGAGAAAGGGGAGAGGTGAGATGATGAAAGAGAGAGGCGAGGAGGTGAGAAGAGATGAAGCAAGAGGTTAAGAGAAGAGAAGAAAGGAGAAGCAAGAAAAAAAGAGGAGAGGCAAGGAAAAAAGAGAAGAGAAAAGACGGAAAAAGAAGAGACGAGAAGAGATGAGGAAGGCTGGAAAACGACCCAAGGAAACCCAAAGAGTGGAGTGGTGTATAGAAGTAGTAGTAGTGGTGGTATAAAGATTTTTTCTATGTGGTTACTCGCGGCGGCTGTTACTGTAATGGAAGAGAGTATTACGTTGATAGTGGCTTATATACTAGCACTTACTGAGGACATGATGGTGTTACCGTGTCCTTTTTCACATATTTTCGTCTTCTTGTTTCCCTTTGCATGATATTTAACAAAAATAAAGTTAAATAAAATATTTTATAATATATATCCTCGTCACTGTACAGGAACTTAGAAAGCGAATTGGAGAATCGCTCCTGAATTCATTAAAACATGAAACTCGACATAATATGGAAATAAGGAAATGTTTTCTTAGACTCTCTTAAACTTTTAGAGGCTTAACTTTTTAAGGCTTGTTAATGTGGTTCGTGCCTTTCCTATATGTAGCAGATGTTTTTTCTTATCTTTGTATTAATTTATATAAATGATATGATAAGTGATTTTTTTTTTTTTTTTTGGCATTTTTTTGCATCTTTTTGTAAAATAACTAATCAGATATTAGTGAAATTAAACTTTTTTATGGTTACAGTGAAATATTAATAGATAAGAAGGAACCATGATTTAGAAGAGCGAGAGATTATGCCAAAGGGGAAAAACATGACTTTTTAAAGACATAGTGACCGAAAGGAAATTTACGAGTTAAAGAGAAGTGTGGATAATCATAATAAAAATGACGGAAGTAGGATCAGCAAATTACGAGGCAATGAAATCACTCGTTTTATTCTCGCTGGTTTACATAATTGGATTTGTGGCCTGCACTTCCGGGACTGAGATGACTTACCTGACTTGATATTCAAGAGATGGAGAGAGTGGTGTTTCAGAGTCATCACAGATACAGCTAAGGCGAGAGAGAGAAAAAAAGATGAAATGCGCAGAAATTGATAAATTATTTACTTCATGAATTTAAATTCATTTGGTAAAGTCCAGTTTTAGGTTGTGGTCACCTTTCTATTTGATAGTTGTATCGGAGCATATCCTATCCTCGTAATGACTTTTTAGCCATATTCCATTAATTTAGAAATAGGATAATTATCATTTCTAAATCATAAAAACGCGTGAGAGCAATTCAGAGTTAAATTGACCCGTAGAGCTACTGTATGGAAGGGATATCCTGAATAAACAAAGTATCATTGAATATAACGGGATATATTTCAGCAATGAGTTGGTATCAGAATGAACGAATATATTCTATTGACAGTGAATATATTTGAAAGGGAAAATGTCGAGAGTTGGATATAACTGCAAGAGAGTTGTGCCCGAGTTTTTTTTTTCTGTATATTTATCTTTCCTTCTGGAGGTAAATGTTTGTTGATATATATTTTTTTTCCTTTAAAAGTATTCAGTGTTTTCTTTTTTCTTTTTGTTCTTTGCTTCAGTAGGAAATAGGATTTTATAATCTACTGTGACATCATTTTGTTTTCATGTACCCATATATTATATGAGACAGAGAGAGATAAAAAAAAAAAAAAAAAAAAAAAAAAAACAGAGAGGAAGATACAGAGATAGAGCTGAGCGAGCGAGAGCGAGGTTTATTTATGGAAATGTGATCATCGCCAGACGAAAAGGTGTCGCAGATTGCTTTTTTTTTAAGGGGTGGGGAGGTGTTTTAGAGTGAAATGAAACGAGGAAAGTGTGTTGTATACCTTGGGTTATGTGGTTATGTTACTTTATCGTAATATAATGCGTATTTTCCGCATTTATCGCCTTTACGATATGATTGATATAGATCAGTGGAGTTGTAGGCTGATAAATATTACAGTGTTAATTTTTTTTGTGCTTGACATGATTCATGTTCAGCAAGTAGATTTTTTGCCGTGTGTGTGAAAGTGAAGACCTGTTAGAACCAGATAGAATTTCCTTTCATCATGACTTGTTTTTTGAAAAATGATTTTTTGATTAAAGTATGTACTTTTTCTCTTTCATGTATAGCACTATCTTCACACTCACTTAATACGTAAGTTATAATCAGGATATATTATCTTCTGACGCTTATAACTTATAACCTTTCTTTTTTTACATAAGAATTTCTTTGGATATCTCTGCTTACTGTGCTTTATCGAGATCTTCAAGGTGTGTTGATAAGCGAGTAAAAGATTTTTTAAAAATTGCTTGTTAGGTGCTGCCACTTAAAAGGTCTGTATCTTGGTTATGCTGTATTTCAGTATGTTCTGTGTGGTGCGCTGTTTTATTATTATTATCATTATTATTTTAATATGCGAGTATTTGTAATGTATATATCTTCTTATTTGTGCTTGATATTTTGGTTCATTGCTTTCAGTCGAAAATTTGTAACAGCTATTCAGGTTTTCGAATATATTGTCTTAGGAGAAGGATGTGGTCACGAATCCTATAGAATGAGTGGGAAAAAATTCTGGGAAAAGACAAATAGACGAGAAAAAAAATAATAATTAATACAAAATATATAAAAGCATTGGTATAAAATATCTTCGCGTGAAATACAACACTGCAGAAAGCATTAAATTATCCGAGGTCACATACAATCTCCATAAAAAAGCAATTAAAATAATTTAAAGTATTAGTATAAAGAAATTTCCCACGTGAAACATCATGACACCACAGAAAAAAATAAATCGCCCAATGTGACATATATTCCTTGGAGAGTGAATTTTCAGACAAGGTGTAAAAGAAGTATCGGTACAAAATACTCCCATGTGAAATATTCATTACACCTCGGCATTTTCTCCCATTTCTTTATGGGGGCACCGTTATGGATGAGCCGCCTCCTTTTATGGCTCATTCCATATTGGTTTTGGCATAGGCTTTTACACTCGGATGTCCTTGAAATATTCATGGCCACTAAAAATCTATTTCCATTTTGAGGTGTCATGAAATATTCATGACACCACAAAATGAAAATTGAAGGACAGTGTAGTGATTCTTGGCAAGAGTGAGACGTGGCCCATATAGCCCATATCAGTTCTCACATCAGTGATATTGGACCCTGTATGCGCCTGTACTTTTTTGTATGTGTTCATTATGATTCTGTGGGTGATATGTTGGAAATGTAGGTGGTTGAAGAATCATGATATGAAAAGCGATTAGACTAATTTAGAATAAAAGAGGAAAAAACAGTAATTAAACAGATAAAAACAAAGCATAAACATCGAGTAACATAAACCATCGGGTGTGGGAGAGCTTCATTTAAATTTACGAAGTGAGAACGGAAGAAAAGAGTGAAGTAGAGAGTGAAAGCGAAGCACGGAAAAAGTGAAAGAATTTACCGGAATTATGCTCGTTGCTTGTTATACATTTATTATTTAGCTTCTATATTATGAAGTCATTGTCATTAGATAATTTCAGGGTTGATTTTTTTTCGTCTGTTTCTCTGCATTTTCTTATCTTTAAGACTTATTTGCTTTCGCCTGTTGGTTCGATGGAGTGCATTCTAATCGTATATATATATATATATATATATATATATATATATATATATATATATATATATATATATATATATATTATTTTCTTGTCGAATGCTTTCATGCGCTTTGTGAACGTTATATTTATAGAAATTTTAAGCGTTTTATCAGTTAAAAGTTTAATGTACTTAGAAGTGATTTGATTTTAAATTTTTACTTGAAGACTTGCTTGTAATGTGTGGTAGTTATGTTTAGCAGTATTTTTTTAGTGGTAGTGAATTGTGAACATATTTCTTATACCAGTTAACAGATAATTTGTATAAACAAATAACGATAATAGTTGTAGAGATAATACTTATTACAAACACACACAAACACTTTACATATGTATGTGCATTCCTACTTTTAAGATACCCACGGTTATCAATGTTTTCAATAATGTCAGTGATATTGCTCTCGATGTTACTGCAAATATTGTGTATAATGTTTATAACAATTATCATTGTTACTTTGGAGATTGCTTTGTTATTTTTAATATTTTCATTTTCATTTTGATACATATATAAAATACACTAACGTATGTCTTTCCCTCTTCTTTATCCCTCCGTTTCGTTAAGGCGATAGCCTATGCTCATAAGGTGAGAGTTTTTACTCTGAATCTAATAATGGCCCTGAATTTTATAACGCTCGAAAGTCTACGGTACTTGACGCCACATTTCATTAGCAATTGCAATTCGGGAAAGTGAGAGGGGAGGGAAATGAGGGGCTGCGATGATTAAATTATGGAAGGATGTGAAGTGATGTGCTAAATGATAAAGATTGGGACACATTTCGTGGACACTTAGGAAGAAAAGGAGGGATAGCTAATAACGGTCATTGATATTTTGCTTCTCTTTTTCCTATTACTTTTTCTTCCCTCTCCCTTTTCCCCTTCCCTCTCCCTTAACCCTTTCCCTCTCCCTTAACCCTTTCCCTCTCCCTTTTCCCTTCCCTCTCCCTTTTCCCCTTCCCTCTCCCTTTTCCCCTACCCTCTCCCTTTTCCCCTAGCCTCTCCCTTTTCCCCTAGCCTCTCCCTTTTCCCCTACCCTCTCCCTTTTCCCCTTCCCTCTCCCTTTTCCCCTTCCCTCTTTCTTTTCCCCTTCCCTCTCCCTTAACACTTTCCCTCTCCCTTATCCCTTTCTCTCTCCCTTAACCCTTTCCCTCTCCCGTATCCCTTTCCCTCTCCCGTATCCCTTTCCCTCTCCTTTATCCTCCTTCCCTTTTTCCTCATCTCTCTTTTCCCATTTCCCCCTTCCCTCTCCCCTTTCCCCGCTTCCTCACTTCTCCCCTTAAATACATCGCAAAAAAAATGTATTACAGAAGCCAAACTTTCGCCGTTCAAACCAACCATTGGAGGCTTTGGCAGCTTCAGCACGAGGCGAGTGGAGAGCATCGCCGAGAAACTTGATTATCTTAAGGAGCCGGAATGGTCTTTAAAGGAAGAACGGAAGGGTCAATTCTGCTGGGGAAACTCTCGTGAGTTGGGAATGATAATTGTGGAAATGGTGATAGAGGCAATGGTGATGCTGATGATTATGAAAATGGTGATAGAGGCAGTGATTGTGATGATTATGAAAATGGGGATAAAGACTATGATGATGATTAAGATTATGAGGACAATAGTGGTAATGGTGATGATAACGATGGTTTAATAGATATTTTTTATTGAAAACAAATGACGATGATGAAACGAGAGGATGAGAATGAGATTAAGAGAAATAAGAGTAACAGTAAAAAGGAATTTGTGTTTAAGATTCAGTTAATGAATCAACACAAGGAGTGAATGTGTAGAATGAGTGAGTGAATAAGTACGTAAATTCTACAAGGGAAAAAAGTTGATGTAAATGTAGACGGAATGTGGCTAATTATAGTGGATTCATTGGTATACAATAACATTGAATTCAATATGATACATCTACCGCAAAATTAATGGCATTATGTTCACGAATAGAAAAAATAACATTTTTTTTTTTTTTTTAATCCAACGAATATGATATTGGGAAACCATGATATCACGTTGCCGTTTGAAAATGCAAAATTTTGTCCTTACGTGTCAAATTTGCAAAGTAAACTTCAAACTGTCAATGCCTGGATATTGCGGAGCACTTTGTTGCAGAGAGGGATCTATATATATATGTTGCAGAAACATACGGAATACTTTTAAATGGAGTGTTTTTTTGGGCAGTGAAAGAAGGGAGAAAGGGGGAGAGAAAGAGAAAAGAGTATTCGTTATTCATATTTTATAATCTTTCAATTTTTTTTTTCCATTTTGTTCCAGCTATTTATTTTTCATCCTTTGTTCTTGACTGTAATTTTCTCAGCCACTCTCTATTGTCTTATAAGCATGTATTCTTTATCTGTCTCTGATTTTTACTATATGTACCCATCTTTTCCTGTCTGATCTCTCTCTTGTTCTTTCTCGTTCTCTCCCTCTTCCTCCTCCTCCCCCCCCCTCCCTCCCTCTCTCTCTCTCTCTCTCTCTCTCTCTCTCTCTCTCTCTCTCTCTCTCTCTCTCTTCCCCCTATCGCTCGATCGGACAATAGACGTGATATCGCATCTATTGCCCGATAGAAGAACGATTATCAAAGCAAAGGATTGAAGGTGTGAGCTTATGAGGGCGTCGCTTAGTCTCATATCTCGCCTGAGTTTTGAAGTTTTATAGCTTTATGGAGCTTATCATGGCTGCCTTTGTTCCTTGGCTCCACCGCATTGCTATCCTTGCTCATTTTGGTGGATGGATGTGAGTGTGAATGAGGGGGAGAGAGAGAGAGAGAGAGAGAGAGAGAGAGAGAGAGAGAGAGAGAGAGAGAGAGAGGGAAGAGAGTGTAAATTTAAGATTTTGTGTGAGAGCGAAAGGAACCACTCCATTTGTTAACACTTTCTTCATTCATTCTGTGTGACTACGCGCTTTTATTCGTGCCTGCAATTACACCTTATCATCTTGGGTGTGCTTGTGTATTCATTCTCACCCCTTCTGTGCTAACACGATGTTCCATTTCATCCCCTTGTATTCACTCTCTCGTGTTTATCCAATCCTCTTCTCTCTATTATTCTTCACCCTTCTATTCCCCCTTTCCATACGAACCCAGGCAATAATCCTCGGTCTTAAAACTTGAAAACTTTTCAGGGAGAGGGAGAGAGAGAAAGAGGGAGAGGGAGAGAGATAGAAAAAAGAGAGATTGGAAGAGACTGGACGAGACAGTATAGTAAGTAAGTGAGAGGAGATATTGGAAGCAAGAAAGAGGGGTAGAAAAGAGAAAGTATGAGAGATAGAGCACAGAGGAAAAACAGAGAGGAGAAAAGAAGTAAAGAGAGCGAGAGAGGTCGACAAGAAGGGAATGAGAGAAACCTCTCCGAAAAAAGGGTGAAGGCATCTAACGACCTTTGGCAATGATAACACTTCCTCCCTCGATGCTCATTCTCTGCCAAAAGCTAGCGGCGAAGACCAGGCGATTGGGCGGGGAGGCTGTTATCACCCTGTTAGTTGCCTTAGGAGGTGGTTTAACTAGTTTTGTTTTGAGGTAAATGAAGGCTATGTAGATAGGGTGAGAGAGAATGAGAAAGGTCAAGAGAGAGAATGAGAAAGGCCAAGAGAGAGAATGAAAGATAGGTGAAGAGAGAGAATGAGAGAAAGGTAAAGAGAGAATGAGAGAAAGGTGAAGAGAGAGAATGGGAGAAAGGTAAAGAGAGATAATGAGAGAAAGGAGAAGAGAGAATGAGAGAAAGGTGAAGAGAGAGAATGAGAGAAAGGTGAAGGGAGAGAATGAGAGAAAGGTGAAGGGAGAGAATGAGAGAAAGGTGAAGGGAGAGAATGAGAGAAAGGTGAAGGGAGAGAATGAGAGAAAGGTGAAGGGAGAGAATGAGAGAAAGGTGAAGGGAGAGAATGAGAGAAAGGTGAAGGGAGAGAATGAGAGAAAGGTGAAGGGAGAGAATGAGAGAAAGGTGAAGGGAGAGAATGAGAGAAAGGTGAAGGGAGAGAATGAGAGAAAGGTGAAGGGAGAGAATGAGAGAAAGGTGAAGGGAGAGAATGAGAGAAAGGTGAAGGGAGAGAATGAGAGAAAGGTGAAGGGAGAGAATGAGAGAAAGGTGAAGGGAGAGAATGAGAGAAAGGTGAAGGGAGAGAATGAGAGAAAGGTGAAGGGAGAGAATGAGAGAAAGGTGAAGGGAGAGAATGAGAGAAAGGTGAAGGGAGAGAATGAGAGAAAGGTGAAGGGAGAGAATGAGAGAAAGGTGAAGGGAGAGAATGAGAGAAAGGTGAAGGGAGAGAATGAGAGAAAGGTGAAGGGAGAGAATGAGAGAAAGGTGAAGGGAGAGAATGAGAGAAAGGTGAAGGGAGAGAATGAGAGAAAGGTGAAGGGAGAGAATGAGAGAAAGGTGAAGGGAGAGAATGAGAGAAAGGTGAAGGGAGAGAATGAGAGAAAGGTGAAGGGAGAGAATGAGAGAAAGGTGAAGGGAGAGAATGAGAGAAAGGTGAAGGGAGAGAATGAGAGAAAGGTGAAGGGAGAGAATGAGAGAAAGGTGAAGGGAGAGAATGAGAGAAAGGTGAAGGGAGAGAATGAGAGAAAGGTGAAGGGAGAGAATGAGAGAAAGGTGAAGGGAGAGAATGAGAGAAAGGTGAAGGGAGAGAATGAGAGAAAGGTGAAGGGAGAGAATGAGAGAAAGGTGAAGGGAGAGAATGAGAGAAAGGTGAAGGGAGAGAATGAGAGAAAGGTGAAGGGAGAGAATGAGAGAAAGGTGAAGGGAGAAAAAGAAAGAGGTGAAGAGAACGGTAGAGTTAGAGATAGAGAAAGGCGGGGGAACAGAGGAAAGAAATAGGAGGGAGATGGATTGAAAAGGGCTAAAAAAAAAATAAATTTCTTCACTCAATCTCTGATATCGGAGCCTACACCCAGCATTCTCAAACTCTGGCTAATGTCCCATACTGATTTCTTTTTCATGACTTTTCCTTTCCTTTTCTTCTATTCTTTATCCACGTTTGTTTTTACTGTTTTTTATTCCAGTTTTATTTCCGTTGTCTTTCCGTTAATAGATTCCAGTGTGGGAAGTCTTTCTTAGAGTTTTGACAAGAAAGTTTTTTATCTTTGGGAATAAATTAAACTCTACGTCTCCAGGTAAAAGATAAAAAAGGAAGAACAAATGAAAATGGTGAATTAATTTTATTTTATTTATTTATTTATTTATTTTTAATACGGTTCTGTGAATTTTACTTGTTTTTTTTCTACTTTTATTTATATTCATTTTTACTAATGTTATATTTATAATGTTTATCTGTGTACATAGATAGGATAGACTGATAAATTCAGATAGATAATAGATGCATCCGCGGAGTACGATATATAACCCGATTATACATGTATATGTGTATAGCTAAGTATAAAAGGTATGTTAATGGAAATAAGAATCCGACGTAGCCTTAACAAGGACAATAATAACGATAGTATTGATAATATGAGAATACTAATATTGATAATAATGAGAATGACTATGATGATGTAATGTTAATAATAATCAGTAATATTGATGATTCATAATATAATAATGGTAGTAGTAATAATAATAGGAGAATGAGAGACAATTCGGAATATGTTCAACAGTTTCGAACACAAATAGACTACGAAAAAAAAACTCCTTAAAGGATGACGTGGAACTTCGCAGGACGCCATTGTCTCGCTCCTTGTCTGACCTCAAGAAATCCTTCCGTGATAGATGGCTGGAGACAGAGATCCTTGCCGGTGACACTGGGCTGAAAATCGGGCCACGTAGACCTTCATTGATCCGGGTTTTTGGAATCTTGGGCGAGGGGAAGATAGCGATAAAGAGGGGGAGAGATGGGAAGAAAGAGAGGGGGGGGGGAGGGAAGGAAAGTGAATGTGAATGTATATGTACGTCTGTACGTATGCATGTCAGCATACGTGCGTGCATGTTCGTGCGATTACGTGTGCACTGAATCCATTCGTGATCGTGCTTTTTTTCTTTATTATTATTTATTATTATTATTTATTATTATTATTATTATTATTATTTAATCATTATTTATATTTATTATTATTTATATTTATTATTATTTATATTTATTATTTATTTATTCATCGCCCAGTCGCTCGCTTCACACGAGTATGAACGCGGCTAACGTCTCTCCTCTGCAGTCCTTTGAAGCAATAGTCTTCGGGAGAGTCAGCTGAAAAGAACGAATTTTCGAGATCCAGTTTCTCTCTCTCTCTCTCTCTTTCTCTCTCTATCCAATTTCTCGCTTGAACCATTCTATCACTCTCTCTCTCGTGTATATCTGGCGAAGATATATTCGAAACCGGTTAAATGCATCTCTGGTATTGTGGAGATACTCATTTTTCTTCATACCTCTCTCTCTCTCTCTCTCTCTCTCTCTCTCTCTCTCTCTCTCTCTCTCTCTCTCTCTCTCTCTCTCTCTCTGGGCTTGCAACGTCGGGCAGTATTACCAGCAAGGGAGAACCCAATTTGTTATAATATTTTTATCTTGTATTATTTATTATTTCTGAAAATAAAGTATTAGGTAATCAAGACATGTTTCAACAAGATGAATATTCTAATAATAAATAAGTGGTATTTTTTTTAGTTATCTTGTAAGATATTAAATTTTTTGTTTATATTTTGCCTCTGGACAGTATATGGAAGAATGTAATACTTCGATGTCTCTTATCTCTCTTCTCAATTATTTCCTAGTCCTTTTTCTCTTCTCTTTTATTTTATTTTCTCTTCTCCCTCTCCGGTTGTTTCCATTATGTCTCTATGGAACAACTTGTATGTCTCATGTCTGTATGTGCGTCTGTGTTTTGTATAAGGGCGTGTGCGCGTGTGCGTGCGTGTCAAGTCTTGTCAGTTTCATGACCAATCCCATCTCGTGAATCTCATATCACCAACCTTATCTTGCTTATCTCATCCCATCAATCATATATCACGAATCTCACATCACCAATTTAATCTAACCAATCTCGCATCACATATCTCATCTAACCAATCTCGTATCACATATCTCATCTAACCAATCTTCTAACTAAACTCACATTACCGATCTCATCTAACCAATCTTATTTTACTTATCTCACACCAATCTTCTAACAAATCTTACATCACCTATCTCATCTAACCAATCTTCTCACTAATCTCCTCTGACTTATCTGACCTCACCGATCCTCTCACTAATCTCATTTCGCGAGAAACCGTTCAGCCGCCCCCCCCCCCTACACACACACACTGCAAAACAAGACCCTACCACCTTGACTCCCACACCTACCCCTTCTGACAGCCAATTCGGCCGTTAGCTTGCCATCAGTTTGCTCTCATAGACGGGATCCCCAATGACTCATGTTATTCTGCATGGCTTTTGCTTTCGATTGGGGGGGGGGGAGGGAGGTTCTTCGCTGAGATTACTCCTTTTGTAAACTTTTGAAAGAAAATATTTGTGTTCGGTTCAGGTTGGTTGAGGTTGTGGGAGTAGCGAAGTGGTCTTGGTGGTTATTTTTTGAGAATTCCTGTCGGTCGGAAAAACATTTTGTGAAGCGGCTGTCTTTCTTTGGGTGTCTGCAAAGAAGATGGGGGGGGGAAAGCTACTGTAGTTATTTCTGCTTGTAGGTTCCTTCGTTTTCTCTTTCTCTTTTTCTGTGTTTCTCTATGTTTATCTCTCTTTCTCCTTCTCATTCTCTTCCTCCCTCTTATCCTCTCTCTCTCCCCCTCCCTCCCTCTCAATCTCTCCCTCCCTCCCCCCCTCTCTCTCTCATTCTCTTTCTCATCCCCTTGCCCTGTCTGTCCTGGAACGTGATAGACGAGTGACCTTAATCAAGCTTAAGCCAGGTCATTTATTCCTCTCTAGGCGAAGTAGCCGTTAGGGTCACGACCTCCTAATAAATTTTGGAGGCTCAGGTCGTTCGTTACACATGTTTGAAGGCGCTGGAGGTCTTGTTTCGTTGGAACTGGAGTGTTGGATGGACGGGGGTGGGTGTAAGCGAGATATGGAAAAAAAATGGAGAGAAACGTGTATGATTCATGTGATGGATGGATGAAAAGGGAGAAAAATAAAGAAAAATGGAGTAATAAAACAATAACAGAAATAAAGACTAAGTGAAGGGATAGTGAGAGTGAGACACACAAACACACACGCATACACGTACGTTTTGCATGTATGTATGTTTGTATATATATATATATATATATATATATATATATATATATATATATATATACACTCAAACCAAATTACCTAGAAAGTCCATTTTGAGCAAGTTTGTTCCAAACGCTCGCCGGAAGCACCACTTAGCAATATTAGGCACACGCTTATTAGCCTGAACTTAGGTGGTAAAGCCAGGGGGGAGGGTGGAGACTAGACAGTTTTTTTCTTTTCTCTTCTTTTCTTTATGGAAGGCGAGACTTAAATTGAAATTGATACGGGGAGATCACTTCTAAAATTGTTGGGGATAGCTCATTTTTATTGAACTTTTGTTAGGGATGGCTAATTATTTAACTGTTGACTTACGATTGAGGTATCGTTTATTGCTACTGTTATTACTTACAAAGTAATCGTAACATTAGTGCTGTTATTATTGCTATCATTTTTGCCTTTTATCATATTTATTGTAATTACTTGTTTGTGCTAATTTCGGATGTTATTACTGTTATTGTAGTCATTATTTTCAGAATTTTTACTTTAATAATGATTTTTTCCTACCTATGATAAACATGATCAACAATTATTATTATTATTGGTTATTATTGTTAATCAATATTTATATTTTCATTATGATTAGTATTATAATTACCTCTTCATGGCAATTGTCACCAGCAGTATTACCATCACTATCATCATCGTATTTTCTCCCTCTCCCTTTCTCCTCTCTCTGTCTATCTGTCTATCTATCCTCCCTTTCCTTCTCCCTACTTCCCTCCGCCTCCCTCTCTCCGTCTCCTCCCTCCCTCCGTCTCCCTCTCTCCGTTTTCTTTTCACCGCTCTCCCCCACCCTCCTCTCTCTCTCCAGTTCTCTTTCATCGTTGTAAATCGGTGTGATAGCGTTCGTCACAACTCACTGGGGTGATTAACGTCAGTAATTTTATGGATCCGTGGGGATGGATATGCTAATGTCGTGTGCAATTAAGCCGGTTGTTGATTTGGAAACAGCAACGGGGATTTTGTGATTTTTTAAAAAATGGGGGGAGGTGTTGTGTTTTATATGTGACGGATGGGGAGGCTAGATTTGTGTTGTGTGTGTGATTTTTTTGGTGATTGTTTTGTGTGGATAATGATTAGAGGTGATCATCGTCATTGTATCCATCGGCATTATTGCAACTATATGTCTAGTTATTTATCTATCTGTTCGTACATCTGCATAGATTTATCTCATTTTCTGTCTCTATTTCTATATTTCTGTATCTCCATCTGTATCTATTTCTACATCTCTCTTGTTACCTTTCTCGTCCTCATTTTGCTTTAAAGGTCGCACGATAAGAAGAAAAAAAATATCAAGCGAAAAAAATGGTAATCCTATCTACAAACGTACCGTGATTACTAATGAATTCTTTTAATGATTTCAAAGGAATTGTCGTAATTGGTAATTCTGTCAAAGGAATGATTAAGATTAGTGATTAAGGGATACTCCTTGATCCTCTTGAACTTTAGCCTTCAATCCTTCAATTCCTCTCATGGGAGGGAGGGAGGGAGAGGAAGAGAGAGGAGGGGAGGGGGAAAAGAAGGGAGGGGGGAGAGGGACAGACAGACAGAGAGAGAGAGAGAGCGCGCGGGAACGAGAAGAGAGAGAAGAAACAGAGGGGAGAGAAAGAGAGAGGATGCTGTTATCACGGGGATCCTGTTTTCACATAATTTTTTGACCCATTGTATTTAATAGGGTATCGACTTATTGTTCTTTCAAATGGAGTGTGATTATATACAAGAGATTATTAATCTCTCTCTCTCTCTCTCTCTCTCTCTCTCTCTCTCTCTATATATATATATATATATATATATATATATATATATATTATATATATTGCGTGACGGGGAGTTCAGTATAATACACCAATGCATGGTCAGTTTAATGGGGACTTTGGTGGTTATGATCTGATAAGTTGAATAGGACTAGTTAATTGAACACATATAAACGCTTATTTTTTCCTCCTCTTCTCTTCTACTTTACCTACTTTTTACTCCTCCTCCTCCTCAACATCATCCTTCATTTTAATTTCTACTACATCATTTTCATCCTCATCCTCTATTTCCATCTTTACCTCTTCCTCATCCTTTAATGCAACCACCACCTCCTCCTTCATTCCGACTTTATCCTCTTCTTTCCCCTTTATCCCCACTTCCTTAACATTATCATCCAATGCCACCCCACCTCCTCCAATTACACCTTATTCCTCAATCCCACCTACTCCTCCACCTACTCATCCTCTAATTCCTCCACCTCCTTATCCTCCAACACCCTCCCTCCCCACCTCTACCTCCAACCCCCCCACCTCTACCTCCAACACCCCCCCCACCACCACCACTACCTCCAACACCCCCCCCACCACCACCACTACCTCCAACACCCCCCCCCCCCACCACCACTACCTCCAACACCCACCATCACCTTCAACCCCCCCACCATCACCTCCAACACCCCCCCCCCCCACCACCACCACCAACGCACATCTCACGCCCCCCTTCTCTCTCTCCTCCCACAGGTCCGGCGACAACTCCCCCGGCGGGTCCCCCCCTCTGGAGCCTCGGAAGGGGGGGGAGGGCGAGCGTCCGAGGGTCAGCCTGGCGAACAAACCCTCCGCCACCGCCTTCTTCAACACACTGCGCGTAAGTTGGGCGTTGATTTGGGGGGTTAGTTCTCTGTGTGTGGATGTGGGTGTTTTTCTTTCTTTATGTGTGGATGGTGGAGGGGTGTTTTTTCTTTTTTTTTTTTTTTCTTTTGGTTTGTTCTTTTTCTGTTTTTTTTTTTTTTGGGCGGCGGACTGTTGTTCTTTTTGTTTTTTTTTTCTTTTTGTTCTTTTGGTTTGTTCTTTTCTTTCTCTTATCTCACTCCTGTTCCATCTTTCTATGGCTTTCTCTCTCTCTCTCTCTCTCTCTGAGTGAAAGAGAGGGGAAAGAGAATGTGCTTTTTTGTTGTTATTCAGTTAATGACTTTGTTAATTTTTATTATGATTATTACAATTACTGTTAATTGTATTACCATTATTATTATTATTATTATTATTATTAATGGTTTTATTATTAGTGTTATCGTTATTATTATTTTTTTATTATATAATGATTATTATTATAGAAGTCATCAATGCCAATATTATCAATGTATTATTCTTACAGGTTTAAAGATGGATGGATGTAGATATAGATTAAGTATATAAATTTATATTTACCTATATCTATCCATCCCTCAATCAGTATAGATATACACACAGATCCAATATGTAAAGAAGTTAATACGAATTTACTAGAAGTAGACATAATGATATATATGTCACCGTTTTAATAATTTCACTGATGGAGTTTTAATTTTATATATTAAAAGCAAATCAAACGTGAAAAATGTGGATGCGGATAAATGGTTCTTGAAGATCCGTCAGTTGCAGTAGAAGCATCAAAGGAAAATTTATTTAACGAATGCATTTCACCGCGAAGCCTCAAGATGTGGCAAGAGAAGAAAAATAAAATAAAATAAAAAGGAAGGAAGGAAGGGAGAGAGTTTCCTGGTTATATCATAGTTTCTTTTCTGTTTTAGAAGGTAGTTCATTGTACTTTTTTTCGTTTGTGAATATGGATATAGTGCATATATATAGGTGTGATTTATTGATTTTTTTGTTATTTGAGGATATGAAAACTCATTTTTCCTTTCTATTACTTTTTCTCTCCTTTTCATTTGCCTATGTTAGTTTTTTTGTTTTTGTTTTTGTTTCCCCTTTTATTTTATTTTCTCCATATTCATGTAATTTGATCTTTACGGTTTTCAACTGTACTACACGACCTACTAATTGCAAAGGGAACGACGAAGGGAAGGGCAAGAAAACACACGAATATGCCGAAGGCCTTTTCACTATTGCTTCGTCAGGGCATATGCCCTGACGAAGCAATAGTGAAAAGGCCTTCGGCATATTCGTGTGTTTTCTTGCCCTTCCCTTCGTCGTTCCCTTTGCAATCTGTTCAACATGATTTCCACACGACCTACTAAAATGAGCGGGCAGCTAAGAGCTAACTAATTCCATAGAGTATTGGGCTAGTTAGGAGCGTGTAGGGAAAGAGGTGAGAAAAAGAAAGAGGATAGGGAAGGAGGAGGAAGAGAAAAGGGAATAGATTAAAGGATGAATAGAGAGAACCAAATAAAAAAAATCTAGCAGACAGAGGATAAATGAGATGAAAAAGAAAATATATATTAAAATGTTGACAGAAAGATGGTTTTTGATGAGATGCAAACGGAAATGGCCTTTATTGAGTCGGATCGGAAATTTGGTGTATGTATCGGTGAAAGCTTATTAAATTCCTGGATGTGTCATTTTTTCTGATAACGTTTTGTCTCTTGCTTTATTATATTTTTTCTTGTCGTTTGATTTTTTTTCTCTCTCTTTAAGTCTCCTTTTTCTTTTCTTTTTTTGTCGTTATTGTGCATGTTTTCCCGTCATTTTTTTACTGAGCTTTTTTTTTTTTTTTGTCATTTTCGTTTCTGTATTCCGCTTGTTCGCCTTTTTTATTTATTTTTCTTTCACTGGGCCCCTCTACTATATCATTTTTTGTCGTTTGATCTAATTTTTTCTTCTCTCTCCGTCTCGTTTTACAATGTTTTTTTTTATGTATTCTTTCCTTCCTCTCTCTCTCTCTCTCTCTCTCTCTCTCTCTCTCTCTCTCTCTCTCTCTCTCTCTCTCTCTCTCTCTCTCTCTCTCTCTCTCTCCCTCTCCCTCTCCCTCCCTCCCTCCCTCATCTTCTCTTTCCCTCTCCTCTTCATCTCTCAATCTGTCTCTCTCCCTCTCCCTTTCCTTCTCTCCCTCTCTCTCCTCATCCATCCATTTTCCTCTGTAGAAATGAGCAGAAAGAGGAGACGTGGCCTTAAAGAATAAATAAATATGTAAATAAAAAAGCAGGACGACATTGTAATATATTGTTAGAAAAAATCGAACAGGAAAGGGTAGGCCAACACCAGAGAAATATTCGTCGTGGGAATGTAGCGGATTTCCGTCGCAATGTTTTCCTGTTTTGCTTAAAAAAAAAAAATGGAAAAAATCAATAAAAAGGATAATAGATGAAAAGCTAGATAATAATACATCGGCGGAGGGAAGAACGAGAACTATGAGGAAGAATAAGAACGAGATTGATAATTTTTTAAAAAGTTTAAAATGGTGAAAAGTAAAGCAATCGTAATTCCTCTGACAGAAGTTTTTTTATCCGAGAGCATAACTTCGTATGACATGTCAGGTTGGAAATCCTGGAATTGGGAAGAATTTTTTTTTTTTTTTTGCAGATTTTTGCATTGATGGATTCCTTGTGTAGGAGCAAAGGGGGTTAGCCTTTTTTGATATAGTAGGATAGATGTAAGTCGATAGATTTTTTTTTTTTTCATCGGAGAGTTTTGGAATTTCCTTATCCGCTGTTTCCTCTCTCTGTATATACCTCATTTCTCTCTCTCTCTCTCTCTCTCTCTCTCGTTCAGATTCTCTCTCCCGCTCTCTCCCTCTCCTCTCACACATTATCTCACATTCACCCCCTCCCCCTCTCCTTCCCTCACATTCTCCCCCTCTCCCTCTCCCTCTCCTTCTCTCATATTCTTCCCTTCTCCCTCTCCTCTCACATTCTCTCCCTCTCTCTCACACATTCTCTCTAATTCCCCCCCTTCTCCCTCTCCTTTTCGTTATTTCAATTTGATCTGTGCTCCCCTTCCATCCATACAACTCTCATAATCTCATTTTTATTTGTCTCTCCCCTTTCTTCCGCCCTCTTTCACTCCCTTTCGTTCGCAGAGGTCAAAGGTCAAAGAATCCGTCGAGACACTGAGGTGCCACCTACCGCATGCTCCAGCTGGCACGATTAGGCACTCGTGCATGCTCTTCCTCTTTGTCTGTCAATTTTCTTCGTCAGTCTCAGTCTGACGGCCTGTCTTTGAATTTCTTATTCTCTTTGCTCTTCGCGCTCTCTCTCTCTCTTTCCTTTCTATTCGTATTCTTTCGCCTCTTTGACTTTTTCTCTTTTTTATCTCTCTCCCCCTACCTCACCCCATCCCTCACCCCCTCCCTCTTTGCCTTCCCCACCCCTTCCCACTCTTCCTTCCCTCCTTCCTCCTCTCATCTTCATCTGCCGTTTCTTTCCTTAAACTTTCCCCTCTTCCTCCTATTCGCATCTCACGGCGAATCGTGATTACCAGACCATACAATTAAGGCAAGTCGATCCGCTTATCTCAGGTCAACGCTCGCTAGCTTGACCTGCAGGTGTGTGTGTGTGTGTGTGTGTGTGTGATTATTTGTGCGTTTGTGAATGTCGATATAATATGTGTGTTTATTTGTGATTGTGTGTGTCTATTTGTGTACGCGCTCTTATATGTATTTATTTGTGCTTGTGGGTGTGTGTGTGACGGAAGAAGAGGAAATGAAAAGTGAAAAGAAAAAATAGATAAGTAAATTAATAAATAAACAAGGCAATAGTAGTAGTAGATGGTAGAAATGAAAAGGAAAAAATAAAGAGGCCATAAAAGATAGGAGAAATGAAAGGGAATTTTGAATGATGAAACCAAAGGGAGAGAAAGAAAATTCTGCAAAAGAATAATATATTCATATTAAAGGGGAGGGAGGGGTTAAAAAGAAATGTTAAATGAATGGATGAATAAAGCAAAAGGGGAGAGAAGATTGATTATTTTGTTATTATTTCCTTCACATTCTCCCTCCTACATTTTTTTCATTCGTTTGAACTCTATGTAACTTACAAATAGGTAGGCAAATTGACTGACTGAGTGACTGACAGGTTAATTGATTGACTGAATGAATGAATGAGTGACTGACTGCCTTGATGAATGAATGAGTGAGTGACTGCCTTGTTGAATGAATGACTGGCTGCCTTGTTGAATAAGTGAATGAGTGACTGACTGCCTTGTTGAATGAGTGAATGAGTGACTGCATTGTTGAATGAATGAGTGACTGGCTGCCTTGCTGAATGAGTGAGTGAGTGAGTGGCTGGCTGACTGAATGAATGGCTGACTGACACAGATGTACAGGCCACAAAATATGCAGACAAGCATAGATCTACAAGGGCCTGTGAAGTTCCTAAAGTGATTCGGCATCTTCCTCTTTCTCTTTATTTTTTCTTTCTCTCGCCCTTTTTCTCTTGTTTTTTTTTTTTTTTTTGATGGTAAGGTGGGAAGAGAAGGGAACAATTGTAATGGTGATGATGATAATGATGATAGTAATCCTCATCCTCAATCATTACCGACATTATCATCATCATTGTCATTATTATTAGTAGAATTGTTGTTTTGTCACTGTTATTGTTTTGCTGTTATCATCATAACCATTTTTATGATTACCATCATAATATTGTTGCTTTCGCTTCTCTCTCTCTCCCTCCCTACCTTCCTCCCTACTTCTTTCTCCCCTCCCTTACTACACTCTCCCCTCCCTTCCTACACTCTCCCCTCCCTTCCTACACTCTCCCTTCCCTTCCTACACTCTCCCTCCCTTCCTACACTCTCCCCTCCCTTCCTACACTCTCCCCTCCCTTCCTGCCCTCCCTCCCCCTTCATTTCCTTCTTTCCTCCTCCATTTCCCTTTCCTCCTGTATTCCCTCATCTCCCTTTCCTCCCTCCCTCATCGCCAGGCTCTCCTTCCCTTCTCCATTATCTCCGCATTATTCCCCCGAGGAGCCACAGGATACAGAGGATGAGGAAGGATAGGGGAGGAGGGAGAAGGGAGGGGACGCTATGATAAACGGCAGGTGCTTATGAGGCTTGTGAGGGGGTAACGACGATGAGGATGAGGTGGTGAGCGCATGTGGTGGGGGAGACCGCATAGTTAAAAAAAACAAAAAAAAAAGATAATAAATAAATAAATAAATTTGAGTTGAGTTTTCATATTTTCCTCGGAAGGGTGATGTCAGGTTTAACTACCAGCTTAAGTTAGGATGGGTTTTAAAAGCATACTTTTTCCTCACTAGAATACAGTTTTAAAAGATGTATGTAATTTTATGAAATGACAAAATTTTCGCTTTTCACACTTTTCTTCGTCTTATGAAATAACGGTTTTTGTCTATTCACACTTTCCTTCGTATTATGAAATAACGGATTTCCGCTGTTTCCCCTTTTCTTCGTATTATGAAATACCGAATTTTCGCTATAATCGTATAATGAAACAAGATATTCGATATTGACACTTTTCTTCGTCTTATGAAACGCTATTCACACTTTTCTCCTTATGAAATAAAATGATCTTCGCTATACACACTTATTCCCTCTCCGAGTGTGAAGGGAAGCACTTTAAGACACTGGAGATCAGGGGGAAGAATGCAATATTGCGCGTGTGATAAAGGGCTTTATTCTGAGCTCTAGCAGAGGCCGTGACTGTTTTGCAGAATGAGAGAGAGAGAGGCAAGTTGTGCGAGAGGAAAGAGGGGATAGCTTTTTGCTATATTGCGGGGGTTGAAGGAACGGATGTGGGGGGAGGGGGAGGATGGAAAGGATGGAGGGGGGGGGGAGGGGAGAATTGAAAGGATGGAGGATGGAGGGAGGATGGAAAGGATGGGAGAGAGGGGTGGGGATAATTGAAAGGATGAAGGAGGGAGGTGGATGGAAAGGATGGAGGAGGGAGGTGGATGGAAAGGATGGAGGATGGAGGGAGGGGAGAATTGAAAGGATGGAGGAGGGGAGGATGAAGGATGGAGGGAGGAGGGGAGAATTGAAAGAATGGAGGGAGGAGGGAGGGGAGAATTGAAAGGATGGAGGGAGGAGGGAGGAGGGAGGGGAGAATTGAAAGGATGGAGGGAGGAGGGAGGAGGGAGGGGAGAATTGAAAGGATGAGGGATGAAGGGGGGAGTGTGATTGATCTTCTTTGAATCTGCTGTTGATGTTCTCTCTTCTCTTCTCTTCATCTCGCTTCTTTTTCTATCTTATTACTTCCGCCAAGGGGGTTGTGTTATTGGTAGCGTTGGTTAGTTTGTTTGATGGCTCGCCGGAGAACTCAAAAAAATATAAATATATTTTTACGTTTTTTTTTTTTTTTTTTTTTTTTTTTTTTTTTTTTTTTTTTGCCAGAGGTGTGTCTTAGGCGATGGTCCCTGTTGCTATTGCTAGGGGTGCCATTTATTATTTATTTACTTATTATTTTATTATTATTATTATATTTATTAGCATTGCGTTTAATGGACGACTTTTTTTGACGCTTGAATAATTATTATTCTATTGCCTTGGCGGAGGTATGCGCTCTCTGAGGGCTTCTAGTTCTTTTTCTTTTTCCTGTCTTCCTTTCATTTTCTCTTCTCTCCTCTCTCTTCTTTTCCTTCCTTCCCCCCTCCCTCTCTTCCTCCTGTGCCTTTCTCCCTCCTCCTCTCCTCCCCTCTCTTTCCCCTCTCCCTCCCCTTCCTACCTCCCTCCATCTATCTCTTCTTGCCATATCCTCCCTCCATCCTTACCCCCTCTCTTTACCTCGCCCTTTCCTCCCTCCTTCCTTCCTCCTTCCTTCCTTCCTGTTTTTCTCCCCCCCCCCACCCCGTGCCTCGGCTTACGTGTGATGCATCGCTCAGGATGTTGCTGACGATAGCAGAGCCCCTCCTCCCCCCACCCCCTCCTCCAGTCCCTCTTCCAGCACCTTCCCCACTCCCTTCCTCCAACCTCTTCTTATTTAACCACCCCCTCCTCCCCCTTTATCCCCTCCCTAAATCCCTTCCTCATCCCCCTTCCCCTAACACCTCTCCTTCAACCCCTCCACCCCCTCCATCTCCCCATCCCTACCTCACCCTCTTTATCCCCCTCTCCCCCCTTAATACCCTCCTCCACCCCCTCCCCGTGCTCTCTCCACCCCCTCTCCACTGCCTCCCCATCCCTTCTCCACCCACTCCCCACCCTCTCTCCATTCCCTCCCCACCCTCTCCCCGCCCTCTCTCCACCCCGTCCCACCCCCTTCCCACCCTCTCTCCAACCCCCTTCCCACCCTCTCTCCACCCCCTCCCCACCCTCTCCCTCCACCCCCTCCCCACCCTCTCTCCACCCCCTCCCCACCCTCTCTCCACCCCCTCCCCACCCTCTCTCCACCCCCTCCCCGCCCTCTCTCCATCCCCTCCCCACCCTCTCTCCACCCCCTCCCCACCCTCTCTCCACCCCCTCCTCCATCTCGCATGAATAGCGTGGGAATCTGCATTTTGATGAAAGCCTTGTTCGGGGTTTCTCACTCGGGCTTGTTCGAATTCTCCTCCTCCTCGTTGTTGTTGTTGCTGCTGTTGTTGTTTTTGTTGCTGTTGTTTTTGTGGATTTCCATGTGGGGGGTGGGTGGGGGATGGGGGAGTGTTGTCTGCTACCTTTGTCTCTCCCTCTCTTCTTCCTTTCCTTCTTCTTTCTCCTTTTCCTTTTCCCTTATCCTTTCCCTCTCCCTTTCCTCTTCCCTATCTTATCTCTCTCTCTCTCTCTCTCTCTCTCTCTCTCTCTCTCTCTCTCTCTATTTCTATCTCTCTCTCTCTCTCTCTCTCTCTCTCTCTCTCCTCTTCCCTCTCCTCCTCTCTCTATATCTCTTTGTATGTATATGTTTATTCGTAACTCATTTGTTTATTTGTTTAAGCGTATGTGTGTGTTTTCTGCCTCGTTTAGTCCATGTGGCTGTAATTGCTTTTGTTATATGAAATCTCTCTCTCTTTTGTTCGGTGTCTTTTTCTAATTATGTTGGTGGTTCTGTCTCGTTTGTTCTTTACAATATGTGTGGTTCTTTATTGTTCTTTGTGTTTTTCTTTTCTCTTTTATTTTTGCGGTTTTTAGTTGGTCTTTGTTCTCTCTATTGTTTTTCTCTAAATCAGTTCTTTGGTATTCTCTGTGGTTCTGTTTCCTACCTAATTCGTTGTTTTTTTCTTATTATTGATTTGTTATTCACTTTAGTATTTTTGCAGTTTGCCATTTCCTACGGTTCTCCATTATCGAAGTTCTTATGTCTTCTTTTGCTTTTGTCTCTTATTCTCCTCGGTGGTTCTTTGGCAGGCTGAAGGCTCTTAAGAATAAGGGTTTCCTCGTGGAATTACCGAGATGATTTTAATTACGGTGACACGAGAAGAAATAGGAATGTAAGGGAAGAGAAGAGTATGTGTGTGCGTTACGGGGAGTGTGTGTGTGTGTTTGTTTGAGGTTGTGTGTGTGTGTGTGAGGCTGTGCGCGTGCGTGTGTGTGTGTTTGAGGTTGTGTGTATGTGTGTGTGTGTGTGTTTGAGGTTGTGTGTATGTGTGTGTGTGTGTGTGTGTTTGAGGTGTGTGTATGTGTGTGTGTGTGTGTTTGAGGTGTGGGTGTGTGTGTGTTTGAGGTGTGTGTGTGTGTGTGTTTGAGGTGTGTGTATGTGTTTGAGGTTGTGTGTGTGTATGTGTTTGAGGTTGTGTGTGTGTATGTGTTTGAGGTTGTGTGTGTGTGTGTGTTTGAGGTTGTGTGTGTGTGTGTGTGTTTGAGGTTGTGTGTGTGTGTGTGTGTTTGAGGTTGTGTGTGTGTGTGTGTTTGAGGTTGTGTGTGTGTGTGTGTGTTTGAGGTTGTGTGTGTGTGTGTGTGTGTTTGAGGTTGTGTGTGTGTGTGTGTGTGTTTGAGGTTCTGTGTGTGTGTGTTTGAGGTTCTGTGTGTGTGTGTGCATGTGTTTGAGGTTGTGTTTGTGTGTGTGCATGTGTTTGAGGTTGTGTGTGTGTGTGTGCATGTGTTTGTCTTTGTGTATGGAGCAAGGGGGAGAGAGTTGTGGTGTGTGTATGGTTCTGTGACGGTGATATGTGTATGTTTGTGTGTTTATGTATGTGTGTGTGTGTGTGTGTGTACATGTGTATCTATGCGTGTGTATACATGTGGATATGTGGATATATTCGTTTGTGTGATAGACATACCAACCGCCCAAAGAAAGTCTTTGTTGCCCAAACCGGCCACCATACAGGAGAGAGAAACCGGTTCATTCCAACCCTTTCAGTGCGTGAGACCCAATGCCAAGTCTCAGGCTTCACGAGGTCTGTGATTAGAGATGTGAGTATCGGATGAACTTTGAACAATCGTGCGTTGAGTTGGCTTTGACTGGTGAGTTCTGGTTAGATAAGGGCTTCGGCCAAGTTGCTGTTGGAAAGTTAATGCCGGATGGTTGATGTTGGGAAATAAATGTTGGAAAGTTGATGCTGGAAAGAACGAGTTGATGTGGAAATATTTTTCCAACACGCTTAATTAATGGATTGGATAATTTATTTCCTTCATGGTTGTGGGGAATGAACTTTTATTTTTGTTCATTTTTATTTTAGTTGGATAACATGTATTGATATGTAATACTTTGGGGATAATGAACAAACCAACCATATACAAATTAGATCTTATTAAAAAAAAAAATAGTAATAATAATGATTATAAGAAAGCGTAAAACCTCATTTTTTGTTATTATCGAATCGTATAAGAAAGTTAATTTTAATATTAACGGATCTTTTAAAAAAGTGAAAAACGTGTAATTTTTTATTATTCATTACTAAAGTTGATGAAATCGGCTTATCTATAATCGTTTTTTCTGATAAGAAGGATTAAAGCGACCGTGACAGCCATGCAACTCAGCGCTGTCATTGTGTCACGTCATAAAGTCGATTTTATAGAGAACTTAAAAAAAAAAAAAAATAGTTTTGGGTTGATAAGTGATGGTGTATGATTTTGATAAGAGGTTTTGCTTGTATGATTGTAGATTTGTTTATTTTTTGTAAGTGTGTGAAAAAAAATTCTGTGAGTAAGAGTGAATGAGAGAGAGAGAGAGAGACTGTGTGTGTGTATGAGTGAGTGTGTGTGTGTATGAGTGAGTGAGTGCGTGAGTGAGTGCGTGTGTGAGTGAGTGCGTGCGTGAGTGCGTGCGTGCGTGCGTGAGTGAGTGCGTGTGTGTATATATGTGTATGCGTGTGTATATATGTGTGTGCGTGTACATATATGTGTGTGCGTGTGTATATATGTGTGTGCGTGTGTGTATATATGTGTGTATGTGAATGAGTATGTGACTGAGTGAGAGATA
>NC_091554.1:4964169-4966669 GCF_042767895.1 Penaeus vannamei
TTTCTCTCCCTCCCTCCCTCCCTCCTTTTCTATTTCCCTCCCTCCCTCCCCTCCCCCACTCCCCAAACAGACGTAGGTGGCAGTGCCCTCTCCGGCGCCCCGGATCCTGGCGACCTGAGCAGCGTGCCCAGCGGTGCCAACCCTTCCAGCCTCACGCCCCCCACCCCCGCCCGCGCCCAGGGGGGGGTGAGCAGCTCCCCGGCCAACCTGGAGCAGACGGAGAGCGACACGCCCCAGCCGAATCAGGTAGGGCTGGGACGGCCGCGGTGCTGCTGTCGCTCGCTGGGTTGGGAGAGTGCGTGCGGAGTTGTATTGTTTGTTTGTTATTTTTTGGCATATATTATTGTTGTTTTTTTGGCATATGTTATTATTTTGTCTTTATTATTTTTATTGTTATCATTATTATTATTATTGTCACTTTTATTAGTAGTAGTCATTTATTATTATTATTATTGTTTTTATTATTATTATTGTCATTTCTCTTATCATTATTATTATTATTATTGTTATTATTGTTATTATTGTTATTATTATTATTATTATTATTATTATTATTATTATGTATATTGTCACTATTATTACTAGCAGTATTACTATTATTGATTATCATCATCATCCAAAAAATGGAGTTTTTGTTGTAAGTAAGACCCATAAAAGTACATCAGAGTACACCTTATGATTCTCTATGATTTGGAAAGATTTGACTGGAGTTCAAGGAGTGAATTTCAGGTTTGCTATTTTTGGCTCTGAGCATTTGTGTGTGGTCTGGTTTTCTTCCCTTTAATCTTTGCGGGTTGAAGCATTGCACATTTTCTTGCACAGATTTGATGTCATGTTTATGCACTTTGCTAAAGTACAGCTTTTTTTTTTTTTGTCCTGATTTTTTTTTTTTTTTTATGTCCAAGAAGGAGGAGAGTATACGATCATATTTTATATGTTGAGGGTTTCTGTAACCTTTAAAATTTCCCCTTAAGTAGAAATTTGTAAAATAAGCGTTTGATAAATCGAACACCAGATTTTTTTTTTTTTTGTAATTCTAGTCCTTTGGATAATTTGCTCAACACCAGTCTTTCCTCCTACCACTAGGCCTCGAGCAGCGGAACGGTGTACGAAGTGTGGTCTCAGGAGGTCAGTTTTAGGGTGACCTGACGTTTCCGGGGGTCACTTAGGACTCCTCACCCTTCCCCATACCCTACCCCATACCCCCCCCCCCCGCCTCCTCCATCCCCTCCCTCTTACCATTCTTGGAGCCTCTGGTAGATTCCTTGTTTTCTTTTTTTTCTTTTTCTTTTTTTACTTCATAAAAGGTTCTTGTCGTTATTAATTTAAAAAGTATATACTTCATTGTTGGAGTTTCAAACTAACCAGTCAAGGAAATACTTACAATTGGCTCCAAGGAATGTATTCCGATTTGACGTCCGCGTTATATCTGAATAGTAATACTTGTCACTAACACCATAATATCACTTGACTGTCCAGTACCACTAAATGAAATAGGGGTTGCCTCCGTAGAGTTTTGTGACTGGCCGGGAGCGCCGGCGTAGTTCTCCCGTTCGCTAACTGGGATTAGAACTTTTTTGATTTAGGAATTAGTGTATGAATGAGTAATATTAAGAGGTTTGAGGCATTGTATTATAGTGTATTATAATGTCACGTAACCAGGTAGTGATTATAAGATTTATTTTTTCTTGGAGTAAAGGTTTTGCTCAGTGTAATTAGGTAAGACTTGCACATAGTAAAAGCTCGATAAAGCATTGTGCTCTTGGAGAATTAGTTGCAAGGCGTGCATGTGAAGGTGCTAGTGCATGGGAGTATGCATGGGAGATGGTGACTTTTGGTACACATGAAGTTAAAATGCATGTGACATTGCAAAGTAATGGTTTGGTATGTGATGCAATAATTGAAGCCCTTCTCTGAACTACGCATATATATATTACACACACACACATATATATATCATATATATTATAAATGATTTTTTATATGATATATATATGTATACATATCCACATTTACGTGATATATGTAACATTCATAATAAATATGCAAATGTGTTCATACTCTCACTAATGATTTAACCAATTACAATGCCATCGTTAGTTCCCGCGTGTTCAGAACATGCTTGCGTTTGCCTCCCTGCTTGTGCTTGACTGACACACCCTCCTGAGCGGAAAGTAGCCAATGCCCTCATGTCGGTGCCTAGATGCATTCTACTCACGTAAGATTCCCCTGTTGCCGCTGTTCAAGATTGGCATCTGTGACTTGCTGCCTATCCCTGTGTTGTATCCCGTGGTGTTGGGGGATTCAGGCGCGCCGTTGGAGGTGGTCCTGGTAAGTCATCGCCTGTGCTTTGTCTTTGGGCTTCCCCTTCGGCGCCTCCGGACACGGGCGCTCGCTCGGGGCGCTGCGCCTGAGCGAGGGCGAGGAGGGGCTCTGTCGACTGTTTTTTTTTTTTTTTTTTTTTTTTTTTTTTTTTTTATCTAGTTTTTATTATTGTGCT
>NC_091554.1:4979169-4981669 GCF_042767895.1 Penaeus vannamei
GTGTGTCGTGTGCATGTGTGTGTGTCGTGTGCATGTGTGTGTGTATGTGCGTGTGTGTAATCTGAAAATTCTGTCGTCCAGGTAAAAAGGGACAACTTAACTCGAGTGAAATGTGGAATGAAATAGTTTTTTCGCTCTTTGCATTCTTTATTTCTCGTTTCCGTTCCTTATTCCTCCTTTTCGGTCCTTACTCCCCCTTTTCGTTCCTTATTCCTTCTTTCCCTTATTTATTCCTTCTTTCCTTTCTTTATTCCTTCTTTCCCTTCCTTATTCCTTCTTTCCCTTATTTATTCCTTCTTTCCTTTCTTTATTCCTTCTTTCCCTTCGTTATTCCTTCTTTCCCTTCCTTATTCCTTCTTTCCCTTCTTTATTCCTTCTTCCCCTTCCTTATTCCTTCTTCCCCTTCCTTATTCCTTCTTTCCTTTCTTTATTCCTTCTTTCCTTTCTTTATTCCTTCTTTCCTTTCTTTATTCCTTCTTTCCCTTCTTTATTCCTTCTTTCCCTTCCTTATTCCTTCTTTCCCTTCTTTATTCCTTCTTCCCCTTCCTTATTCCTTCTTCCCCTTCCTTATTCCTTCTTCCCCTTCCTTATTCCTTCTTCCCCTTCCTTATTCCTTATTCCCCTTCCTTATTCCTTCTTCCCCTTCTTTATTCCTTCTCTCCTTTCCTTATTCCTTCTTCCCCTTCCTTATTCCTTCTTCCCCTTCCTTATTCATTCTTCCCCTTCCTTATTCCTTCTTTCCCTTCCTTATTCCTTCTTTCCCTTCCTTATTCCTTCATCCCCTTCCTTATTCCTTCTTCCCCTTCCTTATTCCCTCTTTCTCTTCCTTCCTTTCCTTTTCATTCCCTCCAGACTTGCAATATCACACATTTCATAGCATACTTTTTTGCAAGAACGAAAGAAAAACTGCTGATGATTGCCTCTTAAATCCAGCTTTTAATCTTGATCTTAATCTTGATCCTGCAAACTTCTCGTCGTAATATCTTGTAGACTTAATTGTGATAAGCTTTTATGAGAATAGATGGAGGTATTAGCTGAGTAAATGATTGGTGAATAGATTGCTTGGACGGTTGAGTCTGATAGATCGATAGATGAATAGAAGAGTGTATTTCTAGTTACGCGAAGAAATAGATCGAAGATTGGCGTGTTAACTGATAAGAAATAGATAGAAGATTGGCGTGTTAGCTGATAAGAAACATATAGAAGATTGACGTTTTAGCTGATAAGAAACATATGGAAGATTGACATGTTAGCTGATAAGAATCCTATAGAAGATTGACATGTTAGCTGATAAGAAATAGAAAGAAGATTGACATGTTAGCTGATAAGAATCATATAGAATATTGACATGTTAGCTGATAAGAAGAATATAGAAGATTGACATGTTAGCTGATAAGAAACATATAGAAGATTGACAGGTTAGCTGATAAGAATCCTATAGAAGATTGACATGTTAGCTGATAAGAAACATTTAGTAGATTGACAGGTTAGCTGATAAGAAACATATAGAAGATTGACAGGTTAGCTGATAAGAAACATGTGGAAGATTGAAGTGTTAGCTGATAAGAAACATTTAGATTGACATGTTAGCTGATAAGAAATAGAAAGAAGATTGACAGGTTAGCTGATAAGAATCTTATAGAAGATTGACATGTTAGCTGATAAGAAACATAGAAGATTGACAGGTTAGCTGATAAGAATCATATAGAAGATTGACAGGTTAACTGATAAGAAACATAGAAGATTGACATGTTAGCTGATAAGAAACATAAGAAGATTGACAGGTTAGCTGATAAGAATCATATAGAAGATTGACATATTAGTTGATAAGAAACATAAGAAGATTGACATATTAGCTGATAAGAAACATAAGAAGATTGACATATTAGCTGATAAGAAACCTATTGAAGATTGACACGTTAGCTGATAAGAATCATATAGAAGATAGACAGGTTAGCTGATAAGAAACATAAGAAGATTGACAGGTTAGCTGATAAGAAACATAAGAAGATTGACATATTAGCTGATAAGAAACATATAGAAGATTGACAGGTTAGCTGATAAGAAACATATAGAAGATTGACGTGTTAGTTGACAAGAAACATATAGAAGATTGACAGGTTAGCTGATAAGAAACATATAGAAGATTGACGTGTTAGTTGACAAGAAACATATAGAAGATTGACAGGCTAATTGATAAACCTATAAAAGATTGACAGGTTAACCGATAAGAGACAAGATGATGATTGATAAGGAATATGATAACGTTCATAAAAGATAAACAGACCATCAAGAAATTCCAATTATCTTTTTTTATTTCTTATCCACCTTCCCAGAACTCAGGAAATCACACTGACGCTACAGGAACCCGGGAAGAGCAAGTACATGGGCGTGATCTACCTCAGCCTCACCCTCCAGCCGAAAACCCAAGAGGAAAAAGAACAGGTAAGATTATTTATGATGAATGAAGGTGGGAAGAGAGGTGGACGAGGTGGAAATC
>NC_091554.1:4986669-4997127 GCF_042767895.1 Penaeus vannamei
TAATCATCGTCATCATCATAAATAACCATCATCATCGCCAGTCATCATGATTATCATCATGATCGTAATCACCATCATCATCGTCGTCGTCGCCATCATCATCATCATCATCACCACCACCGTGGCACCACCATCATCATCATCATCACCATCATCATCATCATCATCATCATCATCATCATCATCATCATCATCATCATCACCATCACCACCATCATCATCATCATCACCACCACCATCATCATCATCACCACCATCATTATCACCGCTATTTTGTCGCTTATCTCAATCGCCATGTCTCTAATTCGAATCCTAAATCATAGGCTGATAAGAGACTCCAATCCTTTAACGAACCCGATTCAACCCTCTTCGTTTGGAGTTCGAATCCGCTTCGAAACAAACACTCTTGTGAACCAACGTATAAAAGGGAAAACCGTAATAAAAAAAGATAAAAAAAAGAAGAGATAATAAGACCTGTGTAATTACTCATCTTACTGAGCGAATACCGAGCGATGACATGATGACATCCATCAAATCACGTGATTATCCCTCCTTTTAATCATCCATTTTTTTTTTCTTTGAGTCTCCCATTACACATCCGTTTTCTGTTGACGTTCTTGGCTGTTATGACGGCGAAGGAAATGGCGGCCATTTTTTTTTTCTTTTTCTTTTTTTTATCTTCTTAATTGAGGTGATTTCGCTTTCGGAGAGTCCCTTTTGGGCGGCGGGAGGGAAGGGGGGCTTTGACCTCCGAGTGAAGCTAAAATTAGGTCATGATTATTATTTGTTTTTTACGTGGATATTAATGCAGTGATGAGTGTTTTGATCGTCCATGCTGTATTTTTTTTTTTTTTTTCATTCCGTGGCGAGTATTTTGATTATTCTTATTATATTTTTTTTATGCATTGGCGAGTATTTTAAATAATCGTGTTTTTAAATTAATGCAATTGCGAGTATTTTACTTATTTAGTTGTAGTTCATTTAATATAAATGGATGACAGATATTTTTAATGGTTATATATGTATTACATATATGAAAGAAGGTAGATAGACTGATAGATATAGATGTCGATTATATATGTAGCAAATATGACTTAGACATAGACGGGCAGTTTTTTTATTATTATTATTATTATTATTTATTTTTTTTAGGTGTTGTGTGATACAGTAAACGGATCTGAATATCCTTTTTGTGTTATCAGAAAGATCATCAGAGCGGCGAAAGTCGTGGCCGATAAGCGGTATCTCTCGAGGCGGGAAGCTTGTATTAAAGATACTGTCACCGTTATTACTATTTCTGTTCATTGTTTTGTTTGATGTGTACTTATTGCTGTTCAACTCCTTTGTGTTTTTTCTTTATTTTTATACGTCTCTCATTTTGTTTCTTCGTTTTTGTTTGTTCCTTCCGAGGTTCTCTTACCTTCTCTTTCTTCTTTTTCTTCTCTCTCTCTATTAGCCTATTCTCATCTTTTACTTTTTATTTTTATACGTTTCTCATATTTTTTCTTCGTTTTTTGTCTGTCACTCCGAGGTTCTCTTACCTTGTTTTCTTTTTTCTTCTTCTTCTCTCATCTATTATCCTACTCTCAACCTTTAGTACTTTTTCCCCCTTATCTCCCTTTCCTTATCCCTTTCCCCCCTTTCTTTTCCCATTCTCCTTCAGCAATCTTCTTTAGCTCCCTCCTTCCCCTCTCCTTAAGCCCCCCCTCCGCCCTCCTTAAGCCCCCCCTCCCCCTTACCCTTAGTTTTTCTCCTCACCCTTATCCCCTCCCCCTCCCTTCCTCCTCCCTTTCCCCTTCCTCCTCCCCTGCTGCCCACCCTTATCCACTACCCCCCCTCCCTCCCCCATATCCCCTAACCCCTCCTCCCTCCCCCATATCCCCTACCCCCTCCATCACCCTTACCCCCCCTCCCCACCCTCACCCTTATCCCCTCGACCCTCTCAGAAGTACACCCAAGGGAAGATTTTCCAGCCCAGGGTAATGGCAGGACCCACGACATGCGGCCCATAAGGGAGCATGTCAGCGCCGAGGAAATGACATGACCGCTGACTCGATACATGCCCAAGTGCCGCTGTTAAGCCTAGGTGAGTTTAGGTGATGGGCAGAGGTGAGGGAGAGGGAGAAAGACAGAGGAAGAGGGAGAGGGGGGGAGGGCAGGAGGATGAGAGAGAGAGGGGAGGGAGGAAGAGAGAGAGGGGGAAGGAGGGAGAGAGGAAGAGAGAGAGAGGGGGGAGGGAGTAAGAGAGAGGGAGGGAGAGGGAAGAGGAAGAGAAATAGGGAGGAGAGAGAGAGAAGAGATAAGAAATTAAAAGAAAGAGGAGAGAGAGAAAGAAATAAAGAGAAATAGGTGAGAGAGAGAGAGAGAAAGAAAAAGAGGGCAGAGAGAGAAAGAAAGAAAGAGGAGAGAGAAAGAAAGAAAGAGAAAGAGAGGAGAGTGACAGAAAGAAAGAGAAAGAGGGGATAGAGAAAGAAAGAAAGAAAGAAAAAGAGGAGAGAGAGAAAGAAAGAAAGAGAAAGAGGAGAGAGAGAAAGAAAGAAAGAGAAAGAGGAGAGAGAGACAGAGAGGAGTGGGTGCACCGACGAGCCTTGCAAGACGGGCGGTGGCTGAGGCTTCCATAATGGAGGAAGCTGAGCGTGGCTTCCATTCTTCGGGTGTACTCCGCTGTTGGCTTCTCTCTCTCTCTCTCTCTCTCTCTCTCTCTCTCTCTCTCTCTCTCTCTCTCTCTCTCTCTCTCTCTCTCTCTTTCTCTCTATCTCTCTCTTTCTCTCTTTCTCTCTCTTTCTCTCTCTCTCTCTCTCTCTCTCTCTCTCTCTCTCTCTCTCTCTCTCTCTCTCTCTCTCTCTCTCTCTCTCTGTATATCTGTCTGTCTGTCTATCCATCTATCTATCTATTTATCTATCTCTCTATATCTCTATCTCTCTGTCTGTCTGGCTGTGTGTTTATATCCCCCTCGCTTTTTGTGCTTTATGTCACTCTATTTTTTCTCTTTCTCTCTCTCTCCCTCCCTCTCGCCCTCCTTCCCTTCCTTCTCTCTCTCCCTCCCTCCCTTCCTCCCTCCCCCTCCCCTCCCTCCCTCCCTCCCTCCCTCCCTCCCCTCTCTCTTCTCCCTCCCTCTCTCTCTCCTCTCCCTCCCTCTCCCTCCCTCCCTCCCCTCCCCTCTTTCTCCCCTCTCCCTCCCCCTTTCTTTCTCCCTCCCCCTCCCTCCCTCTCTCCCTCCCTCCCTCCCTCCCTCCCTCCCTCCCTCCCTCCCTCCCTCCCTCCCCTCTCCCTCCCCTCTCCCTCTCCCTCTCTCGTCTCCCACACACACATCTCCCTCACCTTTAATTCTTTATCACGACGTCTCGCTTCGACCTTCACATCCTCGCGAAGATATAGATGTGATTAACCTCTTGTAAGTGAAGTCGGATTATCATTAATGTTCCTTCGAGATTATCGTGCGAAGAGGGGAGAGGTGATAATAAAGAACATAAGGAGATGGAGAAGAGTTGGAGAGGGAGAGAAAGTAGGGAGAGGGGGAGGGAGAGAGAGTAGGGAGAGGGGGAGAGAGAGAGAGTAGGGAGAGGGAGAGGGAGAGAGAGTAGGGAGAGGGAGAGAGAGAGAGAGGAGAGGGAGAGAGAGAGAGGAGGGAGAGGGGGAGAGAGGAGGGAGAGGGAGAGAGAGAGAGAGGAGGGAGAGGGGGAGAGGGAGAGAGAGATAGAGAGGAGAGGAAGAGAGAGAGAGAGAGAAGGGAGAGGAAGAGAGAGAGAGAGAAGGGAGGAGAAGAGAGAGAGAGAAAGGAGAGGGAGAGGGAGAGAGAGGAGGGAGAGGGAGAGAGAGAGAGAGGGGAGAGAGGGAGAGGTAGAAAAGAAACGAAGACAGAGAGGAAGCAAGAAATAATGAGAGAGAGAGAGAGAGAGAGAGAGAGAGAGGTAGAAAATAGAAAGCATGAGAGAGAGAAAGAGACGGATAAAGAGAGAAAATACGAGTTCCAGCTTCTCTTAATTGCTGAACTTTAAGACCGTACGTAATTGGTCAAAGGGAGGGAATGTGAAGCAACACGGAATGCGAGAGAATATGAAAGGCAGTAAAACAGATAAAGATGTGAGAGCGAGAGAAGGAGAAGAGGGAAGGAACGAGGGACAAGAAGACGAGAAACTAAGGTAGAATTTAGTCGAATACTTACTTATTCTTTGTTTTTTACTAATTTATTTTATTTTTTTTTTTTTTTAGAATTTAGACGGATATTTTGTTATTATTTTGTTTTTACTGGTAATCTTGTCCTCTTTTATTTCTTTGTGTGATATTTTGCTGGATTTTTTTTTTTTTTTTTTTTTTTTTTTTTTTTTTGTCGTAATATCTGTGGTATATTTCTAAAGATATATTTTTCGGGTTTTTATTTGATCATGGTTTTGTACTCCATTATATTTCATTACATTGTTTAATTTCTCTATTTTTTGTATTAAGCTATATTTTATTTTTCCTATTGTATTTCTTATATTTTGTTTCATACACATGCTTTTATATCATGTCATGTTTCTCGTATCATATTTCCTCGCAATTTATAAAGCTTCGCACAGGGAAATGTCTTTTCATATATATATATATATATATATATATATATATATATATATATATATATATACATATATATATATATATATATATATATATATATATATATAGAGAGAGAGAGAGAGAGAGAGAGAGAGAGAGAGAGAGAGAGAGAGAGAGAGAGAGAGAGAGAGAGAATTTATTTATTTATTTATTTATTTATTTATTTAAAGAAAATCCTTTAATTTCGAGGTTTTCAATGCAAGCCAGTTTGTGATTTTTTTCTTTCTTGTTTTGTAGTGTATGTGGTATTATATATACTCATTTCTGTATTTGTGTGTATGTATAGGTAGGTTGGTGTATGTGTAGATGCAAGAAAAAAACACAGTTAACAAATTGATATAGATTGATATTATAATCTTCATTTGTGTGATTTTTTGTGTGCATTTACGTGCATGTGAAAGGAAGCTTGGAAAACTTGGATGAACCTCAGGCACTATTTTCTTTGGGAGAAAAGCGTTTTGATGTATCTTGAAGTGACTCTCTCTTTCTCTCTTTCTCTTTCTCTTTCTCTCTTTCTCTCTTTCTCTCTCTCTTTCTCTTTCTCTTTCTCTTTCTCTCTCTCTTCCTTTCTCTTTCTCTTTCTCTTTCTCTTTCTCTCTCTCTCTCTCTCTCTCTCTCTCTCTCTCTCTCTCTCTCTCTCTCTCTCTCTCTCTCTCTCTCTCTCTCTCTCTCTCTCCTCTCCTCTCCTCTCTCTATCTCTCTCTCTCTCTCTCTCTCTCTCTCTCTCTCTCTCTCTCTCTCTCTCTCTCTCTCTCTCTCTCTCTCTCTCTCTCTGTCTGTCTCTCTGCCCCGCTCTCTCTCTGTCAGTCTCTCTGCCCCTCTCTCTCTCTGTCTGTTTCTCTGTCTGTCTCTCTGCCCCGCTCTCTCTTTGTCTGTCTCTCTGCCCCTCTCTCTCTCTCTCTGCCCCTCTCTCTCTCTCTCTCTCTGCCCCTCCCTCACTCTCTCTCTCTGCCCCTCCCTCACTCTCTCTGCCCCCTCTCTCTCTCTCCTCTGCCCCCTCTCTCTCTCTGCCCCCCTCTCTCTCTGCCCCCCTCTCTCTCTCTGCCCCCCCCCTCTCTCTCTGCCCCTCTCTCTCTCTCTGCCCCCCTCTCTCTCTCTCTGCCCCCTCTCTCTCTCTGCCCCCTCTCTCTCTCTGCCCCCCTCTCTTTCCACCCTCTCTGCCCCCGCCCCCCTCTCTCTCCACCCTCTCTTGATATCTATTCATTCATCTCCCACGTTTCCCTACATCATCTATCTCTATACGGCAGGACGAGCTCGTCGAGTAAGTGATGGGGAAATTTTTGTTGCTGAAGTAACGCGACCCTCCTGGTTGGGGAATATGGGGAAAAAAACAAGAAATTTAGGGGGAAATGTGAAGAATGTAGGGGGAAAAGGGGAAGAATGTAGGGGAAAAAGGAAGGAAGGCAGAAAGAATCGGGGAAAATGAAGAATTTGATAGATTATGACAAGGGGGAGGGGGAAATAAACAAGAAATTTAGGGGAAAATAGGGAAGAATGTAGGGGAAAAGGAAGGAAAGCAGAAAGAATCGGGAGAAATTAAGAATTTGATAGATTATGACAAGGGGGTGGGGGAAATAAACAAGAAATTTAGGGGAAAATAGGAAAGAATGTAGGGGAAAAAGGGAAGGAAGGCAGAAAGAATCGGGGGAAATGAAGAATTTGACAGATTATGACAAGGGGGAGGGGGAATGACGGAGAGAAAGAGACTGACAGATAGACAGACAGATAAACAAACAAGACACGAACACAGAGAGAGACAAATAGATTTGACATATACAGTAACTTGGAGAGGAATATATTTTTTTAAATAGGGTTTATGTTGATGGTGTGATTAGCGAAGAGATAGATTGCTGCCACTCAATTACTTCCGTTATTTCAATCCTTATTAAAGCAAGCTCCCTTCTCCTCCTCTCTCCTCCCCTTCTTCTCTTCCCTTTCTTGCTCTCTCCTCTCCTCCCCTTCTTCTCTTCCCTTTCTTCCTCTCTCCTCTCCTCCCCTTCTTCTCTTCCCTTTCTTCCTCTCTCCTCTCCTCCCCTTCTTCTCTTCCCTTTCTTCCTCTCTCCTCTCCTCCCCTTCTTCTCTTCCCTTTCTTCCTCTCTCCTCTCCTCCCCTTCTTCTCTTCCCTTCTTCCTCTCTCCTCTCCCTCCTCCTCTTCCCCGCCCTTCCTCCTCTTGCCCTCTCTCTTCATCCTTTCCCTCCCTCCTCCTCCTGCCTTCTCCTCCTCCTCCTCCTCCTCCTCCTGCTCCTCCTCATCCCCCATCCACCGCCTCCTCCATTTTCTTATCTTCTTCCTCATCTCTCCCTCCCCTCTCCCCCACACCCTATCATCCTCTTCTCTCCCCACCCTCCTTTCCTCCTCCTCCTCCTATCCCTCCTCCTCCTCCTATACCTCTTCCTCCTCCTCCCCCCTATCCCTCTTCCTCCTCCTCCCCCTATCCCTCTTCCTCCTCCTCCTCCTCCTACTATCCCTCCTCCTGCTATCCCTCACCCTCCTCCTCCCCTCCTCCTCCTCCTCCTCCTATCCTTCCCTCCCCCTCCTCCTATCCCTCCTCCTCCCCCCCACCTTCTCCTCCTATCCCTCCCCCTCCCTCCTCCTCATCCTCCTTCTCCTCCTCCACCTCCTCCCCCTCCTCCCCCTCCTCCTCCCCCTCCTCCTCCTCCTCCTCCTCCTCCTACGCTCTATTTGCATATGCTGCTGTTAATTACAAACGTGATTGCGAGGTTTAATGAGCGCTCTAAAGGTCAAAATACAATTAAAAAGAAGAGTAGTATGTGTCGTATTCACTTCCACACACTCGTCGGGTCTAATGGCTGTTAAGAGTAAATTGTCGCTTTAATTGGTGGTTCGGTTGTTTGTCTGTAGAGGATTATATGGAGGATTTTAGAGCACTTTATGATGATTTGTTGCTTTAATGGTGGTTCGGTAGTTTGTCTGTATTTATATGGAGGATTTTAGAGCCCTTTATGATGATCTTTTTTTCAGTTGCGTTTTGTATCTTAATCACCGGCTATTTATATGTTCTGTGGGCGTTTAGATGAGTGAAGTGGCCGGTGATTGAGCAATTTCCTTTTAAGTAATTAGGCGGTTAGATTAGGTAGTTTGCGATAAATGTAGGGAAGGTATGAATGAAGTTTGATAAATATTCCTTGCTCTGTGAAGATATATCTTCTCATTCATGCCTTTTCTATGGAGATTAGGGCGTCATTCAAGTCAGGAATATTTTTCTTGTAAACGTTTACGTCATTCGCGCGCAAAATAAAAATAAAAAAACGTTTCCCAAGCCGCGGCCGAACATCACGAACACGACGCCGAAGCCACAGCCGTCTCCAAGCCGGTCACGTGGCACACAGCGAAGGCATTACGGCTGGCATTGGCACTCAGATGGCATCCCGGCTTCGGATTCCTGCCACGACCACCACGGCTGGCCCTTTCTCTTCCTCCTTTTGTTGTTTTTTTTTTCCTTTTTTCAGTCTTTTCGTCTTCAGCCTTCTCTTTCTCTCTTTCTCTTTCTTTCTTTCTCCATTTCTCTCTGTCCATTTCTCTCTCTCTCTCTCTCTCTCTCCTTCCTCTCTCTCCCTCCCTCCCCTCTTTCCTTCTCCTTCCCCCCTCCATACCACCCTTCAAAGCCGTTTCTCTCTCTATCCCTTATTCTTTCCCTTGTCTGTTACCCCTCTCTCTCCCTTCCCCCTCTCCCTCTCTCCTTCCCTTCTCCCTTCGCTTCTCCCTCCCCTTCTCCCTTTCCCTCCTTCCCACCCTCCCTCTCCCTCCTCCCACCCTCCCTTCTCCTTCTCCCTCTCCCTCACCCTCTCCCACCTCTCCCTCTCCCTCCCTTCTCCCACCTCCCTCCTCCCCTTTCCCTCCCCCTCCTTCCCCCTCCCTCTCCCACCTCCCTCTCCCCCCCCATCCCAAGAGCGAATGACAGATGGGCGAGGGAAGGGCGTCTACTTTATCTCCGCCAGGTTGGGTTTTCGTTCCTGGCGCTGTCTTATTTTCTTTGGGGATTGGCTGTTTCTCCTTTCTTTTATTTTATTTATTTGTTTGTTTATTTATTTATTCATTATTTATTTATTTGTTTATTTATTTATTTATTTATTGGGGATTGGCTGTTTCTCCTTTCTTTTGTTTTATTTGTTTGTTTATTTATTATTTTCTTTGGGGATTGCCTGTTTCCCCTTTCTTTTATTTTATTTATCTATTTATTTATTTATCTATTTAATTGATTTATTTATTCTTTTCATTTGTTTTATAGGTGAGGGAATGAGTTATGCTGTTTTGAGTTATTTCAGGTTTCTTGTTTTTGATTGATTGCTGGTGGCAATTTTTATGTACATGTTATTGTTGTTATTATTGGTTAATATTATTTTTACTTTATTATTATTATTATTATTATTATTATTATTATTATTATATATTTCTCTCTTTTCCTTCTTCTATTAACTAAGTGACAGAACGGGCATTCAGTTTTGAAAACGAAGGCATAAAGATTAAAAAGAAGATAATAAAAACGGAATATATTGCGAAGGAACGGAGAAAGAAAACGAGGAAGATAATAAGCAAAGACTCAAAGAAGATATTAAAAAAACGAATATATTGCAAAGAAAAGGAGAAAGAAAATGAGAAAGATAATAAAGAAGCAAAGGCACAAAGAAGATAAAAAAAAAAACGAATATATTGCCAAAGAAGAGAGAAAGAAAACGAGAAAGATGATAAAGAAGTAAAGACACGGACTAACTCCCCTCCACGCCCCCAGCCCCACTTCCCCTCTCCCACCCCCTCCTCCCTCCTCCCCAAAGACACAAAGAACATATTTAAAAAAAACGAATATATTGCAAAAAAAGAGAGAGAAAGAAAACGAGAAAGATAATAAAGAAGTAAAAACACGGACTAACCCCCCAGCTCCCACTTCCCCATCCCCCCCGCCCCCAGACCCCTTCAAACCCCCTTCCCCCCTCCCCTCCCCCTCCCCCTCCCCCCCTCTACCACCACCCGTACTTCTCGAGTGTGTTTTGCGGTGCCGTTGCCAAGAAGGGATCGGCGCTTGACTGGTGTTGCTTGCACGTTCTTTGAAATAACCTTTGGCGCGTTCTATAATTAGGGTTATTGTGGCTTATCATCATCCTTTTCTTCTTCTTCTTCTTCTTCTTCGTCTTCTTCTTCGTCTTCTTCTTCTTCTTCTTCTTCTTTTTAGGCTTCAGGTGAGAATGTGTTTGTTTTTGGTGTGATTCTTGATTTTTTTTTTTTTTTTCTTCCTTTTTTCTTTCTGTTTTCTACCTTTTTATTTCTTCTTTCTCCCTTTTCTTTTTTTTCTTTTTTCTTTCTGTTTTCTACCTTTTCTTTTCTTCTTTCTCCCTTTTCTCCGTTTTTTCTTTTTTTCTTTCTTTTCTTTCTCTCTTTTTTTGACAAGTGGTTTGAGTGAATTGCAAACAGTTAGAACAAAAAAAAATATTTCGTAAACTCAGGAATGCGTATACGAGAATAAACTACACCATTTTTTATTTATTTACCCATGCGGGTATGTGGAGATGAAAATAAAATGGGAGAGAAAAAGATTTTGGAGAGCGCTGTAGGTTTTTTTCATGGCTTAAAGATTTGCTACGTATGTGGGAATGGAAGGAGGGGGGGGGGAGATAACGCGAGGGAGCAAAAGGGGCAGAGGTGGAGAGGAAGGGGGTAATAGAGAGGGAAGGGGGAAAAGGAAAGGGCGGGAGGGAAGGAGTGAGTACTGGGGGAAATGTGGAAAGAGAAAAGGGATAAAGAGTGGGAGGGAGGGAGCTTGACGGAGAGAGAGAGAGAGAGAGAGAGAGAGAGAGAGAGAGAGAGAGAGAGAGAGAGAGAGAGAGAGAGAGAGAGAGAGAGAGAGA
>NC_091554.1:4997627-5005127 GCF_042767895.1 Penaeus vannamei
CCCTGGCTGGCTGCGTCCTATTTCCATCCCACGACCTTGGCCTTGGCGTCGGGAGTTAGCCTAAGGGGCGCCGCGGGAACAGCTCCTTCCACGGACGCTTTGCTTGTTATTTGGAATCTTCTAGAACGATGTCTTTGTTTTTCTTTCTTTCTTTTTTATATTTCTTTTTATTTGGTTCTGTTTGCATTTTTCTTGTTTTCTTTTTAGGATCAGAGGGATTTGGAGGAGTTGGCTTGCCATTCTCTCATTTTCTTTCTCTTGCGGTATTTCTCGTTTTCTTTTGCCTTGTCTCTCATTCTCTCTTCTCTTCTCCCTAACTTCCTCTCTCCTTTCTCACCTCTTCTCTCTTCCGCCTGCTCTTCTCTCTTCTTCTCTTCTCTCACCTCCTTTTGTCTTCTCACTACTTATCTCTTCGCCTCTCACTCTCTCTTCCTTGCTATTTCCAATTCCTTTGCTTTTTCTAGAATTTTCTCTTTTCCTCCAATCTATTTATTTATATCCTACTCTCTATCTCCATATTATTTTCCTCCAAAGAAAACGGAAGCCTTTGGTGAAAGAGATGGAGCTTCTCATTCTCTTCCCCTTCACATTCCCCTGTCCCTTCCCTCTGGCTCTTCCCCTACCCCTTCCCTTCTCTTACCTCTTCCCCTAACCCTCTGTCTCTCTTCCCCTGCCCCTGCCTCCCCTACCCACTTCATCTTCCCCTGTTGCACTTCCCCTGGCTCTTTCCCTGCCCTTTTCTGCCTCCTGCTACCCTGTATTCCTTCCCCCATTTCCCTTCCCCCTACCTGCTTTGCCCTTTTTAACCCTGGCTGAAGCTTCCTACCCCTTCCCTTTCCCATTTCCTTACCCCTGCTCCTTCGCCGGGCTCTTCCCCTGCCTCCTTTCCCTCCCCCTACACCCTTCCCCTCCCCCTTACCCCTTCCCCCTTCCCTTCCCCCTTCCCCTTCCCCCTTCCCCCTACCCCTGTTAGAGGTCAATTGGGAAGAAATACCTGAAAATGCCTCCGCGGTTACTCCAGACGGCTGCGAATAACTGCTCGCGATTACCCCTTGTGGTAGTTTTAGTTATTCTCGGTAATTACGTGCAGTGCGGTCGTTACTACTACTATTATTAATAAATCTTAGTAGTTACAGCGTTTACCCCACGCGACAACTCTTAATGGTTGGTTACTCTTAGCAGTTACTTGATGGTTACTTCCAAGGGTTACTCTTGATGGTTATTACAAGCGGCAACTCTTCAGTATTATTGATGGCAAAGATTGCACGTCGTCAATTTAGTTCACTTGTTTATTATATTGTTTATTTGTGGATAGATTGTTGATAAGTTGCTGCATGTTAGGCAGGGACGAAGAGCGTTAACGCCAGACAAAGCCAGGTAGGTAATTACCCTGATGAACAGTTTGATATTCATTAATCTTGGATAGTCTGCCTCTCCTACCCTTCCCTTTTCCTCTACATCCCTTTTCCTTCTGCTCTCGCCTCTTCCCTTTCCCTTTTACTCCCCCTCTCCCTTTTCCTACCACTCCCCTATCCTCTCCCTTCCCCTCCCCTCTCCCTCTCCGTCTTCCTCTCCCTTCCCTCTCCTCCCTTCCCCTCCTCCCTCTCCTCTCCCTCTCGTTCCTTACATCATTTTCCTCTATCCGTCTCCCTCCCCCATCCCCCCCCCCCTATCCTTTATCCACGGATATCGGATAACTCACCTTCGCTATTAACTATCATCATATTTATTTCATTCATTTTCTAAAATTTCTCTCCCCCCCAATTATCACTTCCCGCATGACTAAAGTTCCGCAGGAGATTTAGAGCATTTCTACTCCGACAGAGAACTTAGATCCAGAAGAAGTTCGAAAGTCACGGACGCTCTCGTGTTTCTCTTTGGTTAAGCTAGGACTTCGCCCTTCGTTATCTCTCTCTCTCGCGATTTAATTTTAAATATTATAGTACCTAAGCTTTGTATAATGAATTGTGAGCCCGCACAGGGACTCATTAAGTAAGGGTGAGGATAACCTAAGTTACCTCATCCTTTTGAGATGTAATCTTACTTTTGTCTCAATAAACGTGTCAAAGTCTCGCGGCGCCCGTCCCGTTTAGCGAATCCAGGATATGGGAAGGATGCACGCGAGGTCTGTGTAAGTAAGCTCTCGTCACAGAGCTACTCGAATTACTTATAATACTTACGTAGGCAAGTAGGAGCATCTCTGCATTCAACGTAGGAATAAGGATTTGCTGTATATTCTTTTGAGGGTTCTGTACGGATTCTTATAAGGTGTGTGTGATTGTGTGTGCGTTGGAGGGTGTGCATCAGTTGCTAGGTTGTGTGCGTATTACGTAAATACCAACCCTTCCTGACCTGGACTCGAATCTATACCTCTCGAAGCCTCATCCTGGGTCATACCTGGAGTGGCAGAGATTCGAGTCCTGGTCAGAAAGGTTTATCATTCGTCTATATCAACGCGGCACTGTGTCATTTCCATCTTTCTTACATAATCACAAGTTAAGAGTCGTATTGTTGTTGTTCTCTCTGAGGTTGTAGGTTGTTTCCTGATTTGCCGAACTAGGGGTATTTACACAGGCCTATCGTGCTCGGTTGTGGCATTGCGCGATGGCCCAAGATAAGGTTAGGTTTATCTCTATTGATTTCCATTTTCCGTGTGTTGCTTTCATATCTACTGAGTATGATAGGCCTGGGTATCACGGTCGCTTACATAAGTGATAAGGTATATTCAATTTGTTTATTTGTGTTCCTAGATAAGGTCAGATTTATCTTTATTGATTTCCATTTGTTGCTCTCATATCCATCTGGTGTGATAGGCCTGTATGTTACGGTCACATGCATACATATATTATCTATTTATTCATTTATTCTGTAAACTAAAGCTGAGGTTTGGCTTGGGGGTTCAGACTTGAACTTCTGTCAATACGTTTAAAGTTAAATTTGATAGATGTTCGAATCTAACTTAATGGGTAGATTAGTTTGAATATTTGCATTTTAGAGTTCTACATATATATATATATATATATATATATATATATATATATATATATATATATATATATATATATATATATATATATATATATATATATATATATATATATATATATATATACATATATATATGTATATCCCCCTCCCCTGCATATATATCTATATATATATATATATACATATATATATATATATATGCATATATATATATATAATATATATATATATATATATATATATATATATATATATATATATATATATATATATATATATATATATATCTCTCTCTCTCTCTCTCTCTCTCTCTACCTCTCTCCTCCACATACTCACTCCTCCTCCCTGATCCAAGTTTAAAACGAATTGATCACTCAGGAAGGTCCCAGTTTTGTGTAAAAGTTCTCACTGTCATTATCAGTGGTAATGTAGATCGTTTTTTTCTTACCACTGATACTATTGCTGCAGCCACTATTACGGTTTACTCCTGCTCTGGTATAACTGTAAATTCATGCTATCATCGTTATTATTGCTGTTGTACTGATTATTACTAAGATTATTATTAGTTTGTTTTTTTATAAATGCCCTCCAGTTGTCTCTTGATTTTAATAATTAACTCATTCTCGTTCTGGTGTAATTATTATTACTACTGTAATAGTATTGTTATTGGTTTTCAAGTGACCTCCAGTCCTCCTCCATTCATTCATTGAACCTGGGTCAGTTTAGGTCATTTTACAGGGATTTTGGTGGGTGACCCTGAATTTTGCTTTGAATTAGGAAGTGTAGAAATTATAGAAGCAGAAAGAGACAGCATTTTCGGCCAAGTAATTATATATGTATATAGATAGATAGATAGATAGATAGATAGATATAGACATAGACATAGACATAGGCATACATATATAGCTTTATAGATAGATAGATATAGCTTTAGCTTTATATATATATATATATATATATATATATATATATATATATATATATATATATAACTTTATAGATATATATATAACTTTATATATATATATATATATATATATATATATATATAGCTTTATAGATATATATATAGCTTTATATATATATATATATATATATATATATATATAGCTTTATAGATATATATATAGCTTTGTAGATATATATATAGCTTTGTAGATATATATAGCTTTATAGATATATATTGCTTTTCATTTTTCTTTCCTAATTATTGTCGTTTTAGTTTCTCTTTTTTCTTTCATTTTTTTTCCTTTTATTTACCTAGACTTTGGGAAGCCCTTGAGTTCCATTCTACTTCAAGTTTAAAAGCTACGAAGATCTGTACCTTTGTCTGCATATATCCGTGTCTCTGTAAGAAGGTCTTCTGTGTGTATGTGTTCGTCTATCTTTATGTATATATATATATGTGCGTTAGTATATGTTATCGCTATCAGTGTCAACACCATCGGAGATAAGGGAAGTCGATACACACGTTCATAAGGTGGCGCTGAACGATAAAAAAAGATAATAATGCGCGCTTGGTAATTTTTACTTCTACTGTAATAACGGGTGGGTAGTGTTTTACTTGGGCTTTTTCGCACTTCATTTTTTAGGCGAGTGTAAACGTTATGAAGAGTTGTCTGTGATCGCTGTTGACAGTAATATTATATTTGCAGGTGATAGTAAAGTGTGTGTGTGTGTGTGGGGGGGGGGGGGGGGGGGGGAGTGTGTTTGTGTGTGTGTGTTTGTGTGTGTGTGTTTGTGTGTGTGTGTTTGTGTGTGTGTGTGTGTGTGTGTGTGTGTGTGTGTGTGTGTATTTGTGTGTGTGTGTGTGTGAGAGAGAGAGAGAATGGTATGTGCATACATACACACATACACACACAATCATGTATATTTCTCATTACTTGATTCATATTATTGTAGGCCCATTTGTCTTTATCTCTGTTTCAGTTTCTTCATATTCGCCGTACTTATTCAGATTGAATAAATTACAATATGAAAGTGGTAGTACCTTGCCATTTGCTTAATTAGATATAACAATAAATTATAGATTTTTTTTCTCGTTATAATTGTCTATATGTGCAGTCTAACTACACATCCTCTGTTAACCTAATAGAGTGGCTTATTTTTCCTTTTTTTTCAGAATATGAATTTAGCTTAATTTTCGTCGATATAGTCTTTATAACATTTGATTTAATCATACAGCGTCGTTATTTACACTGAAATACAGCGAGTATTACTAGGGTGGGTGGAGGAGGAGGGGGAGAGGGAGGGATGGGGGAGGGAGAGAGAGGGATGGGGGAGGGAGAGAGAGGGGAGAGAGGGAGGGATGGGGGAGGAGAGGGAGAGGGAGGGATGGGGGAGGGAGGGAGAAGGAGAGGGAGGGATGGGGGGAAAGAGGAGAGGGAGAGAAAGGGGGAGGAAGGGAGAGAGGGAGGAGGAAGGAAAGGAGAGAAGGAGGAAGGAAGGAGGAGAGAGAGGGAGGTATGGAGGGAGGGAAGGAGAGAGAGGGGTGGGAGGGAAAGAGGGAGAGAAGGGGGAGGGAAGGAGGGAGAGGGAGGGAGGGAGAGGAGGGAGAGAAAGGGAGAGGAGGGAGAGAGAAGGAAAGGGAGAGAGGAAGAGGGAGGAGGGAAAGGAGTGAGATAGAGGGATGGGGGAGGGAAGGAGGGAGAGAGAGGGATGGGGGAGGGAGGGAGGAAGAGAGGGAGGGATGGGGGAGGGAAGGAGGAAGAGAGGGAGGGAAGGAAGGAGGGAGAGAGAGGGAGAGAGGGAGGGATGGGGGAGGAAAGAAGGGAGAGAGGAAGCTGATGACTGGAGAAAGTAGTTGGTCAGCAGGCTACACCAAAGGGGGAGGGGGGGGGTCAAATTTCTTTCCCTTTTCGGGCAAATGAGGAAGGAATGTGGCCACTTTGTCGGCAAGTAAGAATCTATACCCCCAATAAAGATTTTGAGCCTTGCACTCGCCTAAAAAAAAGTCTATATATAGGCCTACAATCTATCCAATGTTTTTTGAGTCGGGAAATTCCGTTACTTTATTCTATAAGTAAGAAATTTGACCACTTTAATAGCATAATAGAGCCCTGCACCCCCACCTCACCATCCATCCACCATCCCCACTGCAGCATTTCCACCACCACCTTACCTACTCGCTCCTCTCTTTACCCCCTGCCCCACCTCACTCCTCTCCACCCCCACCCCACCTCACTCAACTCCACCCCACCACCTGCTCCATCTCCTTCTGCCACCTTTCCACCCCTGCCCCACACTCACTCCTCACTCCTCCACACCCCCTCCCCTCACTCACTCACCTCCACCCCACCCCACCTCCTCCCTCATCCACCCACCCCATTCCACTCACCCCCCCCCCCACCTCTCTCCAACCCCACCCCACCTCACTCCACTCCACCCCCCCACCTCCTTTCACTCCACCCCTGCCCCACTCCAGTTCACTCCATCCACCCCTCCTCCACCCCCTCCCACCTCACTCCCTCCCACCTCCCCATCCCAACCCCACCCCCCATCCTTACCCCACTCCCCTCCACCCCACCCACTCCCCTCCACCCCACTCCCCTCCACCCCACCCCCTCCCCTCCACCCACCCCTCCCCTCCACCCCACCCCACCCCCCTCCACCCACCCCACTCCCCCTCCCCCACCCACTCCCCTCATCCCACCCTCCCCTCCACCCCCCCACCCCTCCCCTCCATCCCACCCCACTCCCCTCCACCCACCCACTCCCCTCCACCCCACCCCACCCACTCCCCTCCACCCCCCCCTCCATCCACCCTCCGCTCCACCCCACCCATTCCCTCCACTCCACTCCACCCCACCCCACCGCATTCCACTCCCCCCTCCCCACCCCACCTCACCCCACCCTCCACCCCACCCACCACCACCCCAACCCCACCCCACCCCATTCCACCCCACTCCTCCCTCACCCCCACCCATTCCACTCCACCCCTCCCCTCCACCCCACCTCCCCTCCCTCCCACCCCCTCCCTCCACCCCACCCCGCTCCACTCCACCCCCTCACCACCCACCACTCCACTCAACCCACTCCCCACCCCACCCCACCCTACCCCACTCCAACTCACTCCGCTCCACCACCACACCAACCCACCCTACCCCACCCCACTCTGCTCCACCTCACTCCACCCCACTCCACTCTCCATAGGTCATTAGGTACGCCCCCGGGTTGACTGTCCCCCTGGGAGGCCTCATGTCCTGCTCGTGTAAACAATTTTACTTTCACTGTCTCTACAGCTGAAAATGGGCCACGAACAAGGTCAATACAGGAACACGGACACCTATTCCGTGTTAGTTTAAGTAAATAAAGAGATGTTTGAAGAAGAAAGAAAGAAAGAAAAAAAGAAAGAAACGGAGTGATGTAGGATGAGTGATTTTGGAATTCAAAAAGTGTAAAAGCTTTTTTTTTCTCATCTTTTTTTGGGATCTGTCGTTGGTAGTGAATCATTTCAGAATTTCGAAAGTGCAGCTCAAGGAATAATTTGAGAATATTGACAGTGTTAAAAGC
>NC_091554.1:5017627-5030127 GCF_042767895.1 Penaeus vannamei
ATATATGTCTACTCTTCTCTTCTCATTTTTTTATGGATAGATAGATATATAGATAGATAAATGGATAGATGAATAGATGGATAGATCAATAGATGGATAGATGAATAGATGGATAGATGAATAGGTAGATAGATAGATCCACAGACGAAGCCACGATCACGCACGAAAGGACAGAAAGGGAAATGCGAAAGGAGGGAGGGGAGAAGGAAAGATGAGAAAAGGAGAAACAGAGAGAGGGTGAGAAGGAGAGCGAGAGGGAGTGATAGAAAGAAGGATAGGGAGTGGAGATCAAGAGGCAAGGAAAGAAGGGAAGGGAATAGAAAGGGATATAGAGAGGAGAAAGAGACGAGGGGAGAGGAAGAGGAATAGGAGGAGGAGGGAAGAAGTGGAAAAGGAAGAGGAATAGGAGGAGGAGGGAAGAAGTGGAAAAGGAAGAGGAATAGGAGGAGGAGGGAAGAAGTGGAAAAGGAAGAGGAATAGGAGGAGGGAAAAAGTGGAAAAGGAAGAGGAATAGGAGGAGGGAAAAAGTGGAAAAGGAAGAGAAATAGGAGGAGGAGGAAGGGGAAAAATTCAGACGGAAGAGAATATAAACAAGAGGAGCCGAGAAATGAGAGGAGGAGGAAAAGGAGTGGATAAGACTAAAGCTCCAGTTATCGAGGCTTTCTACCATCCCCCGTCCAAGGTCAGGAAGAAGGGGGCGGGGCTTAATGGAGGAGGGGGAGGGGGATAAGGGAGAGGGTGTTAGGGCGATGCTTGTCGAATATTGTTGTGTTCTGGGCGGGTAGTTTCAGCGGCCCCTCTCGCTCTCTCGCTCTTTCTTTCTCTCTAGTTTCAGCGGCCTCTCTCGCTCTTTCTTTCTCTCTAGTTTCAGCGGCCCCTCTCGCTCTCTCGCTCTCTCGCTCTCTCGTTCTTTCTTTCTCCCTAGTTTCAGCGGCCCCTCTCGCTCTCTCGCTCTTTCTTTCTCTCTAGTTTCAGCGGTCCCTCTCACTCTCTCGCTCTCTCGTTCTTTCTTTCTCTCTAGTTCAGCGGCCCCTCTCGCTCTCTCGCTCTCTCGTTCTTTCTTTCTCTCTAGTTTCAGCGGCCCCTCTCGCTCTCTCGCTCTCTCGTTCTTTCTTTCTCTCTAGTTTCAGCGGCCCCTCTCGCTCTCTCGCTCTCTCGTTCTTTCTTTCTCTCTTTCTATTTGTCTCACTCCCTCTCCCACTTCTCTCTTCCCTCCCCTTCCCCTCTCTCTTTCTCTTTCCCTCCTCCCTCCCTCCCTCCCCCTCTCCCTCTCTCCCTCCCCTCTCCTTCTCAACCTCGCTCCCTCTCCTCTCAACCTCGCTCCTCTCCCTCTCCCCCCCCTCTCTCTTTCTCTCCCCCTCTCTCTCTCTCTCTCTCCCTCTCTCTCTCTCTCTCTCTCTCTCACCCCCTCTTTCCCCCACACACAAGCACACGGTCACGCACAGGCACACGCACACGCACAGGCACACGGACACGCACAGGCACACGCACACGCACAGGCACACGCACACGCACACAGAGTTACGTGCTTTTCGAGTCCATTTAAGTACCCTTGCCATCCCTCCCTAATCAATCTCTCATCAAGCCCTCTTCACTTTCCTCTTAATTAAGCTTCCGATTAAATTAATTCTCGATTTTTTCCTGTCACGCTTTCTAGTACCTCTCGGATCCTCAGGATTTCCTCTTTTCCACTCCATTCTTCCCGTGTTTTAAATCTCTCTCTCTCTCTCTCTCTCTCTCTCTCTCTCTCTCTCTCTCTCTCTCTCTCTCTCTCTCTCTCTCTCTCTCTCTCTCTCTCTCTCTCTCTCTTTGTCTCTCTTTGTCTCTCTCCTCTCTCTCTCTCTCTCTCTCTCTCTCTCTCTCTCTCTCTCTCTCTCTCTCTCTCTCTCTCTCTCTCTCTCTCTCCTCTGTCTCCCTCTCTCTCTTTCTCTTTCTCTCATGTCATTTGCATGTAGACTTTTGTAGGAAGGTCCAATTTTCTTTTTTATTATTGTTTGTTTGTTTGTTCGCCAAGAGGATTTTTTGATAAGAGTACTTTAATGTATTTTTTTGTGTAAATATTTTCATTGCATCAGTGGTCCTATTGCCTTGGCGGAGGTATGCGCTCTCTGAGTGCTTTGAAGTGGCTATTTGGTCTTTTTTATCCTTGCATTGGAGACTTAGAAGATGAAGTTGATTTTGTAACTTTTTTTCTTTTTCTTTTTACTTTTACTTTCATCGCCATCCATCACTGTCTGTTCATCGTCAACGTCATCATTAATATCATCATCATCGTCGTCGTCGTCGTCAGCATCATCACCATCATCGGTCATCATCATTTTTCATCGTATGCCGTATTGTTTCATTGTCTTTGCTATTATTTTGCAACGAATAATGAAGATTTTAACCATATATTTAATTTTAAAAAGGTATTTAAAAGGTATATAAAGTTGATATAACGCAAGACCTCGATATATCTTGACATATCTTGTGTTATTGTCTTCTGTGGAAAGAGATAGGCCTATAAATTCACCTCATTTGCGTTAAATTACTGAAATTGTACAATATATGGGTGTTGTACTTTATCAGGAATGAGGTACATGTATGAAAACTACAGTATTTCATTGTCTCCATCTCTCAAAATAAACAACTATGTATCATAAGTTATTGTGGAGGATTATTGGCAACCGTTCAAAACATTTTATATCCATTGATTTTCCTTTTGTATCATTTCTCTTGATTTATTTTCGTTATTTTGAAAATGATCCGTTGATTTCAGCAAAAGACAACATTCCACAAAAAAATGTATATAAGTCTAGTTGCTTTAAAATGCTTTCTTTCTATCATAGGCTGTTTATAGTTCGTGCATCTAATCTAATTAAAACGAAATTTAAGATGTAGTGGAAATTTATGTGTAAGTGATATAGGTTAAAGAATTCTTAAATTATGGTAATGCTATGTAGTGAAGGAATGTAGTTAGGCCTATAATAGGCTTACTCTCGCTTCAGACTTCCTTTCTTTACTCTCTTTCTCTTTCTCTTTCTCTCTCTTTCTCTACCTCTATCTCTATCTCTATCTCTATCTCTATCTCTATCTCTATCTCTATCTCTATCTCTATCTCTCTCTCTCTCTCTCTCTCTCTCTCCCTTCTCCCCGTCTACTCTCCCTCCCCTCTTCCCTCCCTACTCCTTCTCCCTCCCTGTCTTCCTCTACCCTCCCTCCCTTCCCTCTCCTCTTCCCTCTCCTCCCTCTTTCCTCCCCTTTCCCCCCTCTACTCTCCCTCCCTCCACTCCTCTCTCCCTCCCTCCCCTCTCCCTCCTCCCCTCTACTCTCCCTCCCCTCCCCTCTCCCACTCTACTCTCCCCTCTCCCTCCTTCCATCCCCTCTCCCCCTCTACTTTTTTCCCTCTCTTCCTCACTCCCTCCTCTTCTCCCTTTCCTATTTGCTCTGTGCATCGAGAGGAACGAGACAAAATCGGTCTCTTTTATTGATATATATTTTTTGAAACGCTTCACCTCGGATGCTCCATCGCACACATGAAATATGGATGAATATTTTTTGCAGGATAAGTTTTTTTGTTGTTTTTTTCTTGCTGATATTTTCATAGGCCTACATGTTTTTATTGTTTTTTGTTATTGTATTCATGTATTATAGCTGTTTTTTGTTGTTTTTGTCCGTATTGTTATTGTTGTACTTGTCATTATTGTTATGTATATATTTTGTATTTCTGTTTTATATTTGTTTTTGTATTTGTATTTCTGTTTATATTTATTTTTATTTTTTATTCGTATTTTTATATGTTTATATTTATTTATTTTATTCGTATTTGTATTTTCTTACATTTATCATCATTATTCTCAGCACCAGCATTATCATCATCACTGTTATCGTCGTTTATTGTTATTTTTAATTTCCCGAAAGCCGAAATCTCTCCATTCATGACAGTCCTCCTCTTTAAGGCTTTGTAGAAGAACAAAGCGAAGGAGAATGACGACGCCTATGTCTATTGTCTATTGAGGCGGGGAGGGGGTGGGGGGGAGAGGGAGGGGGGGAGATGTCGGTTTTCTCAAGATGGAAAATTAGTTCTCTGTACTTTCTTGATTTTTTTGTGTATGTTTAATCTCTTTAAGTTTAGTCTTTTCTATTTTTTTCATTCGGCATTTTTTTTTTTTTTTTTTTTTTTTTTGCTTTATAAGGTCTCTCGTTTTAATGCTTTTTAATCTTGCACATTCTTTATCCTGGTGGTGGTGATGCTGCTGTTGCCCCCCCTCCTCCTCTTCTCCTCCTCCTCCTCCTCCTCCTCCTCCTCTTCTCCTCCTCTCCTCCTCTTCTCCTCCTCTCCTCCTCCTCCTCCTCCTCTTCCTCCTCCTCCTCCTCCTCCTCCTCCTCCTCCCTCCTCTCCCCCCTTTCCCTCCTCCTCCCTCTCGCCTCTTCCTCCTCCTCATCATCATCATCCATCCTCTTCCTCCTCCTCATCCATCCTCCTCCCTCTCTCCTCTTCCTTCTCTCCATCTTTCCTCTTCCTCCATCCCCTTCATCCTCCTCCCCTTTCTCCTCCTCCCTCGTCTTCCTCCTCTTCCTTCTCTCCATCTTTCCTCTTCCTTCTCTCCATCTTTCTTATTCCTCCATCCATCTTCATCCTCCTCCTCTTCCGTCCTCCACCTCATCCCCCTGTATACATCAACACAAGCCTCTTCATTCATATATGAATTACTGCACTTGCAATCGCCATTCATAATTCCCTTTGACGTATAGCACTATTTCCCTCCCGATTCCACTTCCCTTTCCCCTGTGGTGGTTCCTGGGCTTCCTCGGACTCCCTCGGACTCCCTCTTGAAGTGGTTATGAAGTTGAAGTGAAGTTGATCTGATGAAGGTATTGAAAGGCGGTGTAGGTACGTTTTTTTTTTTTTTTTTTTTTTTTTTTTTAGTTTTTTTTAGTTTTTGTTTTATGGGTTCGGTTATTTGTTTGTTTGATTGTTTAGTTTGCAGTGTTTGTTTTATTGATTGTTTGTTTAGTTTGTTTATAGGTTTATTCATTTATTGTTTATTTAGTGTTTTATGTTTGTTTATAGGTTTATTAATTTACTGTTTGTTTGTTTGTTTAGTTTTCTATGTTTGTTTATAGGTTTGTTCATTTATTGTTTGTTTGTTTTTGTTTAGTTTCTGATTCAATATTCTTTTTCTTTTTTCTTTTCCCTTTTTATCAATTCCTCGAAGTGTTGTTGATTAACGTATGAAAGTCGGTCGGTTTTATTTAAGTTTATTTTGTTTATGATTTGTTTATTCAAGAGGGGGAGATAGAGAGAATCGGAGGTCACAGCTTTTAAATATATAGATTAGAATGGTCGGTCTTTCAGGCGGATGTTATTTCAAATTAATAGTTAATTTATGTTGGAAGATTTATTATTATATATTATGTTATGCTTATCTATATTTATTTATCTACATATATTTATAGTTTTTTTTTTATTATGAACTTCCCTCTTTATATATATATATATATATATATATATATATATATATGTATATATATATATATATATATATATATATGTATATATATATATATATATATATTTTTTTTTTTTTTTTTTTTTTTTTTTTTTTTTTTTTTTCTTTTTTTTTTGTCTAAGTTTGTTTCTCCAACAAGCTCTGAGTGGATCTTTTTTCTGTCAAATTGTACATTCTTATATTCAGCATTCAAAGTTATCTATGAAAAAAAACACGCTTTGATTAATCGAAAGCGTGATAAAGTGTAATTGACCGGATATTAAGATTCGTCTCAGAGAAGGATTCAGTCTCAGAAAAGGATTCAGTCTCAGAAAAGGATTCAGTCTCAGAAAAGGATTCAGTCTCAGAAAAGGATTCAGTCTCAGAAAAGGATTCAGTCTCAGAAAAGGATTCAGTCTCAGAAAAGGATTCAGTCTCAGAAAAGGATTCAGTCGTCCGGGATTTAATTGATTCGGGTTGGAATCCCTCATCAAAATGCTGATTTTGGAATTAGATCTTATTTTCTTTGGCGTCGGATTGTCTGTTAGTTCTGGGAATGTTTTGGGAAATCCGCTTTCTGAATTTGCGTTTTTTTTATGTTAGGTAATGTTTAGCAATGGGGTGGGGGGTGGGGGGTGGGGAGGTGGGGGAGTTATGTTCTTACTGGCTCGGTTAACACGGGGGGAGGGCGTGGGGGGTGGAGGGGTTGGAGGGATGCTACGGGTAGGGTGAAGGGAGGGGGGAGGGGGGGATTGGAGGGACGTTGGGGAGAGGGTGAAGGGATAGGATGGGGTTTAGGGGTAGGGTGGGGTGTTGGGGGTGGTGGATTGGAGGAAGTGGGAGGGGATGGGGTGGGGGTGGGAAGGGGTCGAGTATTTTTTAGTTAAATAATCCAGTTGATTGCTAAAAATATTTATTTTATATGAGCGATATTAGTAGCGTGATGCGCAGTTTCAGGAAGAGTTTATGTAAATAAGTATAATTATATTTTTTTTATGTTAGACTAATCTGTGAACTACAGGGAAAAAAACTACAAGGATTTTTAGAAATTTGTTCCCGTTTATATTTTCTGTTCGTTTTTTTATTTTTTATTTTTATTTGTTATTTTAGATAACCTCCCCCCCTCCCCTAGAGACAAGGTAATGAATAAAGAGTGAATTATATAAAAATTATTTTAAAAAAGTGATGGGTTGTAATAAGATGAATATGGGGACTAATAAGAATATATATATTTTAGTTTGCAGTAATTTTTTTTAGTTTAAAAGACTGAGTATCTACCATTAATGTTGGAAACACAAGAGTATGATACTGTATTATGGTTACAAGAAGCTATGATTTTGTTATTTATGTATTTCCTTCTATTCTACTTTATCCACTTCATTGTTTCATGTAAAACGAAAGTTGTCATGAATGTTATTGTTATTATTATTATTATTATTGTTATTATTGTTATTATTATTATTAGCCTTGATATTATTATTATTATTATTATTATTATTATTATTATTATTATTATTAATATATATATTAGTATTAGTATTAGTATTATTAGTATTATTAGCCTTATTATTATTATTGTTGTTTTGTTGTTGTTGTTGTTATTATTATTATTATTATTATTATTATTATTATTATTATTCACTGTTATTAATTATTGTTATTACTATTATCTTATTACTCTTGTTATTATTACTATAACTATTACTATTATTATTGTTCATATTATTATCCGTCAATGCTTTGATATTCCTCCGTCGTTGGTAGTTGCCAGATCATTGCAAAGATGTTATTGAAATTAATGTTTTACGCTTTATAAATTCGTGATATTAAAATGCATGATGACGACACCTTAAAGTCAGGCAGAAGGGAGATGCAGATAATACTGACCTTTTTTTATATACGTTTTGTTGTACATAGGCCTACATACCGTATTTCTTGTCAGATTTTTGCCAGATTACGTAAAGACATACTCGGTAATGGCGGTCTTGAGGGGCTGTTAATCGTGAATGGAGATCCAACTGTTATATTTTGAGTTTTGTGTGAATTATGTGAGGAAATTTTATAGTAGGTATGATTCATTGAAAGTAAAGTGTAGGTTAATCACGATTTTTGTTCTGAATTTTAACTGAGTGTGAGAATGTGTGTGTGCTAGAGAGAGAGAGAGAGAGAGAGAGAGAGAGAGAGAGAGAGAGAGAGAGAGAGAGAGAGAGAGAGAGAGAGTGAGAGAGAGAGAGAGAGAGAGAGAGAGATAGGACAAATACACTCGCGTTTTAGATTTTATTCCATCATTGTCTGAAATTGAATCCGCACCATTTCAAAATCTATCTCTGCTTGCATCGGCGCCCTTTGCTTGGAAGCACCACACAACCCTTTTTCTTTATCTGTCGTTCTGCCTGTTTAGGCCCCCACCCCCCCACTCCCACCCCATCCTCCTGTCCCCTCCCACCCTTCCCTGGAGTTGTATGCATTATTATTATTATTATTATTATTATTATTATTATTATTATTATTATTATTATTATTATTATTATTATTATTATTATTATTATTCACTGTTATTTTTTTCCTGTCGTTCTGCCTGTTTAACCCCCCATCCCCCACCCCCCACCCCATCCTCCTGCCCCCTCCCACCCTTCCCTGCAGTCGTACAAGGAGGCATTGGTGCTTTCAACATGTATACCAGCTGTGGGTTCGGTGCAAGCAGAGTGGATGCGACTGTTATTGTTTTTATTGGTTGTTAAAGAGCGCGGTTTTATATTTTTGTTATTCTTTTGTTTTTGTTTTTACTGTTTCACTTGTGGAAAACGATGGATTTGCTTTTGTGGGTATCTATTTTTTGAGGTTTGGATGACCTAGTATGACCATTTTATACAGTGACGTGCTGTGACCTCCTCCTCCTCCTCCCTCTTTTCCCTTTCATGACCTCCCCGTTTGTGCAGTGATTTATTATGACCCCCGATCCCCGCAGGTGACCTACCATGACCTCCCCTTGCAGGCACCTACCATGTCAGTTTTCCTCCCATAGGTACCTACCATGATCTCCGGAACCATAGTGACCTATTGTGACCCCTCACTTCCAAAGTGACCTACCATGATGTTCTCGTTCCCTCTCCCATTACCCACAGGAACCTACCATACCCTTCACCCCCTCCCCCCCCACAAAGACCTACCATACCCCCCCTCACCCACAAAGACCTATCATACCCCCCCCCCCACACACACACACAAAAACATACCATACCCCCCAAAAAAGATCTACCATAACCCTCCCCCCTCACCTACAGAAACTTACCATACCCCCTCACCCACAGAAACCTACCATACCCCCCTCCCCCCCTAGAGACAAGGTCAACGAGAGACAAGGTCACAGACTGGACGAGGCCATTATTATTATTATTATTAATTATTATTATTATTTATTTATTTATTTATTATTATTATTATTATTATTATTATTATTACCATGCCGCCCCTCACCCACAAAGACCTACCATACCCCCCTCCCCCCCTAGAGACAAGGTCAACGAGAGACAAGGTCACAGACAGGACGAGGCCATTATTATTATTATTATCATTATTATTATTATTATCATTATTAATTATTATTTATTTATTTATTTATTATTATTATTATTACCATACCCCCCCTCACCCACAAAGACCTACCATACCCCTCTCCCCCCCACCTAGAGACAAGGTCAACGAGAGACAAGGTCACAGACAGGACGAGGGCGGCCATTATGCCCCAACAACGGCGCCTAAATGCAATCCTTTGTTGCAGCGTTGACTGGCACGAGGCTGGTTGATGAAGAGCACATCAGGGCGTGGGGGAGAGGGGGAAGAGAGAGAGAGGGGGGGAGGGAGGGGGAGGGAGGAGGTTGGGGAGCTGGAGGGAGGGGATGGGGGAAGGGAGGTTGGTTGGATTTTTGTTTTTATATTTCTTACTGTGTAACTGTGGGTCCTTGTTATTATTATTTTTTTCTTAACTAGTTTTCTTATTTTTCTATCTCTCATTCTTTCTCTCTTCCTTCCCCCCTGACTTCCTCCCTTCCTCCCTTCCGTCCTTCTCCCTCTTCCACGCCCTCTCCCCACTCTCAATCTCTCTCTCTCCACTCTGTCTCTCTCTCTCTCTCTCTCTCTCTCTCTCTCTCTCTCTCTCTCTCTCTCTCTCCTCTCTCTCTCTCTCTCTCTCTCTCTCTCTCCCTCCCTCCCTCCCTCCCCCCCTCCCTCCCTCCCTCCCTCTCTCCCTCCCACCCTCCCTTCCCTCCCTTCCCTCCCTCCCCTCCCTTGCCACCCTCCCCTCCCTTCCCTCCCTTCCCTCCCTCCCCTCCCTTCCCTCCCTCCCCTCCTTCCCCTCCCTCCCTCTCTCCTTGACAACAAAGGTGAAATAGAGAGAACATAGAAGGAAAAGAAGATAAAAGCAAAGATGCTGCGCTCAGATAATTTTCGGAATTGGATCCACTTGTAGCTCATGATGATGCTGATCGGGGGCAATGAGGGGGGGGGGGCGGTGGTTGATTGGGGGGGGGGGGGAGTTGCTGGTTGATTGGGGGAGGGGGGGGGCGGGTTGTTAAAGTGTTGTCATTGCGACCTTGGGTGTTAAGCTGGTGATGCAATATATGTTTTTTTTTCTTTTTTCTTTTTTTTTGTATTTATTTCTTTGTCTTTGTAGGCCTTTTTCAACGGCCTGTTGGTAGTATATGGAAGAAACGTTTGTTTTTGTTGGGGATTTTGTTTTATTTTTTATTTATTTATTTTTCTTTGTCTTTGTAGGCCTTTTCCGCGGCTTGTTGGTGGTATATGGAAGAAACTTTTGTTTTTGTTGGGGATTTTGTTATATTTTCCATGTGCCTATTTATTGTGAATATTGTTCGGTAGTAGAATAAACGAAAATGTAATATTTAGCCGGTTTTTTATTTATCCAAACTGTAGAGAATATAAATAAAAGAATGAAGGAAAGAACAAACATGCCGAAGGTCTTTTCGCTCTCTCTCTCTATCTATATATATATGTATATATATTGCTTCTTCAGGGCTTCTGCATGCGTCGAAAAAGCAATATAGTGAACAGGGTTTCAATTTATTTTCTGGATATTTTCGTTTTCCCTTTCGTTGTTCACATTTTATGATTTTTTATGGCTTCATCTCTCTCTCTCTCTCTGTCTGTCTCTCTGAATGTGTCTCTCTGTCTGTCTCTGTCTCTGTCTCTCTCTCTCTCTCTCTCTGTCTCAGAATCTCTCTCTCTCTCTCTCTCTCCTCTCTCTCTCTCTCTCTCTCTCTCTCTCTCTCTCTCTGTCTGTCTCTGTCTCAGTATCTCTCTCTCTGTCTCAGTCTCTCTCTCTCTCTCTCAGAATCTCTCTCTCTCTCTCTCTCCTCTCCCTCTCCCTCTCCCTCTCCCTCTCCCTCTCTCTCTCTCTCTCTCTCTCTCTCTCTCTCTCTCTCTCTCTCTCTCTCTCTCTCTCTCTCTCTCTCTCTCTCTCTCTCTCTCATCATCGCCCTTCACCTCCAACCACCCAGAAAAAAAAGATGTTTGTCAGTTCAGTAGTGTTGCAATGGGTATTTGCATTTAGATTGTTCTCATTGTGAAGTGCGATGATGAGTGAATGATTTCTGATAAGTTCTTCCTCTATATTTTCGTCTCCGGTCTCACCCTCGCCCTCTTTTTCTCACTTTCTATGTCTGTCTGTCTGTCTCTGTCTCTTTCTTCTCTCTTTCTCTTTTTCTCTTTCTCTTTCACTTTTTCTCTCTTTCTCTTTCTCTTTCTCTTTCTCTTTTTCTCTCTTTCTCTTTTTCTCTCTTTCTCTTTCTCTCTCTCTCTCTCTCTCTCTCTCTCTCTCTCTCTCTCTCTCTCTCTCTCTCTCTCTCTCTCTCTCTCTCTCTCTCTCTCTCTCATACTCACTCACTCACTCACTCGCTCCCTCGCTATTACTTCGCTCCTTCTAAAAAAAGGCAAATGGTGATGATGAAAATAACAACAAATGGCGCTATATACATGTAGATTTTATGCTATTCAAATACTAATGTGGGCGAACATAGGGGTTATATCCCCTTGCAGTTGGTCTGAGAAATATCGCCTTCAAATAGATACTCTGGCACTCGGTTTTTCGAGAACCCGGATGTTGTAGGAGGGAAGGGGGGGGGGGAGGGGGAGGGGGGAAAGGGAGGGGTAAGTGGGACGGAGGGAAAGGGGGGGAGAAGGAGGAGAAACGAATGGGAGAAGGGGAAGGCGAGAGAGGAGGGAAGGAGAGGGAATGGAGAAGGGATAGGGGAGAAGAGAGGGAATGAAGAGAAAAGGGTAATGAGAGAAGGGGAGGGAATGGAGGAAGGGAAAGGCGAGAGGGGAGGGAATGGGGAGAAAGGTGATAATGGGAGGAAATGGGGAATCGAAAGGCAGGAGATGACAGAGAAATAGAAGAGGAGGGGGAAAAAGGGTGATGACGGATGAGGAGGAAGGGCAGAGAAGGGGGGGAAGAAGGAAGGAAAAAAAAAGGAGCGAAGGGGAAAAAGAAGAAGAGGGAAGACAAAAGAGGAAGGAGCGAAGAGGAGAATAGGGAGGGGGAGTAACACGAAAAAAATACGTCACGAAAGTCCCGTATGGATTTCTGAGGTGAGCTCCGTACGGGAAGGGTTAGATTGCACTCCCGGGAATGGATTCTTCGAGAGGGTGCTCTTTTGGGGGAATGGGGTGGGGATTGGCAGGGTGCTTTGGAATATTTCAGTGTATGCAACACACTTTTTCTTCTTTGTTTCTTCTCTTTTCTTTTTGTTTCTCTGAATTATGCATCGCTACACGCATGCATTCCTAGATGTATACACACATGTGAACGTGCACACGTAAATGCGCACATGTACAAACATACACATACGTACATAAATACATACATGCTTGCATATACGCATGCATATATACACAGATATATGCATGCATATACACATGCACATATACATGCATGCATGCATGTATACATACATACATAAGAATAAATACATATATACACACAATTGCATATATACATGCATACATGCATGT
>NC_091554.1:5040127-5045127 GCF_042767895.1 Penaeus vannamei
GATGGGCGGGGAATGCTAAATAAAGCCTCGGAAATTTAGTTTTTTTCTTTCTTTTTTTTATAGGCCTAGGGTGGGGGTTTTGTGGATTTGTCTGGATTTTCTGTTGTTTAGAAGTGTCGGATTTTTTTTTCTTCCCTGGATGCGATTTGTCTTTGTTTTAGATCTGTCTTTGTTGTCTTTACTTGTTGATTGGCGTTCTCCAGAATTGTCTTTGTTGAGAGGTTTCTCTGTTTTGAATTTGCCTCTTCGGAAATGGGGTTTTATATGCCTCTTATTTTTCTTCTTCTCCGTCTTATTATCATCATTATTATTCGTCATCTTCTGGTTCTTATCCTTCTTCATCCTCCTCCTCCTCTCTTATTATTATTATTATTATTATTATTATTATTATTATTGTTATTATTCGTCCTCTTATTCTTATTCTTATTCGTCTTTTCTTGACTTCATCATCATCATCCTCTCTTCTTCTTCTTGTTCTTCTTGTTCTTCTTCTTATTATTATTCGTCCACTTATTCTTATTCTTATTCTTTTCTTGATGTTTGTCTTCTTTTTTTATTTCCTCGTGTCGAGCATCGGCGTTTTCCTCACGCTTTGGTCATCATCATTGTCATTATCATCATCATTATTATATCATCTTTGTTACATCATCATTGTATCACTCTTGTTTTTGCCTTTTCATCATTATTCATCATCATCAGAGGATTACAAATGTCAGGTGATTTCGAAGATAAGAATGATAGCAGATAGCTCTATAACAATGACAATGGCCAGGCCTATACGTTAACGATAACGAATAAGGATCTAGATAAAAAACGATTATTGTTATAATAAGGGAATATTAAGTCTCCCTTTCCTTGGTGTATTTTTGGTCCTCCTTTAATGGGACTTGATAAAATTCGTTGTTTGGGAAAAGTTCAACGAAGGGGCGTAACGTGTGATGTTATTTTGGGGTAAAAATAAGTAATGATGAGTAGGTTTGTATCGATTATTGATTTCCTCTCCTTGTTTGTATTTTTGGTCTTCTTTTGGCTCTCGTTTTTCTCTATTTTTTTGTTTCCTCCCTTTTCGTTTTTACTGTTTATTATCATACGTCTTTTTTTTTATCTTTTGTTTGTTTCTGATTAAACTCTTCCTTCCTGTTTTTGCTTTCTTCATTTTCCTTTTCTTCCTCCTTGCCATCATATGCGTCTTCCATTCTCATGTTCCTCTTCATTTCCTCCTTCCACTTCTTCCTTCTCTTCCTCCTTTTATTCAACCCCCTTTTCTTCTTCTCTTCCTCCTCCTCCTTCTTCCTCCCCATATTCCTACTCATCCCCCAACTCCTTTTCCTTCTTCGTACTCATATTCCTACTCATCCCCCAACTCCTCTTCCTACTGTTCCTCCTCTTTCTCCTCCTCCCTCTTCTTTCTTCTTCCTATTCCTCCTCCTCCTCCTCTTCTTCTTCTTCTTCTTCCTCCTATTCCTCCTCCTCCTCTTCTTCCTATTACTCCTCCTCCTTCCTCCCTCCATGCTGTCTAGCATAAACCCGACATATCTTTGTAAAATTCAATTAATGTAGATTACAAAATTACTATTAATTCCATCAGATGGGAGGGGGGAGGGGAGATATTTACATGTAATTAAAGCACTGTATTTGGAAATTAGAATATATTCCGATATTATGTATTTAGGAAAATTCGTAGAAAAAAGTGAATGGTTGCAGATGAAAAGTAGGCCGTTTGATGAGATAAAAAAAAAAAAAGTTTTAAATACAAGGATTTGATGGTGGATGTTCGAAAGTGTGTTTGTTTTTGTTGTACTTTTTTTGTGTGTGAATTTTTGTTTTTGTGAATGCTTGTTGTGAAGTTTTGTCTGTTTTTGCTGTATTTTTGTTTGAATTTTTGTTTGTTTTCATGTATTCTGTGTATTCTGTTTGTATGTATGTATTTTGTTTGTTTTGATGGATTTTGATGTTTTTTATATATTTTTTATGTATTGTGATTATTATTTTTTGTATTTTGATGTTTGTTTTTTATGTATTTTGATGTTTGTTTTTGATGTATTTCGATGTGTGTTTTTGGTGTATTTTGATGTTTTGTTTTTGATGTATTTTGATGATTCTTTAAATGTATTTTGATGTGTGTTTTTGGTGTATTTTGATGTTTGTTTTTGGTGTATTTCGATGTGTGTTTGTGTCGCATTTCCTTGCAACAACACGTAGCTTATGGTTATGTCCACTTTTTTTCTATTGTTAGCGGTTGTTGTATAAGGAAAGAAAGTCTCATTATAGCCTCATTTATGCTTCGGCGCGGAGTCTTGTTCCTCGAAGAAGGTAGTCCGGCGTCATACGTAATTTCTCATGAATATTCGCCTTTTGATCTGCTTGGTTTTATGGGTTTTATGATCGGTTTTGTTATTTTATGTACTTTTGTTTGTTTTTTGTGAATTTTTGTTTGTTTTTGCTGTGATTTTTGTTTGTTTGTTTTCATGTATTCCGTTTGTGTGTATGTATTTTTGTTTGTTTGTATGTATTTTTGTTTGTAGGCATTTTTGCTTGTTTTGATTTTTTATGTATTTTGATTATTTTTTAAATGTATTTTGATGTTTGTTTTTGGTGTATTTCGATGTGTGTTTGTGTCGCATTTCCTTGCAACAACACGTAGCTTATGGTGGGTATGTCCCTTTTTTTTCTATTGTTAGCGGTTGTTGTATAAGAAAAGAAAACCTCATTATAGCCTCATTTATGCTCCGGCGCGGAGTCTTGTTCCTCGAAGAAGGTAGTCCGGCGTCATACGTAATTTCTCATGAATATTCGCCTTTTGATCTGCTTGGTTTTATGGGTTTTATGATCGGTTTTGTTTTTTTATGTACTTTTGTTTGTTTTTTCGTGAATTTTTGTTTGTTTTTTTGTGATTTTTTGTTTGTTTTTGCTGTGATTTTTGTTTGTTTGTTTTCATGTATTCCGTTTGTGTGTATGTATTTTTGTTTGTTTGTATGTATTTTTGTTTGTTTTGATTTTTTATGTATTTTGATTATTTTTAAATGTATTTTGATGTTTGTTTTTTATGTATTTTGATGTTTGTTTTTGGTGTATTTCGATGTGTGTTTGTGTCGCATTTCCTTGCAACAACACGTAGCTTATGGTGGGTATGTCCACTTTTTTTCCTATTGTTAGCGGTTGTTGTATAAGAAAAGAAAGTCTCATTATAACCTCATTTATGCTTCGGCGCGGAGTCTTGTTCCTCGAAGAAGGTAGTCCGGCGTCATACGTAATTTCTCATGAATATTCGCCTTTTGATCTGCTTGGTTTTATGGGTTTTATGATCGGTTTTGTTTTTTATGTACTTTTGTTTTTTTTGTGAATTTTTGTTTGTTTTTGCTGTGATTTTTGTTTGTTTGTTTTCATGTATTCCGTTTGTGTGTATGTATTTTTGTTTGTTTGTATGTATTTTTGTTTGTTTTGATTTTTTATGTATTTTGATTATTTTTTAAATGTATTTTGATGTTTGTTTTTTATGTATTTTGATGTTTGTTTTTTTATGTATTTCGATGTGTTTGCGTCGCATTTCTTTGCAACAACACGTAGCTTATGGGTATGTCCACTTTTTTTCCTATTGTTAGCGGTTGTTGTATAAGAAAAAAAAAACTCATTATAGCCTCATTTATGCTCCGGCGCGGAGTCTTGTTCCTCGAAGAAGGTAGTCCGGCGTCATACGTAATTTTTCATAAATATTCATCTTTTGATCTGCTTGGTTTTATGGGTTTTATGATCGGTTTTGTCTTATTCGTTGTCGTTATCGGCGTTGTTGTCAATTTCTTCGTTATTGTTATCGTCATTGTCATTATCATTCTTATTAGTATTCGTATATTATCATTATTGTTATTATCATCTTTATTATATCATCATTGTCATTATCATCTTTATTATATCATTGTTTTTATTATATCATCATTGTCATTATCATCATCTTTATTATGTCATTATTTTTATTATATCATCATTGTCATTATCATCATCTTTATTATGTCATTATTTTTATTATATCATCATTGTCATTATCATCTTTATTATATCATCATTGCCATTATCATATTTGCTTCACCATTATTGCATCATTATCTCTCCATCGCGATCGCTCATTATCATCATCTTTATTATATCATCATTGTTATTATCATAATTTTTATTATATCATCATTGTCATTATCATATTTGCTTCACCATTATTGCATCATTATCTCCTCATCGCGATCGTTATTTCATCATTATTTCACCACCATCATCATCATCCTCACCTTTCTCTCCGTATGTCGTTCAGCCATAGGCCTATTCGTACTTAGGTCTACATAACGTGTATAGACCTACACTCGTACAACTAAAATGGCGTTTTTATTTTATTATTATTATTTTTTTTTTTACATAAGCGTAACTATTTTAAGAATACCATTTGCATCTTGTCTTTCCCTTCAAGGATCTTCAGGAGAGAACCCCCCCCCCCTTCTCTCCCCCCTCCCTCCTCCAACACCTCACCCCCTTGTCCACTCACTTCACACTCATGTCGATGAGGCACAAGTTATCGGGTCGGTACGAGGTGTAAGGAAGGAGACTAATATGCAAGGCGTTTTATTGTTATTATTATTATTATTATTATTATTATTATTATTATTGTTGTTATTATTGTTATTATTTTTGTTATTATTTTTTTATTATTTTTTATTATTATTGTTATTATTATTGTTGTTATTTTTATTGTTTGTTAATTATTAATTTTTGAGGGGACGGTTGTTATGAATAACATTCAGATTCATTAAGATGCGATCTTATTTTTTTGTTGTTCATGATCATTTTTGTTATTATTATTGTTGTTATTTTGTTGTTAATTACTATTATCATCATCATTGCCATTATTATAACGTTACTGCGGATATTACTGTAACTATTTTTTTCATCGTGGATATTGATAACGTTCTTATCCAGGACGCTATCCCCTCGCCAGCCCCTAGATACTTCCGCCATGG
>NC_091554.1:5052627-5055342 GCF_042767895.1 Penaeus vannamei
GGAGAGTTGATTGATTTCAGTTCTATTCTCTTCTGTGGAGACGGTTTCTTAGGCATTTTTTATGTTTTTCTCTCTGTCCCCGTCTCTCTCTCTCTCTCTGTGTCTTTCTCCGTGTCTTTCTCCGTGTCTTTCTCTCTCTCTCTCTCTCTCTCTCTCTCTCTCTCTCTCTCTCTCTCTCTCTCTCTCTCTCTCTTCTCTCTCTCTCGCCCTCTCTCTCTCTCTCTCTCTCTCTCTCTCTCTCTCTCTCTCTCTCTCCCTCTCTCTCTCTCTCTCTCTCTCTCTCTCTCTCTCTCTCTCTCTCTCTCTCTCGCCCTCTCTCTCTCTCTCTCTGCTCTCTCTCTCTCTCTCTCTCTCTGCTCTCTCTCTCTCTCTCTCTCTCTCTCTCGCCCTCCTCTCTTTCTCTCTCTTTCTCTCTCTCTCTCTACCGTTTCTCTCTGATGTTTTCTCTTATATCATTCCTCCCTCATTTCTCTCTCCCCGATAAGTTGGTGATTCCTGGATATTATGATAGCTAATCTTTCCGTAATTTCCGAGAAAGAAACATAAATAGCATATAGAGGAAAACGCGCGCACACATACACACACATACATACATACACACATACATACACACACACATACATACACACACACATACATACACACACACATACATACACACACATACATACACACACATACATACACACACATACATACATACACACACATACATACATACATACACACACATACATACACACACACATACATACACACACACATACATACACACACACATACATACATACACACACACATACATACACACACACACACACACACACACACACACATGTATACACATATACACACATACATACACACACACACATGGTACATACACACACATACACAATATATACACACACACACACATATACACACACACAAGCACATGCATATACACATACACATACACACACACACATACACAAAGGCACATGCACATACACATACACATACACACACATACAAACACATACACTACACACACACATAATAAAACATATAAACACACACACACACACAGACACATAAACACACATACATACATACACACACACATAAACACACACATACACACACATACACATTACACACAAAAACACACACATACATACACACACACACACACACACACACACACACACACACACACACACACACACACACACACACACACGCACACTCACACACTCACACACATATTCAACAAAGAAATCTATTTTTTTCTCACACGGTTTTATTCCTATACAGATTATTTTTTTTTATAGCAATGTCTGAAATAAATAAATAAATCTATTTATTTCTCACACGGTTTTATTCCTATATAGATATTTTTTTTAATGATTTTTCTGAAAGGGATTTTATTCTTCGTCTTCGTTAGACTTAAAGACAGCGTTCTCCGTTGTTTTAAAGATCAAAGCTGAACGGGACGCAGCGAAGGTATTTTGGGGATAATGCGATGTTTGGGGAAGAAGGGAAGATCCGGTTGAACAGGGGAGGGAGGAATGGCGATAATGCGATGTTAGGAAAAAAGGAAAAATATCCGGTTGAACAGTGAGGGAGGAATGGCTGTGAGTTGCTGTTAATTAACGTAGATTTTTTTGGGGTCTTTTGTTTTTATTTAGGGTCTTCAGTTATGGGATTTTAGGTTATTTGGTCTTTAAGGGTCTTCCCCGTCTTAAATTATGGGATTTTAGGTTAGGTGTTATTTATGTTGTTGGTTTAATTTTCTGCTTTATTATGATTAAGGGAAATGATGGTGATTTTGGTGATGGTGATAGTAGATATATTTTTATTGTTATTTCTTCTCTCATTTTATCCTTTCCATTGTCATTATCTTTATTTCCGTTTTTTTGGTATTTTTATCGTTGTTTCTTTGTATACTTTCGTAACAATTTTTGTTTTTAGTATCCTTAGTATCAATTTATTATCTTTAATACATTTTTGCTATAATTGTGATACTGTTAATAATGATAATGAACATTTGAAGAATAAGGATCATTTAAATAACGGTTGTTATTGATTTTTTGTTATGGTACTGATCATATTAATTAATTAATTTATTTATTTACATTGTCATTAATATTTTTTTACCAGCAGAAGCAATGCATGTTAAGGTGAAATTTATGCAAACGAATCGGCATTTTCATATTAATTGTGGTGCAAAATGTTGAATTTAGATTGGCATTAAGGCTTGTCCGAGGTTTTATGTGAATTTAATGTATCAATTTGGAAGTTATATCGTTACGTGCATGGAAAAATGTATGATTATTCATTGTATGGAAGTCATGTTTTTTACTTTTATTTTTTTCGTGGGGGGGGGGGGGGGTGCTTATGAATATAAGTTTGTGATGATGAGTGTAAGGTGTTGACCTAACTATGTTTGTGGGAATTTAGATTAAGTTGCACACCCCTCCCCCTACACCCCCCCCTCCCGTACACAAGAATGTGTCTGTCTGTCTGTGAGTGCGCGCGAATGTGTGACTACTGCCGCAGTCGCAGAAACACACACACACACGCACACACACACACACACATCTGAATGAAAATAAAGATTTTTCTGTGTATTCGTGTGTATGAGTCGAAAATGTTTATCTGTGCTTATACGCATGTATGTATTTCATGTATGCAGCACACAGTATGTTTATATGCAGCTACTGAGAGAAA
>NC_091554.1:5055842-5060842 GCF_042767895.1 Penaeus vannamei
GTATATATGAAGGGTCAGGGAGGAAGAAAAGGGGGAGGAGATGGAGGGGGAGGTAAGAAAGGGAGAAAAAAAGGGAGTAAGGGAAGGAAGAAAGAAAAGGGGGGGAGATGGAGAGGGAGGAAGGGAAGGGAGGGAAGGGAGAAAAGAAAAGGGGGGAGGAGATGGAGAGGGAGAAAGAAAAGGGGGAGGAGATGGAGAGGGAGGAAAGAAAGGGGGAGGAGATGGAGAGGGAGGAAGAAAAGGGGGAGGAAAGATGGAGAGGGAGGAAGGGAAGGGGGAGGAGATGGAGAGGGAGGAAGGGAAGGGGGAGGAGATGGAGAGGAAGGGAAGGGAAGGGGGAGGAGGTGGAGAGGGAGGAAGAAAAGGGGGGAGGAGGTGGAGAGGAAGGAAGGGAAGGGGAGAAAGAAAGGGGGAGGAGATGGAGGAGGAAGAAAATGGAAGGAAGGGAAGGGAGGAAGAAAAGGGGGAAGAGATGGAGAGGGAGGAAGGGAAGGGAGAAAGAAAAAAGGGGAGGAGACGGAGATGGAGAGGGAGTAGGGGAAGGGAGAAAGAATAGGGGGTAGATGGAGAAGGAAGAAAGAGAGAGAAAGAATAGGCTGACTAGATGGAGAGGGAGGAAGGGAAGAGAAAAAGAAAAGGAGGAGGAAATAAGGAGGGAAGGAGAAAAAGAAAGGAAGTAGGGAAAGAGAGAAAAAAGGACAAAGATAAGGGGAAAGGTTCTTGTCCACATCCCCTTTTGTGACCCAGGACGCTGTATCCTTGTATCGCGAAAGCCACCGGAAGGAGCGATTCTGATCTAAGCGAAGGACTCTCTGCCGTAGGAAATCGCCAATAAAGGACAGGACTCTCTGGCGTAGGAAATCGCCAAAGGACAGGACTCTTTCGCGTAGGAAATCGCCAATAAAGGACAGGACTCTTTCGCGTAGGAAATCGCCAATAAAGGACAGGACTCTTTCGCGTAGGAAATCGCCAATAAAGGACAGGACTCTTTCGCGTAGGAAATCGCCAAAGGACAGGACTCTTTCGCGTAGGAAATCGCCAATAAAGGACAGGACTCTCTGGCGTAGGAAATCGCCAATAAAGGACAGGACTCTTTCGCGTAGGAAATCGCCAATAAAGGACAGGACTCTTTCGCGTAGGAAATCGCCAATAAAGGACAGGACTCTTTCGCGTAGGAAATCGCCAAAGGACAGGACTCTTTCGCGTAGGAAATCGCCAATAAAGGACAGGACTCTCTGGCGTAGGAAATCGCCAATAAAGGACAGGACTCTTTCGCGTAGGAAATCGCCAATAAAGGACAGGACTCTTTCGCGTAGGAAATCGCCAATAAAGGACAGGACTCTCTGGCGTAGGAAATCGCCAATAAAGGACAGGACTCTTTCGCGTAGGAAATCGCCAATGAAGGACAGGACTCTTTCGCGTAGGAAATCGCCAAAGGACAGGACTCTTTCGCGTAGGAAACCGCCAATAAAGGACAGGACTCTTTCGCGTAGGAAATCGCCAATAAAGGACAGGACTCTCTGGCGTAGGAAATCGCCAATAAAGGACAGGACTCTCTGGCGTAGGAAATCGCCAATAAAGGACAGGACTCTCTGGCGTAGGAAATCGCCAATAAAGGACAGGACTCTCTGGCGTAGGAAATCGCCAATAAAGGACAGGACTCTTTCGCGTAGGAAATCGCCAAAGGACAGGACTCTTTCGCGTAGGAAATCGCCATTAAAGGACAGGACTCTTTCGCGTAGGAAATCGCCAATAAAGGACAGGACTCTTTCGCGTAGGAAATCGCCAAAGGACAGGACTCTTTCGCGTAGGAAATCGCCAAAGGACAGGACTCTTTCGCGTAGGAAATCGCCAAAGGACAGGACTCTTTCGCGTAGGAAATCGCCAATAAAGGACATCCATCCCTTCGTAGGTAGCTCGGCGACGAAGGAAACCAAGGTCTATATAAGTACTTATATAGACCTTGAAGGAAACTGCCGCCCGAGCCAGGACGTCGTCAGCCGGGATCGAGGACGCGGCATCCTTTTCCCTCCCGACCTCCTTATTTGGGGTCACGGGAGGATGGGATCGTAACCTCACTTGACCTCGTTTTATGAAATTGCTTTGCGAGATTCGGGATGAATGGGGTGATGGATTGATGTCCGAGGAGAGGGAGGAGAGGGAAGGAGGGAAGGAGGGAGGGTAGGAGGGAGGGAGGGAGGGAAGGGAGAACGTAGAAAAGGAGGAGAGGGGGAGGGAGGGAGAAGGTAAGTAGAAGAGGGGAGATGGGGAGAGAGAGGAAAAGAGGGGAAGTAAGGGAAGGGGGAGAGGGAAAAGAGGGGGAAGTGAGGGAGGTAGGAAAAGAAGGGAAGTAGGGAAGGGGGCATAGAAAGAAGGGATAAGGGTAGGAAGAAACGCAAGAATAGGAGGGAAGGGAAGATAGATTTAAAAAATAAAAGCAGCTGGATAGAATCAATAGACGAATGTCAAGAAAGTGGAAAAAAAGCTCAAAAGTAAAGGAGAGTCGGCGATTCTAATAAAGAAATTAGGAGAGTAATAGAATAAGACGGAAGGAATAAATGGCGAGAAGAGGAAATGCCTTAGATTAGTTTTTAAAAATCGCGGTGAAGGAAAACAATATTTCTTAATAAGATACCGGAAAATACCTTCGTGTAGGCATAGGTTTATTATCACTTTTTATTTCTATTAGCTCATGTTAACGTAGGCATAGGTTTATTATCATTTTTTTTCTGTTAGCTCATGTTAACTTAGGCACAGGTTTATTATCATTTTTACTTCTATTAGCTCATGGTAACTTAGGCGCAGGTTTATTATAATTTTTATTTCTATTAGCTCAGGTTTATTATCATTTTTATTTCTATTAGCTCAGGTTTATTATCATTTTTATTTCTATTACCTCATGGTAACTTAGGCATAAGTTTATTATCATTTTTATTTCTATTAGCTCAGGTTTATTATCATTTTCATATCTATTAGCTCCTGTTAACTTTCTTCTGATATCCTGTCTGTTAAATCCCCGTCACTTTTGGCATTCATCAACTTACTATAATATACTTAAGTCATCAAGGAATTCATTTATATACGTGTCCCTAATTCCCATCCGCAAGTTTATTAAGAAATAGATTGGATTCCCGATTATTTAGATTAGACGATTAATTTCTCTTGGCCAATTAGCTTAACTCGTTTGAAGTTCATTTATCTATTTATCGGTCGATTTGTTATCATGGCGGGCGTGGAAGGAGACCTTGGAGGTGGGAAGTGAGAGTGGATGCGGGTTTACGGAAAGAGGCGAGAGGGAGAGGGAGAGGGAGAGGGAGAGGGAGAGGGAGTGAGAGTGGATGCGGGTTTACGGAAAGAGGCGAGAGGGAGAGGGAGAGGGAGGAGGAGAGGGAGAGGGAGTGAGAGTGGATACGGGTTTACGGAAAGGGGCGTGATCGCGAGGGTGAGGGAGGAGGAGAGGGAGAGGGAGTGAGAGTGGATACGGGTTTACGGAAAGAGGCGAGAGGGAGAGGGAGAGGGAGTGAGAGTGGATGCGGGTTTACGGAAAGAGGCGAGAGGGAGAGGGAGAGGGTGGAAGAGAAGAAGATAGGGGTTGGGTGCGGGTTTACGGAAAGAGGCGAGAGGGAGAGGGAAAGGGAGAGGGAAAGGGAGAGGGAGAGGGTGGAAGAGAAGATAAGGGTTGGGTGCGGGTTTACGGAAAGAGGCGAGAGGGAGAGGGAGTGGGAGAGGGAGAGGTGGGAGGAGGATGGAAGAGGAGAGTGAGGAGGAGGATGGAAGAGGAGAGGGAGAGGGAGGAGGAGGATGGAAGAGCAGGAGATAGAGGTTGGGTAACGGGGTTTCGAAAACAGCGGAGAAGGAGAGAAGGGAAAAGGAGGAGGGGAAAGAGAAGAGACAGAAATAGGGGTTGAAGAATAGGCATAGAGAAGACAGGAGAAAAGGAATAGGAGAGTGGGAAGTGATAGAAGGGGAGAAAAGAGGAGAGAGAGGGAAGCGAAATGGGATTGAAGAGGACAGAAGAAAAAGGGTAGAAGAATGGGAAGGAGAGAGAGAGGGAACCGAAATATGCATGGAGAGGAAAGGAGAAAGGATAGGAGAGGGGAAATGAGAGAAGGATGAGGGGAGAAATGAAAGGGGGAAAGAGAGGAAAGCGAAATAGACATGGTGAAGAAAGAAGAAAGTGGGTAGAAAAGGGGGAGTGAGAGGAGGAGGGGAGAAAGAGGGAAGCAAAATAGACATGGTATGGACAGAATAAAGGGGGTACAAGAGGGAAGCGAGAGGAGGAGTAGGGGAGGAGAAAGGAAAAGGGGAGATAGAGAGAAGCGAAATAAGCATGGAGAGGAGAGGAGAAAGGATAAGGGGAGATTGGGAGAAGCGAAATAAGCATGGAGATGAGATGAGAAAGGAAAAGGGGAGATAGAGAGAAGCGAAATAAGCACGGAGAGGAGAGGAGAAAGGAAAAGGGGAGATAGAGAGAAGCGAAATAAGCATGGAGAGGAGAGGAGAAAGGATAAGGGGAGATTGGGAGAAGCGAAATAAGCATGGAGATGAGATGAGAAAGGAAAAGGGGAGATAGAGAGAAGCGAAATAAGCACGGAGAGGAGAGGAGAAAGGAAAAGGGGAGATAGAGAGAAGCGAAATAAGCATGGAGAGGAGAGGAGAAAGGATAAGGGGAGATTGGGAGAAGCGAAATAAGCATGGAGATGAGATGAGAAAGGAAAAGGGGAGATAGAGAGAAGCGAAATAAGCACGGAGAGGAGAGGAGAAAGGAAAAGGGGAGATAGAGAAAAGTGAAATAAGCATGGAGAGGAGGGAAGGAGAAAGGAAAAGGGGAGATAAAGAGAAGCGGAATAAGCATGGAGAGGAGAGGAAAAAGGAAATAGAAGAAGGGGAAATAAAAAGAGGAGAGGGGATCCACAAGCGACTGTTGGAAGCGACCCAGGAAAGGAGGGGGGAAGACAGTGCTAAAAGAGGCGCGTTGCCGTCGGTTGATAGGGGTGTAC
>NC_091554.1:5065842-5093342 GCF_042767895.1 Penaeus vannamei
ATTAATCATGGCGGAACATTTTACAAAATTGTGCGTTTGTTATTGCAAAAAATATGATGAAAAAGAATAATAAATGAATAAATGAATAAATAAATCGTTGTTTATGTGCAGTTTGGCTTCCCTTTTAAGTGTATTCGTTGATGAGGAAGGCCTGTGTTGACTGTTAATTGGTTTCATGAAATCAAGTGCCGTAGTAATGGGTTCCATTTCTTTCAAACGAAATCCAAATTTTGTATTTCTGGTTCTTTCTCTTTCTTTTTTCTTATTTTTTTCTTTTTTCTTTTTTCTTATTTTTTCTTTTTTCTTTTTTTTCTTTTTTTCTTTTTTTTTCTTTCTTTTTCTTTTTTCTTTCTTTCTTTCTTTCTTTCTTTCTTTCTTTCTTTCTTTCTTTCTTTCTTTCTTTCTTTCTTTCTTTCTTTCTTTCTTTCTTTCTTTCTTTCTTTCTTTCTTTCTTTCTTCCTTCCTTTATTTCATTCCTTCATTTTCTCCCTTCTTTCCTTCCTTCCCTCTTTCCTTCCATCCTTCCTTCACGACCTAGATTCGCGAAAGAACAGAAAATATATCGAAATGCCATTGAAAGGCTATTAGTAAAAAAAAAAAAATGTAAATCATGTTCTCAAAAATGCGTTTTCCTTTTCATTTGAAATTAATCATGGCGGAACATTTTACAAAATTGTGCGTTTGTTATTGCAAAAAATATAATAAAAGAGTAAAAAACTAATAGATGAATAAATAAATAATAAATAAATCGTTGTTTATGTGCAGTTTGGCTTCCCTTTTAAGTGTATTCGTTGATGAGGAAGGCCTGTGTTGACTGTTGAACGGTTTCATGAAAGTAAGTGTCGTAGTAATGGGTTGCATTTCTTTCAAACGAAATCCAAATTTTGTATTTCTGATTCTCTTTCTCTCTTTTTTTTCTTTTTTTTTCTTTTTTTTCTTTTTTTCTTTCTTTTTTTCTTTTTTTCTTTCTTTCTTTCTTTCTTTCTTTCTTTCTTTCTTTCTTTCTTTCTTTCTTTCTTTCTTCCTTTATTTCATTCCTTCATTTTCCCCCTTTTCTTCCTTCCTTCCATCCTCCCTTCCTTCACGACGTAGATTCGCGAAAGAACAGAAAATATATCGAAATGCCATTGAAAGGCTATTAGTAAAAAAAAAAAAAAAAAAATGTAAGTCATGTTCTCAAAAATGCGTTTTCCTTTTCATTAGAAATTAATCATGGCGGAACATTTTACAAAATTGTGCGTTTGTTATTGCAAAAAAATATAATAAAAGAGTAAAAAAAATTATAAATAGATAAAAAAATAACAAATAAATCGTTGTTTATGTGCAGTTTGGCTTCCCTTTTAAGTGTATTCGTTGATGAGGAAGGCCTGTGTTGACTGTTGAGCGGTTTCATGAAAGTAAGTGTCGTAGTAATGGGTTCCATTTCTTTCAAACGAAATCCAAATTTGGGGGGGAGGGATTTTTGTATTTCTCATTCTCTTTCTTTCTTTCTTTCTTTCTTTTTTTTATTTTTTTCTTTCTTTTTCTTTATTTTTTTTCTTTTTCTTTTTTCTTTCTTTCTTTTCTTTCTTTCTTTCTTTTTTCTTTCTTTTTTCTTTCTTTCTTTCTTTCTTTCTTTCTTTCTTTCTTTCTTTCTTTCTTTCTTTCTTTCTCTCTTTCTTTCTCTCTTTCTTTCTCTCTTTCTTTCTCTCTTTCTTTCTCTCTTTCTTTCTCTCTTTCTTTCTCTCTTTCTTTCTCTCTCTCTCTCTCTCTCTCTCTCTCTCTCTCACTCTCTCACTCACTCCCCACCACCTCCCTCCACCTCCCTCCCCCCCCCTCCACCTCCGTCCACCTCCCTCCACCCCCTTCTACCTCCTTCCACCTCCCTCCACCCCCCTTCCACCCCCATCCACCTCCATCACTCCCAGTAATGACTAATCTAACCCACGCTTCCGCTTCTCCCAGAGTCGTTAAGCCCTAACATGCACCTTGTCGTGAGACCCGCGAAGGTCGCCCTTAATCTATATTCCGAAAACGGAATGCGTGGGTGTGAATAGAGGGGTGTGTGGGGGGGGGGTGTGTGGGGGGATGGATGAAGGGGGGTAGATGTGTGTGTGAGGGTGGATGTGTGTGTGTGGGGGGTGGATGTGTGTGTGTGGGGGGGGATGTGTGTGTTTGGGTGGGGGTGGATGGATGTGTGTGTGTGGGGGGGGGGAGATGTGTGTGTGTAGGGGGGGGTGGGGGTGGGGTGGATGTGTGTGTGTGGGGGGGGAGATGTGTGTGTGTGTGCGTAGGGGGGGTGGATGTGTGTGTGTGTAGGGGGGGGGGTGGATGTGTGTGTGTGCGTAGGGGGGGTGGATGTGTGTGTGTGTGTGTGTGCGTGGGGGGTGGGTGGATGTGTGTGTGTGTGTGAGTAGGGGGGGGGTGGATGTGTGTGTGTGTGTGAGTAGGGGGGGTGGATGTGTGTGTGTGTGTGTGCGTGGGGGGTGGGTGGATGTGTGTGTGTGTGTGAGTAGGGGGGAGTGGATGTGTGTGTGTGTGTGAGTAGGGGGGGTGGATGTGTGTGTGTGTCTGTGTGTGCGTGCTCTGCGTGTTTAAATTAAACACAAAACAAAAAAAGGAGAAAGAAAGAAAGAAAAACAATAAAAAATATCGATACATTTCATTACAATCTTTAAGTATATCTAAATATAGCTACATACATTGTATTTTGGCACGACTAGGACAAATTAGCATGAGAAATGAATGGTGTTGTCGACCCTATTGACGTAATAGCAGCGACAAGACCCTCGCCCCAAGCCTATATTTAAGCGTAATTAGTCACCGGAGTAACTACCTTTGTCGGCGTGGGCGGTGGGCGGGGGTGAGATGGGATGATGGGCTTGTTGGGGGCGCGTGGGCAAAGGGGGGGGGGAAGTTGTATTGAGGGTGTGATGTTGTTTGTTTGCTTGTGTGATTTTGTTTTAGTGTGTGTTTGTTTGTTTGTGTGTGTGTCTGCGTTTGTTTGTTTGTATATGTGTGTGTGTTTGTTTATATCTGTGCGTTTGTATATGTGTATGTTTGTTTGTACATGTTGTGTTTGTTTGTACATGCTGTGTGCGTTTGTATATGTGTGTGTTTGTTTGTATATGTGTGTGTTTGTTTGTATATGTGTGTGTTAGTTTGTATATGTGTATGTTTGTTTGTATATGTGTATGTTTGTTTGTATGTGTGTATGTGTGTGTTTTAGCTTGTATGTGTGTGTGTTTGAATGTTTGTTCCATTCCAAGACGAATTTCTTTTCCTATTCGACTTTTCCTCCCTGGTGCTCGAGAGTCACATTGTTGTGTCAGAAAAAAAGTAGTTTATTCAACTGCAAAAAAAGGTGTGTGTGGGGGGGTGGGGGGGAGGAGGGGGAGGTGGAAGAAATTGCGTTTCTGTTGAAGGAGGTTGAAGGAATTTTGTGAATAAGATGAGAAGAAAATTAGGTGTTGAGTGTAGGAAGGCTGGCGTTTATAGGACAGGATGAGAAATTAAGATTCGAAGTCCAAAAAAAAAAAAAATTCCTTTGATATTGTGACCTTGTGGGTATACTCTATAATAGACACGATGCCTTAGAAATTATATTCGAAGTACAAAAAAAAAAAAAAAATATTCGTTTGATATTGTGACCTTGTGGGTATAATCTATAATAGACACGATGCCTTAACGCACTCGTACATCCTCACTGCCATACATAAACGTATGTAGGTATGTAGTGTGTGTGTGTGTGTGTGGTGTAGTGGTAATGTTCTCGTCTAGCAATCTTGTTGACCTGCGTTCGAATCCCGCACCGCTAGTGGATGGTAACTCCTGGTTATTCCTTGCCCATGGGGGGGGGGGGGTAATTTAGAAGCACAATAAATAGGCAACCGTAATTTGACTAAAATTACAAGCGCCTGCTATGGGTGTGGGAGTCCGCAGGATGTCTGTCAGATGTGGATAGATAAACACACGTAAATCCGTTGGTGATATGAGACCACGATACACAAGGGTCTGCCTGACAACACCATATACGATTTCTTTCTCTCTCTCTCTCTCTCTCTCTCTCTCTCTCTCTCTCTCTCTCTCTCTCTCTCTCTCTCTCTCTCTTCCCTCTCTCTCTCTCTTCCCCCCTCTCTCTCTCTCTCTTCCCCCCCCTCTCTCTCTCTCTCATTCCCCCCCTCTCTCTCTCTCTCTCTTTCCCTCTCTCCCTCTCTCATCTTTCTTACCCTCTCTCTCTCTTTCTTACCCTCTCTCTCTCTTTCTTACCCTCTCTCTCTTCCTTACCCTCTCTCTCTCTCTCTCTCTCTCTCTTTCTTTCCCTCTCTCTCTCTCTTTCTTTCCCTCTCTCTCTCTCTCTTTCTTTCCCTCTCTCTCTCTCTCTTTCTTTCCCTCTCTCTCTCTCTCTTTCTTTCCCTCTCTCTCTCTCTCTTTCTTTCCCTCTCTCTCTCTCTCTCTTTCTTTCCCTCTTTCTCTCTCTCTCTCTTTCTTTCCCTCTCTCTCTCTATCTCCCTCTTTCTATCTTTCTTTCCCATTCTACCCTCTCTCTCTCTCTCTCTCTTTCTTTCCCCCTCTCTCTCTCTCTTTCTTTCCCCCTCTCTCTCTTTCTTTCCCTCTCTCTCTCTTTCTTTCTTTCCCTCTCTCTCTTTCTTTCCCTCTCTCTTTCTCTCTTTCTTTCCCTCTCTCTCTTTCTCTCTTCTTTCCCTCTCTCTCTCTTTCTTTCTTTCCCTCTCTCTCTCTCTTTTTCTTTCATTCTCTCTCTCTCTTTCTTTCCCTCTCTCTCTCTTTCTTTCCCTCTCCCTCTCCCTCTCTTTCCCTTTCCCTCTCCCTCCCTCCCTTCTTTCCTTCTTTCCTTCCTCCCCCCCCCCCCCCCGCTTTTCACAGTATTACTCTCTAACTCAACATGGGTAACAGACGAAAGAATGGACGATTAAATTAACACAGATTAATTTCCTCTTCAAAACGATTCGATTCCCTAGCGGCAGGATGATGAATCGAGCTAATAATTACCCAGAATCCCTTAATTAACTTAGTATCGAGGCCTCTTCTGCATAATTAGGAGATTAAACACTCGGGGTCTCGGTTCATCGTCGTAATCGGAGTCTTTAGTGCGACTTTCATTGTATGTTAAGGCTTTAGGATTTTTTTTTTTTCATTCTTTTGTGATTCATTTTCTTGTGAGGTTTTTGTGTATCTTTTTTTTTTTCATTATTTTCTGATTCATTCTAGTGTGACTTTCATTGTATGTTAAGGCTTTAGGATTTTTTTTTTTTTTCATTTTCTTAATTCTTTTTCTTGTGAGGTTATTGTGTGTATTTTTTTTTGTTTTTTTTTCATTCTTTTGTGATTCATTTTCTTGTGAGGTTTTTGTGTGTATTTTTTTTTTTTCTTTATTTTCTGATTCATTCTAGTGCGACTTTCATTGTATGTTAAGGCTTTAGGATTTTTTTTTTTTTCATTCTTTTGTGATTCATTTTCTTGTGAGGTTTTTGTGTATCTTTTTTTTTTTCATTATTTTCTGATTCATTCTAGTGTGACTTTCATTGTATGTTGAGGCTTTAGGATTTTTTTTTCTTTTCATTCTTTTGTGATTCATTTTCTTGTGAGGTATTTGTCTTTTTTTTTTTTTTTTTTTTTTTTTTTTTTTGCTTTTTTTCATTATTTTCTGATTCATTCTAGTGCGACTTTCATTGTATGTTTGACTTTAGGATTTTTTTTTTCATTCTTTTGTGATTCATTTTCTTGTGAGGTTTTTGTGTGTATTTTTTTTTTTTCTTTATTTTCTGATTCATTCTAGTGCGATTTTCATTGTATGTTAAGGCTTTAGGATTTTTTTTTTTTTCATTCTTTTGTGATTCATTTTCTTGTGAGTGTTTTTTGTGTATTTTTTTTTTTTTCATTATTTTCTGATTCATTCTAGTGCGACTTTCATTGTATGTTAAGGCTTTAGGATTTTTTTTTTCATTCTTTTGTGATTCATTTTCTTCTGATTTTTTTGTGTATTTTTTTTTATTAATTTTCTGATACATTCTAGTGCAACTTTCATTGTATGTTGGGGCTTTAGGATTTTTTTTTTATTTTCATTCTCTTGTGATTCATTTTTTGTGAGTTTTTTTGTGTATTTTTTGTTTTTTTTTCTTTATTTTCTAATTCATTCTAGTGTGACTTTCATTGTATGTTAAGGCTTTAGGTTTTTTATTTTTTTTATTTGTGATTCATTTTCTTGAGGTTTTTGTGTGTATTTTTTTGCTTTTTTCATTATTTTCTGATTCATTCTAGTGCGACTTTCATTGTATGTTAAGGCTTTAGGATTTTTTTTTCATTCTCTTGTGGTTCATTTTCTTGTGAGGTTTTTGTGTAACTTTTTTTTTTTTTTTTTTTTCATTATTTTCTGATTCCTTCTAGTGCGACTTTCATTGTATGTTAGGATTTAGGATTTTTTGTTTTTTCATTCTTTTGTGATTTATTTTTTTTTGTGAGGTTTTTGTGTGTGTATTTTTTGTTGTTTTTTTCATTATTTTCTGATTCATTCTAGTGTGACTTTCATTGTATGTTAGGATTTAGGATTTTTTTTTTTTTCATTCTTTTGTGATTCATTTTCTTGTGAGGGTTTTGTGTGTGTGTTTTTATGCATTTTAATTTTTTTTCTGATTCATTCTCTTATCAGATTTTTTTATGCATTTTTTTCATTATTTTCTGATTCATTCTCTTATCAGATTTTTTATGCATTTTTTTCATTATTTTCTGATTAATTCTCTTATCAGATTTTTTATGCATTTTTTTCAATATTTTCTAATTTCATTCTCTTATCGGATTTTTTATGCATTTTTTTCAATATTTTTTGATTTATTCTCTTATCAGATTTTTTATGCATTTTTTTTTTTTTAATATTTTCTGATTTATTCTCTTGTCAGATTTTTTATGCATTTCTTTTTCAATATTTTCTGATTTATTCTCTTATCAGTTTTTTTATGCATTTTATTTCGTTTATTCTGTATTTTCTTTCCCCCTTTTTTCTCCTTGGGCGTGGCACTGTTCCCTGGATAGAGTTACAGAGGGTAGGAGGGGAGTGAGGGGATAGAGGGATAGGGGAGGGGAAGGGGAAGGGGGGGTAGGAGAGGGGGTGTCATCACGTGCAACACCCTCAGGGCTCTTAAGGGAGGCAAGCGGAGGTAAAGGGGGTTATTCGGTGACGTAATTGCATTGTTAGCATCGTGGGTGCATTGAAGAGAAATAAAAGAGGGAGATGAGCAGTGTAAGAGAAAACGGAAGGAAGGGGGGGATGGTAAAGGGGAGACTCAGGTATCAAGGCTGAGAAACAAAGACGTTGCGAATGAGAGATAGAAATGAGAAGAAAAAAAAAATACATATATCAAAAGAGGCCAAACGAAGTGTATGATAAAAAAAATGTGAAAGCGAAGGTTGCAAAGCATTATTATTATTATTTTTTTTTTTTTTTTTTTTTTTTTTTTTAAGAAAGCGGGTGTTGTTTGAGGCAAGAATTGAATATCTCAAACACCGGGGGAATGTAAAGATTTTTAAGTAACCCTTTCAGTGATTTGAAGGGTCAAGAGGACTCCTTAGAGAGCCCATAATGTAGGGTCATCTCTACGTACTTTAAAGGGGAGGAGGGTAGAGGTAGAGGTAGATAGTGTGAGAGTAAGTAAGGGAGAGTGAGAGGGAGGGGGAGGGGAAGATGGAGAGAGGGGGAGGAGAAGATGGAGAGAGGGGAGGAGAAGATGGAGAGAGGGGAGGAGAAGATGGAGAGAGGGGGAGGGGAAGAAGGAGAGAGGGGGAGGGGAAGATGGAGAGAGAGAGAGAGAGGGGGGGGAGAAGGAGGAGGGGAGAGGGGGAGATGGAGGTAGGGGGAGGGGGAGATGGAGAGAGGGGGAGGGGGAGAAGGAGAGAGGGGGAGGGGGAGAAGGAGAGAGGGAGAGGAGGAGAAGGAGAGAGGGAGAGGAGGAGAAGGAGAGGGAGAGAGTGATTAAGATAAGAGTGAATAAGATTTACATCGAGATAAATTTACTGTACGATCTTCCTAAACCAAATGGTGGCACACTGACCACCCAAACGATTTCCAAAGCTTAAGCAACAGATTATCTCAGCTGATTTAGCCATCACCCCCCCACCCCACCCCCACCCCCCCAAAAAAAGGCCGCCGGGGAGAGACTTCTTGGACTAATTGGCTTAACCTCCGCCTCTTTAACTTTTTTTTTTCCATCGTTACCTCTTTACTTGTTAGCGCAGAGAATCGTTCTGGATAATTGTGTCAAGTCGTTACAGGGGGGACAATTTGTCCTTCAAGAATGGGGGGTTTTCGTTCATTTTTTTCGTATCCTTTCGTTGTTCACTTTTGCGTTTTGAACAGGGGGGGGCGGGGTGATTATGGGAATGGCAATGACAGTTGTGATTTTTGGTAAGCTTGTTTGTTCAATTATTTCGTTAGATTAAGGAATCACAATGAAAATAATGAATAAGCCAGTACAAACAAGAAGCAGCTTAATGTTTTTTTTGTGATTGTAATAATTACGTTAATGTTATAAATGCATATAACTAGGATTGGTCCCATACCTCTGGAATACTCTTAAATTATGCATCAGTAACCAACAGTGCTAGAAATAAGTAGACTTAGGTTGATAAAAAGGCTGAAATTTATCAAACAGGTAAATAAAAGTCTTCTCGAACTCTGGACTCCTTTACCTCAAGGATGCCGCAAACCGTTAGCATTCCTAATTAAACAACGAAAGGGGTAAACACGTGTGTAAACAAACAAACAAAAGAAACCACACACTCCCGAGGTCGAATCCTTACCGAGGGAATGTCGTAGATAAATCGCTTCCCGCTGCTCAAACAAGGAAACAAAAGAGATAAACAAACAAGAAATTAAACCTCAGCTTCTGAGCAAGGAAGCGAGAAAAAGACAAATACACAAATAAACTAAACCTCAGCTTCTGAACAAGGAAGCGAGAAAAAGACAAATACACAAATAAACTAAACCTCAGCTTCTGAACAAGGAAGCGAGAAAAAGACAAATACACAAATAAACTAAACCTCAGCTTCTGAACAAGGAAGCGAGAAAAAGACAAATACACAAATAAACTAAATTGTAGTTTCTGAGGTCGCTCTCATATCCCAGAAATGATAAACACGCGCACACAAACAATGTCACATTCACTAATAAGTCCGACACAAAGAAACCCACGCACAATGTTATATTCACCAATCACCCGAAACAAACAAACCACTAACAGACAAACGCAAAAACAATGCCATAATCACTAATTGCCAGAAACAAACCAACCTTACAAACAATGCCATATTCACTAATTGCCAGAAACAAACAAACAAACGCACAAACAATGCCACATCCACCAGTCACCCGAAACAAACAAATCTCAAACAAACACACACGCACAAACAATGCCACATCCACCAGTCACTCAAAACAAACAAATCTCAAACAAACACACGCACAAACAATGCCACATCCACCAGTCACCCGAAACAAACAAATCCCAAACAAATGCCACATCCACTACACACGCACAAACAAATGCCACATCCACTAATCACCCAACACTAACCCAACCCCACACAAACAAAACAAACAAACAAACTCCCGAGGCATGTGGCTTGACCTCCCAAAAGCCGCACCGAGCCGAGGTCAACAAATCCCAAACAAACACACGCACAAACAAATGCCACATCCACTACACACGCACAAACAACGCCACATCCACTAATCACCAAAACCAACCCAACCACAAACAAACAAACAAATAAACAAACAAACTCCCGAGGCATGTGGCTTAACCTCCCAAAAGCCGCACCGAGCCGAGGTCAAGCCGTTACCGTTGTTTTGTGAAAATGCTAAATCGGACACCTGCTGCCGGCGGGTCCTCGTGTGCTCCTGCTGTGTGTGTGTTTTTTTATGTTAATGTTGTCGTATGTTGGTTTATTTGTTTTTTCGTGTGTTGGTTTATTTATGTTTTATGTTGGTCTATTTAATTTTTCGATTTGTATGTTTGTATATTTAGTTGTGTGGTGTGGTATATTTGTTTATTTGATTGTGTGGTATGTTTGTTTATATAATTGTGTGGTATGTTTGTTTATCTGATTGTGTGGTATGTTTGTTTATTTAATTGTTATATAATTGTGTGGTATGTTTATTTATTTAATTGTGTGGTATGTTTGTTTATTTAATTGTGTGGTATTTGTTTATCTGATTGTGGGGTATGTTTGTTTATTTAATTGTGTGGTATGTTTATTGATTTAATTGTGTGGTATGTTTGTTTATTTAGTTGTGTGGTATGTTTGTTTATCTGATTGTGTGGTATGTTTGTTTATTTAATTATTATATAATTGTGTGGTATGTTTATTTATTTAATTGTGTGGTATGTTTGTTTATTTAATTGTGTGGTATGTTTGTTTATTTAATTGTGTGGTATTTGTTTATCTGATTGTGGGGTATGTTTGTTTATTTAATTGTGTGGTATGTTTATTTATTTAATTGTGTGGTATGTTTGTTTATTTAGTTGTGTGGTATGTTTGTTTATTTAATTGTGTGGTATGTTTGTTTATTTAGTTGTGTGGTATGTTTGTTTATTTAATTGTGTGGTATGTTTGTTTATTTAATTGTGTGGTATGTTTGTTTATTTAATTGTGTGGTATGTTTGTTTATTTATTTTTGTCGTATGTTAGTTTATTTGTTTTCTGTGTATGTTGATTTGTTTTATGTTGGTCTATTTGATTTTTCGATTTGTATGTTGGTTTATTTATTGTGTAGTATGTTGGTTTATTTATGTTGTTGCTTTATTTATGAATGTATGTTGCTCTATTATATATATGTGGCCGTATGTTTGTTTATTATTATTGTTATTGTTATTATTAATATTATTATTATTAATATTATTATTATTATTATTATTATTATTATTATTATTATTATTATAATCATTACCAATATCATTGTGATATATGGAAGGCTCCTTTTCCTTTCGTTAACAGAAAGTCTCTCTCTTCCATTCTTCTCTTTCTTTTCATACAGCGAATTGTGCTATCGACCCAGCCAAGCAAGAAAGGTCAACTGGAGACTTATTCCCACTTTCTCTCTTTGTTTATTACAGTGGTTCTTTAGCTGTTAATTTATCTCTGTCTTTCTGTCTCTCTCTGTCTTTCTGTCTCTCTCTCTGTCTTTCTGTCTCTCTCTCTGTCTTTCTGTCTTTCTCTCTCTCTGTCTGTCTTTCTCTCTCTCTGTCTGTCTTTCTCTCTCTCTGTCTGTCTTTCTCTCTCTCTGTCTGTCTTTCTCTCTCTCTGTCTGTCTTTCTCTCTCTCTGTCTGTCTTTCTCTCTCTCTGTCTGTCTTTCTCTCTGTCTGTCTTTCTCTCTGTCTCTGTCTTTCTCTCTGTCTTTCTCTGTCTTTCTCTCTGTCTCTGTCTTTCTCTCTGTCTTTCTCACTATCTCTCTCTCTCTCTTTCTTTCTCTTTCTCTCTGTGTCTTTCTTTCTTTCTCTCTCTCTCTCTCTCTCTCTCTCTCTCTCTCTCTCTCTCTCTCTCTCTCTCTCTCTCTCTCTCTCTCTCTCTCTCTCTCTCTCTCTCTTTCTTCTCTCTCTCTCTCTCTCTCTCTCTCTCTCTCTCTTCTTTCATTCAAAGTAACGTATCCCATTTCCTTATTTTCCCGCCACTTCCCTTTGCATTTTTATTTTCCTCGCTCGCCCCACACAGTTCCACCTTCTACGTGTTTCACACATCTTACTTTAATCTCTCTCCCTCTCTCTTTTTTTTTTTTTTTTTTTTTTTTTTTTTTTTTTTTTTTTCCTCTGCGGTCCATTTTACCGACCTCCTCCTCCTCCTCCCCTCCACCATCGTCCTTTGCCCTTAACATGTCCCTTCGACCCTCTCCCCTCTCCCCTTCTCTCCTCTCTCCCTTCGGCCCCTCTCCCCTCTCCCCCTCTCCCCTTCTTTCCCCTCTCCCCATCTCTCCTCTCCCTTCCCCCATCTCTCCCCTCATCCCTCGGCCCCTATCTCCCCTCTCCCTCTCTCCTCTCCCCTCTCCCCTCTCCCCTCTCTCCCCTCTTCTTGGCTCCGCCCCCTCACTTCACCGTCCTGGCAGCGGGAAGTCTTTGCCAGGATCTGAGGCTTCTTACGAGACAAAGAACGTCTTAGAAAACTGGCTTTATCAATTTATAGAAGCCTATATACGTGTGGAGTTGTAGTGAGGGTTATGGGTTATAATATATGCTTGCTGAATATAGGGAAGTATTTTAAAATGGTCTGTTTACATGTAGATAGATCGATAGATAGATGTGGTAGTAGACTCTTCATCAATTTATAGATGCCTATATACGTGTGGAGTTGTAGTGAGGGTTATGGGTTATAATATATGCTTGCTGAATATATTGGAAGTATTTTAAAATGGCCTGTTTACATGTAGATAGATCGATAGATAGATGTGGTAGTAGACTCTTCATCAATTTATAGATGCCTATATACGTGTGGAGTTGTAGTGAGGGTTATGATATATGCTTGCTGAATATAGGGAAGTATTTTCAAATGGCCTGTTTACATGTAGATAGATCGATAGATAGATGTGGTAGTAGACTCTTTATCAATTAAAAGATGCCTATATACGTGTGGAGTTGTAGTGAGGGTTATAATATATGCTTGCTGAATATGGGGAAGTATTTTAAAATGGCCTGTTTTTATGTAGATAGATCGATAGATAGATGTGGTAGTAGACTCGTATAAAGTGAAGATGCAGTTCGTAAGTCATTGTAAGGATTTGAAGGTTCTGGAATGATTTGGAGACGTTCCGTTTTTTTTTCTTCTCCTTCTTCGTCTCCTCATTTTCCTTCTCTTTCAAATTCTCCTTCTCCTTCTCCTCCTCCTCCTCCACCTCCTCGTCCTTCTCCTCCTCCTCCACCTCCTCGTCCTTCTCCTCCTCCTCCTCGTCCTTCTTCTTCTTCAAATTACGGGAACCAGCGTGCGTATAGATAGATGCAGCAGTGCGGTACTAGGTATTATAGTGTTTTTTTTTTTCTATTTAACTTTTGTTCACTAAGGGAAAGGGTTGAACTGAGTAGATTTTTAAATAGAATAGTTTTTTTGTAAAGGAAATTTGCTTGTTCTTGGTTTCCATTTAGGGAAAGGATGGTTTATCTTTCTTCGTTAAAGGAAAGGAGAGTATGTAAAACATTTTTAAAAATTAATTTAGGAAAAGGAAAATTGGATTTTTGCAAGCAGTGAAAATTTTGTTTTACGGAGGAAATAAGACATAAGGTTGTGTTGCACGGAAGCATGAATGTTTTTTATGGATTTGTAAGTAGTATTTTTTTCTTTTTTTTTTCTTTTTCTTTTTCTTTTTTTTCTCGTTTCTCCCTCCCCCATTATGAATTGTCTGAATTACAACGTTGCCATTTGTGTTCCCTGCACAGTTTTTTATTTACACATCTTTGCCGTTAATCCAGACGTTTTACATTAGAAAAATGAATAAAAAAACGATTGCAGAGTAGAATAAAAAAAACAAAACAAATATAGAGGCCATGAGGATATATCGCCAAAACTTGCAACGAAAAGTTTACAACACCTAAGAAAGAACGGAGAAGTTATTGCCTCCACGTGTATTGAGTGTTGTTGTTGTTCCAGGGTGTGTGCGCTGGACAATAGTCGGGTCTCGAGTCTTTCAGGGGAAGGTGAGGGAGGGAAAGGAGGGGAGAGGAGGGCCTGAGGGAAGAGGAGGGCCGGAGGGAGAGGGAGGGCCGGAGGGAGAGGGAGGGCCGGAGGGAGAGGGAGGGCCGGTGGGAGAGGGAGGGCCGGAGGGAGAGGGAGGGCCTGAGGGAAGAGGAAGGGGTGGGGGAGGGAGGGCGAGAGGGGAGGGGAAGGTATAAGGGAGGGCGAGAGGGAAGAGGAGGTAGAGGGAGGGCCGGAGGGAGGGGAAGGTGTAAGGGAGGGCCCGAGGGAAGAGGAGGGGGTGGGAGAGGTGGAGGGGAAGGGGAGGGAGAAGAGAGGGAGGAGGGCCCGAGGGAGGGGAAGGGGAGGGGAGGGAAGAGGGAGGGCCGGAGGGAGAGGGAGGGCGAGAGGGGAGGGGAAGGTGTAAGCGAGACCCTGCGGGAAGAGGGGGGGGCGGAGGGAGGGGAAGGTGTAAGGGTGGGCCTGAGGGAAGAGGGAGGGCCGGAGGGCGGGGGGGGTGAGAGGGAGGGCCCGGGGGAAGAGGAGGGGGCGGGGGGGGAGGAGGGGAGGTGGAAGGGACTGGAGGGGAAGGGGAAGGAGAAGAGAGGGGCGGGGTGGGGGTGGGGGAGAAGAGAAGGGAGGAGGGCCGGAGGGGAGGGGAAGGTGGAAAGGAGGGGAGATAGGGACTAGACTAAGGGGAAGAAAGGGCCGGAGGGCAAGGTAGGGGAAGCGAGGGCCGGAGGGAAGGGGAAGGAAGGAGGGCCGGAGGGGAGGTAGGGACAAGGTGAAAGAGAGAAAAGGAGGGCTCGAGTGGGTGGGGGGGTAGGGACCAAACTAGGAGAAGTGAAGGGGGTAAAATGGAAGAGAAGGAAAGGGAAGGGACTGGAAGAAGATATAGACCAAATGGAGAAGGGAGAGGAAAGGAGGGTAGGAAGGAAAGGAAAAAGGAGGGAAAAAGGGAGGGAAAGGGAGATGGGAAGAATGAGGAAGAGAGAAAGAGAAGGACAAGGCGTAGGGGAGAGGAAAGGAAGCGGAGGAAAGAAAGGGAATGAGGAGGCGGAAGAAAGAAGGATAGGAAGGAAAGGGAAAGAAAAAATGAAGGGAAGAAGGGAGGGAAAGGGAGATGGGAAGAGGTAGGGAGGAAGGGAAGAGAAAGACAGGACGGAAGGGATTGGAAGTGAAGGTACTGGTACCGAATTTACAAAGAGGAAAAAAAATCAAAAGGCATTTTTTCCAGCTCTCTTGGGTAGCTTTAGTTGGCTGCAGGATCTTTTTTCCTTTTTTTTCTCTCTCTCTTTCTTTTCCGTTTTTTCTCCGTGTGAATTCTAAAAGCGGAGGAAGGGAGTTTGGTAAACGTTGGTAAATTGAAGGGTTTTATTTTCAGGAACACGGTACTTTGATTTTAAAGGTCAAATGTTTTCTTTACATTCCTCCCCTTCCCCGCTGTCTCTCTCTCTCTCTCTCTCTCTCTCTCTCTCTCTCTCTCTCTCTCTCTCTCTCTCTCTCTCTCTCTCTCTCTCTCTCTCTCTCTCTCTGTCTGTCTGTCTGTCTGTCTGTCTGTCTGTCTGTCTTTCTATTTGTCCCTCTCTCTTTCTCTTTCTCTCCTTCTCTCGCGTAGTGAAGGTCTTGTGAAGCCATTTCTGTAGCGAAGACACCCACTACCGCCGTTCACAGCACTTCGCTCTTCACTTCACTGTCAGTTCAGGAAAGAGCCTTTAAAGTCGTCTCAAGTTCACCTAATAAAAGTCCGAGAAGTGAAGTGGTCTATAAATAAGTGGCTTACTGCGTCCGTCATGGCTTTCGTTCGGTATACCGTATATGGTTATTTTATTTTCTTGTCGTTGGTGACGCACATACGCACACGAACATAGGGACATGCGTATACGAACGTAGGCACATACGCACACGAATGTAGGCACATACGCACACGAACATAGGCACATACACACACGAACATAGGCACATACGCACACGAACATAGGCACATACGCACACGAACATATGCACATACGCACACGAACATATGCACATACGCACACGAACATAGGCACATACGCACACGAACATATGCACACAAACATACACACATACACAAACGAACATACGCACAAACGCACACGAACGTACGCACACACATTCTCCGTGGCGCCTCAACGTACAGCAAATTAGCGCTTTTCAGTTGCCATGGTTACAGATTCCATTACGATTTCTGTTTACGAAGATGAAAAACTCGAGCACAGTCTTCTCGAGTACTATATGCACTCAGATAAGGTTATATTTGTTTGTTTATTTACATATCCATTTATTTATTTATTTATTTATTCATATGTGTAGTATACTGTTACGTGTATTGTTGTGACATCTGTTCCGTAGATGTTTTCGTTTAGCTAAGGCAGTGTTAATGTGGTTTTCCGAAGTATAGGAGAAAACGTGACTTTATAGCAGCACCAGAAGTCCTTATTCGTGACTAGTACATACATCGGTGGGTCATGTCAACTTTAGTGTTAATTTCTTAGATATATAATTTGTTTTTTGTTTGTTTGTTTGTTTGTTTTCTGAAACCTTGGGTATAATTTGTTTTTGTTTTGTTTTTGTTTTTTCTCTCAGAAACCTTGAATATTTTTCTCGTTCTTTTTACATTAAGGAAAGGCTAAAAAGTCGACACAAGTTTTAGATCTGGACGATTATGGAGACAGGACACAAACTTATACAACGAGCATAGGGTTTGTTTTTTTCTAGAATATTTTTACGAATGGTTCCCTTTAACTTTTAAAGAAAGGGGTTGTGCTCTACATGCGAGGGTCTGGGGTCGTTTTTCATTTTCAGCGTCTTCTATGGCACCTTCGTTGAACGTCTGAGTGGAGGATAAAGACCCAGCTGTTTAGGATAGTCTCGCCCATATGGAGAGGCGGGTCCACTTGTGAGAAGAGGCTTTTTTGAAAGACTCTTTGTATGGGCGATATGTAGGTCTATATCGTATCATTCTTATTTTGGTGTTCATTAATCCTCATTTATTATTTTTATTATTATTATTATATTAAGCTATATAATGAGCCACACTGAAAAAAAATCGAGATTTATACCACCAAAGGTGTCAGTGCAGGTCAAGATACAGCTAAGAAAGAATGAATAAAAGAAAGTCAGCTAATTACGTAAGAAAAACATGTTAGCTGACGTTTTGAATTTATCAAGAGTCGAAGAAGTTACAATCTCTGAAGGCAATCTATTCCAAAGTCTACAAATAGCAGTAAAAAAAAGCATCTAGAAAACTGACTGTTTATTGTTTTCTATAGTAGGGTACGTAAGGGCGTTTTGACCCCGTTTACACGAAACATTTGTTAATCTGCATCCGCTTTAGCTTAGTGGTTTGGTTTGGAAGTGCAGTTGCGCGAGAGACTGCAATCAAGCTGCTCACGGCGGCTGCAAATAATACAATTAGCAACGCACAATTTAATTGGTGAAACAGGACTGAGATACTGAATAATCTAGATACATTTCACATCACAGTCCGCTCTGCTAAATCACAAATTGAAACCCACATTATTTTTATATTAAATGTAGCAGCTAAGACTAAATTGCATGTTTCAGATTACTCTTATTCTCAGATAAACTTGCAATTTATTATCAAACCGTGCACGCTGTATCCGACATGGGGCGAAAGTGCACTATCCATACTCGAATTTCCTCCTGCATAGGCCTACATTTTTGTCTCTGGCTGTAACAACACACGCACTTTTTTTTTTGATGAGTAGGGAGTGATTCAAATGCGTGAGAGTGGAATGCTGAACGCAGAGTCAGGAAAAATTGTACCAGCTCGTTTTTTCTTTCTTTTTTTTTACCACTTGAAATCCGAGAATGTTACATAGGCCTACCCCATAGTGATGACTCATGCTGACTCGTTGATGGCTAAGTCGATATTCCTTCCATCGCTCACCTTGACTCATCATATCGGAAAAGAGCGACTCACGAATTCGTGGATGCTGACGTAACGTTAGGAGTCTCGTCTGCTGAATATAGATCGTGTCGAGAGCATCATTGAGAAGATTACCTCAAACAAATCGGTGTTACTCACGTTTACTCGGCTTGTTGGCTGTCAACACGTAAGAGTAAGGAGGACCTCGGCTGCTCCTCAAACTGAGATAGCTTCCTCTCCAGGCAAGAAACAAGATTATTACCGTATTTGAAAAGTCTTCGCGATTTCTCCCGTTGCGAATATAGATGTCGCGTGGGTGTTGGACCGAAACACGAGTGCGAATAACTGCCAAGGTTTCCCCACGCTGAGTCTCTCCCACGTGGGTATGGGCACCAGGGTGGATACAGACCTTCTTTGTCCACTCGGAGGCTGTGTATGAATGCCCGTAGCCCCGTGCCAATCTGTGTCAAGGGCCCTCTATTCACACACTGAAGGTCTAATCTCTACCTCATGGCCGAAATATGTCCGAATATTGCATTTCCGTTGCATGAAAAGGAGGTGATATGACTTATGAGAAGGATAATATAAACCTTTTTTTTTTCAGTAAAAATATATGAATCGGATCCATAACCCTTTATCTCGGTCAGATGATTTGAATTTCACTAGATGTGCCGAGTGCAATGGAAATAGCGACTGTGCATTTGATTTTAATTGGTGAATTGTCGGAGCTCTTCCATTCGAATATTAATCAGATTATTTATATGTAATCATAAATTCTGACATGTTGTACAGAATGAATATTTCATGTTGAATAAAAGTAATGTGTGTGTATATCTATATATATGTATGTAAAAGAAATGTGTGCATATCTATGAACATGTATGTAAAAGAAATGTGTGTATACCTGTGTATATGTATGTAAAAAAAATGTGTATATTTATGTGTATGTATGTAAAAGAAATGTGTGTATCTATGTATATGTATGTAAAAGAATGTGTATATCTATGTATATGCATGTATGTGTTTTATTAATTTGCAACTTGTACTCACAGAAGCACCTGGAAATCAAACTGCAGAAATTCTACAAAATTCAGCTGGCAATCGAAAATTCCATTAACATCGCCATCTTCAAACTCGTCCCCTCGTCCCTGTGCTCCCCGTCTCTCTCCCTCTCTCCCTCTCTACCTCTCTACCTCTCTTCCCCTCTACCTCTCTTCCTCTCTTCCCCACTCCCTCTCTCCCCCTCTCCCTCTCTTCCCCTCTCCCTCTCTTTCCCTCTCCATCTCATCCCCTCTCCCTCTCTTCCCCTTTCCACCTCTCCCCTTCCCCCTCTCTTTCCCTCTCCCCCTCTCCCTCTCTTCCCACACCTGCTTTTTTTTTATCACTGGCTCTTTCTGGCTCTCCTCAACAGCCCTCGGCCTCCTTAGCTGCGTCCACCTTTTCGTCGCATCGCCCACTCGGTCCACCATTTCCTCCTCTTTTCCTCCTCCTCCACCAACACCGCTTCCACCTCCTCTTGCACCCTCTACTTCTCCTTTCTTACTGTCCGTCTCCCTCTCCTTTTTTCCTTCTGTTCCTCCTGTTCTCTATAATTATTTTTATCATCCTCCCCTTCTTTCTCCTTTCCCTCCTCCTCTTCTTCCTCCTTCCCCTCCTCTTCTTCCTCCTTCCCCTCCTCTTCTTCCTCCTCCTCCTCCCCCATCTCCTCCTGCCTCCTCCACCCCCTTCCTCCTCCACCCCAACCTCCCCCTCCCTCTTTCACCCCTTCCTCCTCCCCCCCTTTACCCCTTCCTCCTCCTCCTCTTTCCCCCCTTCCTCCTCCTCCTCTTTCCCCTTTCTCCTCCCTCCCCCTCCTTCTTCCCCCCTCCCCCCCTCCTCCTATCTCCCCCCCTCCCTTCTCCCCCCTTCCTCCCCCTTCCTCCCCCCATCTCCCCCTTCCCCCCCTTCCTCCCCCCTTCCTCCTCCTCCTCCCCCCCCCCCTCGAATTTCCTGCGCCGGACAGCTGAGGGTCAGTCGAGATTGGAAAAGTTAGCGCCGTCGCCTGGGAGAAGTGCCTTTGGGGGGTTGATTAAATTTCGGCTTCGGGGTGAAGGTTTAGGGTTTAGTTTTTTTTTTACGATTGAAAAAAAGGTTTTGAAAGATTTTTTTAAAGGTTGTGATTTCAATTGGCGTCGTGGTGAAGATTTTTTTTTTTTTAATGAAAAAGATTTTGAAAGTTTTTTTTTTTTTTTAGAGGTTATGATATTATGTGTTTATTCTCTCCTCCTCCTGCCAATTTTTTTCTCATTGACGTGTCAGAATCAGTTCCTCCCTTTTTTAAGGCTTTCAGTCTCCATTCCTCCTCCTCCTCCTCTTCCTCATTTCCCGCCTCCTCCTCCTCCTCTTCCTCCTTTCCCGCCTCCTCCTCCTCCTCTTCCTCCTTTCCCGCCTCCTCCTCCTCCTCTTCCTCCTTTCCCGCCTCCTCCTCCTTTCCCTCCTCCTCCTTTCCCTCCTCCTCCTCCTCCTCCTTTCCCTCCTCCTCCTCCCTTTCCCTCCTCCTCCTCCTCCTTCCCCGCCTCCTCCTCCTTCCTTCAAATAACTAAGACGCGCGGAGCTTCCCAACTCCATCTTCCTCCACAACGCCACAGAAAAGCACTCACCTGCTCTCCTGGTCGTAATCTCCTCCTTTCCCGCCTCCTCCTCCTCCTCCTCCTCCTCCTCCTCCTCCTTTTCCTCCTCCTCCTCCTCCTCCTCCTCCTCCTCCTCCTTTCCCTCCACAGCGCCGCAGAAAAGCACTCACCTGCTCTCCTGGACGTAATCAGCGCGCGGGACAAAGTGGCCGCTGAAACCACGCTGGGACTTTGAAGCTGCGGCTCGAAAGTTAAGGTGTTGGGAGCGGCGGAACTTGGGCCGGGTGAGAGGGTTGGGGTCGGGAGCTTTTTTTTTGTTTGTTTGTTTGTTTGTTTGGGGTTTTGAGTTATTTGTTTGTGTTTTTTTTTTTTTTTGGGGGGGGGGTAGTCTGTCTCTTTGTCTTTCTCTCTCTCTCTCTCTCTCTCTCTCTCTCTCTCTCTCTCTCTCTCTCTCTCTCTCTCTCTCTCTCTCTCTCTCTCTCTCTCTCTCTCTCTCTCAATACTCAAGAAAATCGTCTTCTTCCAGATTACCGGAAACGAAACGAGAATTTTCCCGTCAAAGGAATTTCTCTTCGTTGCTTTCCTTTAATTCTGGACTCTCTCTCTCCTCTTTGCGCGGATTTGTAACGAGGTCAGTCGCTGGGAAGGTAGGTCACGGGGTCAGAGGTCGTTGCAGGAAAGGGAAGGGACGTCTCTTTTGGGAAATTCTTTATAAAGGGGTTCTTGAGGATGGCTGCTACTTTGTGAGAATGGGTCTTATGAGGTCATGTTGGATTTGTGGTGCTATTTTTTGGGTAGCTTCTTGGTTTTGCGGGTGGAGGGAACTGGTTTCTTTGTATATTTGTTTGAAGTTTGTTAGTGTTATTTTAGTATTGATATTGGTTCTAGATTGAAACATGCCTGTCCCTCCCTTCCTCCTCCTCCTTCTCCTCCTCCTCCTCTTCCTCTTCCTCCTCCTCCTTTACCAGCTCCTCCTCCTCCTCCTTTCTCTTCTTCCTCCCCTTCCTCTTCCTCCTCCTCCTCCTCCTTCACCACCTCCCCCTACTACTCCTCTTCCTCCCCCTCCCCCTTCCTCCTCCTTCGCCTCCTATTTACTTTCATATGGTTTAGGACTCAGGAGGCAAAAAATAGTCGCCACTCTCTCTTTATTTCATTGGTCTCTCGTGATGTCTACGCTGCAACGTCAGCCGAGAAGACATGGCTGACAGATTGGCAGACTGACAAACTAAGACACAGACACACTGGTACAGCTGGCAAGGGCGCAAAATTTACCCTAATTAGCTAACTCTTTGTGCTGAAAAAAGTACTGAAACAATTTGGCATGAGTAGACCCTGTAGCTCTTTGATAAAGGCGCTGCTACCCTTCGCCAATTTTAGGGTTTTAAGGATTGAATAGCTCTGAGAAGAACGTTGATACGCGCTTATCCATTTTAGGGTTTTAAGGATTGGATCGGAGAGGGGCAGCTCCCACTTAATTAAGGTAGATTATTAGACGTCCGGTGAAAGAACAATCAGATTTTTATTTCGACCTAAAGTAGGCCTTTTTTGTTTTTATTATTTTATTATTTTTATCTTATTAGCATTATTATCATTTTATTTATTTATTATTTTTGTTTTCATTATTTGTTTTTGATCCTGCGAACATGGTAGACATATGTGGTTTTGATGTTTAACATGTATATATTATACGTATATATATAATGTAGATATATAGATTATTAAGCATGTATTAAAATAGCAGTGATACATCAGAAACCGCAAATGAACTAACTAATTAGCTTCCAAAGACCAGAAAAAATAGGGAGCCAGTGCAGGAATGAAATTAATGGGTAATAATTCCCCAAGTACATTCGGTCCAAAATTAGCATAAAAGCATTTTATTGAATGCTGAAGATTCTGCTGATTTACTACCGAGATAATTAAGGTCTTTCTAAAATCCATTTATCGGATAACTTTTCTCGTTGGGTAATTTGCATACCGTCGGTTGTCAAATGAAGAGTAATTTTGGCATTTTGGGGAAGTCTTGTAAAAGTTTGACGATGTTTAGTTAATGTGTTTGTGTCTGTTTTCGAGTTTTCTTGATGTATGCATTGAATGTCAACGTTTTAAAGAATGTGATTATGCAAGAATTTGGAAAATCATACAACTATATTACTCAAATTTGTTCTCGAATTTCTCGTAATTTTCTACAAGTAAAGGGTTAGATACAGAATAACATCCCCCAAAAGAGAGAGAGAGAGAGAGAGAGAGAGAGAGAGAGAGAGAGAGAGAGAGAGAGAGAGAGAGAGAGAGAGAGAGAGAGACACAGAGACACAGAGAGACAGAGACACAGAGAGACAGAGACACAGAGAGACAGAGAGACAGAGAGACAGAGAGACAGAGACACAGAGAGACAGAGACACAGAGAGACAGAGACACAGAGAGACAGAGACACAGAGACACAGAGAGACAGAGACACAGAGAGACAGAGACACAGAGAGACAGAGACACAGAGAGACAGAGACACAGAGAGACAGAGACACAGAGAGACAGAGACACAGAGAGACAGAGACACAGAGAGACAGAGACACAGGGAGACAGAGACACAGAGATAGAGAGAGAGAGACAGAGAGAGAGACAGAGAGAGAGACAGAGAGAGAGACAGAGAGAGAGACAGAGAGAGAGACAGAGAGACAGAGAGACAGAGAGACAGAGACAGAGACAGAGAGAGACAGACAGAGAGAGTCACAGAGAGAGACACAAAGACAGACACAGACAGATAGAGACAGACAGAGACAGACACAGACACAGACAGACACAGAGACAGACAGAGACAGACAGAGACAGACACAGACATAGACAGACAGAGACAGAGACAGACACAGACATAGACAGACAGAGACAGACACAGACACAGACATAGACAGACAGAGACAGACACAGACAGAGACAGACACAGACAGAGACAGACACAGACAGAGACAGACACAGACAGAGACAGACACAGACAGAGACAGACACAGACAGAGACAGACACAGACACAGACAGACACAGACAGAGACAGACACAGACAGAGACACAGACAGAGACACAGACAGAGACACAGACAGAGACACAGACAGAGACACAGACAGAGACACAGACAGAGACACAGACAGAGACACAGACAGAAATATATAAGCGTGCAGCCATAACGACGACAAAAAAACAAACCAAAGAAGAGAGATGGAGAAAAATCGAGAAAAAATCTCTCTCGAGGAAAATGAAAAACAAGAGACGCTGCCAAATAATCGGACAGTGGGGGTGGGGGTGGGGTGGGGGGTGGAGCTAGACATCGAACTTTCATTAAGATAAAGTTGGTGTCGAGGCGTGTGATTGCCGCTGGGGGGAGGAGGGGGGAGAGGGGGAGGGGAGGGGGTGTAAGGAACAGCTGCTGATGATCATGGCTTGTTGGGAGAGGAGGGATGCTGGCGGGGATGATGCTGGATGCTGCGCTCTCTCGCTCTTCTCTCGTTCTCGTGGCATCTTGTTTCGTCTCTGGCGTTTGCTTGCTTTCTTTTTCTATTTATTTCGCATTTTTTTTTCTTTTCTTTTTTTTTCTTATCTTCCTTCCTTCCTTCTCACTTCCCTAACTCCCCCCTCTATCCCTCTCCGTTCCCTTCCCTTTCTCCTCTCTCCCTTCCCTCCCTCTCCTCTCCCTTCCCTCCCACTCCTCTTTCTCCCTTCCCTCCCACTCTCCCTCACCCTTCCCTCCCACTCTCCCTCTCCCCTCTCTCCCTTCCCTCCCTCTCCCCCCTCCCCCCTCTCTCCCTCTCCCCTCTCTCTCTCTCTGTCCCTCTCCTTTCCTCCATATTTCTTTCTCTGTCCCATACACTCTGCGCAATACGGCTTGCAGTTGCCCGATGCAGAAGCAACATCGATAGCAATTGTTTTTTTTATCCAGCCAAGACGGTATTAAAGTCACGTGATCGGTAATGGAAGAAAACGAACTGTAATGACATACTAACTTTTTAGGGGAAAGGTCCGTCTCTTTATCTCTTTATTTCTCTTTCTTTTTTCTTTCTTTTTTTCTATTTTATCCTTTTTTTCTATTTTTCTTTTTTTTCTATTTCTCTTTCTGTGATTTTCTCTCTCTCTCTCTCTCTCTCTCTCTCTCTCTCTCTCTCTCTCTCTCTCTCTCTCTCTCTCTCTCTCTCTCTCTCTCTCTCTCTCTCGCTCTCTCTCGCTCTCTCTCTCTCTCTCTCTCTCTCTCTCTCTCTCTCTCTCTCTCTCTCTCTCTCTCTCTCTCTCTCTCTCTCTCTCTCTCTCTCTCTCTCTCTCTCTCTCTCTCATGATAATGATGAAAATGATCATAATGAGGAAAGAAGAATAACTATTGAAGAATGATAATGAATAATGAAATAAAAGAATAATAAGGAGAAAAAAATATTATAAAAATGATAATGATAAAATAATGACAATAAAAGTAACAATGATAAAGGAATGATAATGAGAAAGGACTAATGATAGTTAAGTCATAATGGTAAAATAATAATGATAATAAAAGGTAATTAGCGGTGACGTTTCGAGAGGGACAGGGACTCCTATTCAGCTGGTTTTCATCGGTGTGTTTTCACTGAATCTTTAGTCACGTTATTTATTTATTATTATTATTATTATTTTTTTTTTTTGTGATTGTTAAATCTTCTAGACTTCTTCCACTGGTTGTCTTGGCTGTACTTATTATATGTTTTTTTCTTTCTTTCTTTTTCTTTTATCTTTCTATTCTCCCCCCCCCCTTCTTTCGTTTTTTTTTATATTTTTTATATTTTACCTCTTTTCTATTTTTTGGATTTCTCTATTTCATTCTGATTTTATTTGTAAATGTTTTTTTTTCTTGTTTTCTTTTGCTTTTATATTTCTTTTTTTCTATTTCTTTCTTTTTTCTTTCATTCTATATTTTCTTTTTTCTCTTTTTTCTTTTTTCTGTTTCTTTTCTTTCTTTCATTCTCTATTTTCTTTGGTTTTCCTCTTCTATTCTTTCCCTGACTACCTGCTGCTTCTCTCCATTTCTCTCTGCCAATGTAATTTACGCCACTTTCCTTCCTTCGTATATAGGGCCATCATTCTGTTCTTGCCGTCTACTCCATTTCCCTGCTTCGCTTCTATTTCCTCTCCGCCATTTCCCATATTTTACGTCCATTTGTTCTTTTTTTTTTTTTTTTTGGTCTTTCTTTGTCTTTTTTATTGTATATTCTTGCGCTTTTATCTTTATCTTATTTTGCTCCTTCTTTCTTCTGCAACTGATTTCTGATTAATTTGCATTATTTCATGTATCTACCTTTTATTTTTACTTGTTTTATCTTGATTCTCCCCCCCTTTATTCTACTGCTCATCTCTCTCTCCCTGATGTGCTCACTTATCTATTTTCTTTGTATTTTTTTATTATTTCCTTTATCGGATTTTTACTTTGTTTCCTTCCTTGTACTTTTTTCGTTGCTCCGCCTTATCGTTTTACTTTTTCCCTTTCTTATACTTGTATAATTTTCATTGCGATTGTCATTATTTCCCTTCCTTATACTTTTACTTATTTCCTATCTTGGATTTTTACTCACTTTGCTGCTTTGTACTTTTTTTTCTCGTTTCCCTTATACTTTTGCTCTTTTCCATTCCTTATACTTTTACGAATCTTCATCCCTTATGCCTTTACTAATTTCCATTCCTTATACTTTTACTCATTCCCCTTGCTTCTACTGATACTCTTTCCCCTTACTTCTGCTGAAACTCGTTTTCCATCCTTATACTTTTACTCGTTTTCCTTCCTTATAATTTTACTCATTTTCCTTCCTTACGCTTTTACTCATTTTCTTTCCTTACGCTTTTACTCATTTTCTTTCCTTATACTTTTACTCATCTTCCTTACTTATACTTTGCTCGTTTTCCTTACTTAAACTTTTATTCATTTTCCTTCCATATACGTTTACTCATCTTCCTTAATTATACTTTTACTCATTTTTCTTCCTTATACTTTTACTCATTTTCCATACTTATGCTTTCTCCTTTTCCTTACTTACGGTTTTACTCATCTTCCTTACTTATACTTTTACTCATTTCCCTTCCCTATACTCCCCTCTTTACACCTTTACTCGTTTCCCTTCCTTATATTTTTACTCATTTTCCTTCCTTGTACATTTGATTGTATGTTTTCCTCTCTTCCATCCCTCTTCCTTCTTGCTTCTGTTCATCTTTCTCCGTTTTTTTTCATGTTTTTTTTTTTCTTCTTCTTTTTTTCCTTTTTTTCTTTTTTTTCTTCTTTTTTTTTCTCTTTTTCTTCTTCTTTTCTTTGTTTTCTTCTTTTTTTGACTGTCATTCATCCATCTTCATTTTTTACTTCCCTCGTTTTTCTTTCAAAGCGCGTTACGGAAAGAAGAATTTGGATGGAGGTGGAGGAAAGCGTTGGAAAGGAGTGAAGGAGGAAGGAGAGAAAGGGAAAGGGGAAGGAGAAAGGAAAAATGAAGAAGAGGAGAGCGTTGGAAGGAGTAAAAGGGAAAGGAGAAAGAGAGGAAAGATGGAAAGAGAAGCAAGTATTGGAAAAGCGTAAAGGAGAAAGGATATAAAAGGAGGGAGGAGGATGGAAAAGAGAAGAAAGTGTTGGAGAAGAACAAGGAGAAGAGGGGAAAGGAGGAGGAGGAGGATGGAAAGAGAGCGAGTATGTCATCGCAGAAAGTCACGTTGCAACCATTCATGTTGGTCAGGATTGCAAGATGATCAATTTTCTCTTTTTCTTTTTTTTCTCTTTTTTTCTCTTTTTTTCTCTCCTCACACTCTCTCTCTGTCTCTCTCTCTCTCTCTCTCTCTCTCTCTCTCTCTCTCTCTCTCTCTCTCTCTCTCTCTCTCTCTCTCCCTCCCTCTCCCTCTCCCTCTCCCTCTCTCTCTCTCTCTCTCTCTCTCTCTCTCTCTCTCTCTCTCTCTCTCTCTCTCTCTCTCTCTCTCCCTCCCTCCCTCTCTCCCTCCCCTCCCTCCCTCTCTCCCTCTCCCCTCCCCCTCCCTCCCTCCCTCCCTCCCTCCCTCCCTCCCCCCCTCTCCATCACCCTCCCCCTCCCCCTTTCTCCCTCCCTCTCTCCCCCTCCCTCCCTCCCTCCCCCTCCCCCTCCCTCCCTCCCACTCCCCCTCCCCCTCCCTCCCTCCCTCCCCCTCCCTCCTCCCTCCCACTCCCCTCCCTCCCTCCCACTCCCCCTCCCTCCCTCCCCTCCCCCTCCCTCCCTCCTCCTCCCTCCCCCTCCCCCTCCCTCCCTCCCACTCCCCCTCCCTCCCTCCCTCCCTCCCACTCCCCCTCCTCCTCCCTCCCCCTCCCACTCCTCCCTCCTCCCTCCC
>NC_091554.1:5095842-5098342 GCF_042767895.1 Penaeus vannamei
GAGGAAGTGTGGGGGGGGGAAGGGGGGGGGGAGGCTGAAGCGTGGGCGACCAATGACAAAATGCATTGATATTGTTCGCTTCACACAGCCCGGTTTATGTTTGCTTTACAAGATTAGATTATTTACTCCATGTGCGAGTAAACAATATCATAAAAAAAATAGTGACGCATATAGACCATGAAAGCATAAGGGGGTGTTATTTGTTAGAACCAGAGCATATGATGAATGGATTTTATGTTATTTATATAATTTTACAGTCTAGGCTTTGAAATTGCTATACGGATATATATATATATATACAGATTTCACAAACATTTCCATACACATTTACAGTTAAACAAATTGATACAGTGTTACACAACGTTTACACAATCCAGTTTTACACTATTTTACACACTATTTTACGCACATTCTTTTTTGCACACTGTATTACACACACAGATTTACACACAGTTTTGCACACTGTATTACACACACAGATTTACACATAGTTTTGCACACTGTATTACACACAGTTTTGCACACTGTATTACACACACAGTTTTGCACACTGTATTACACACAGTTTTGCACACTGTATTACACACAGTTTTGCACACTGTATTACACACAGTTTTGCACACTGCATTACACACAGTTTTGCACACTGTATTACACACAGTTTTGCACACTGTATTACACACAGTTTTGCACAATGTGTATTACACACACTGTATTACACACGCTGTATTACACACGCTGTATTACACACACAGTTTTGCACACAGTTTCACACAAACATACACACACACAAATGTACACGCAATTCACCGGCTGATACACACTTCTCAACACAGCTTTACACGTAGTTTGTGCACAACCAATTCGTAAAACCAGCGGCCTTTGTGTTAAAAAAGAGCGAGGCCCGACCCGGTAAATATTCATTTTGCGGACTTGTAAACAGAAATAAAGGTATATATGTCGGTGTAGACATGCATATCAACCGGACAGATAGATTGATATATGTATATCTATCAGATATGCATTTATATCTGTGTTTATGCGTGTATATGTGAATATTCATTGGGGTCGGGTTTCGCTCAGTGTCAACAAACTGACCGCTGCAGATTAAAAAAGAAAGAAAGAAAAAAAAAAAAACGCTACAGGTAAAAAATAGTAAAAAATGAAAAGAAAAAATAAAAAAATAAGCAAACAAACTGGCCGTAGCTCATGGCAGTATATGCGACTTGGCTGGAGATTAGCGACTCTTTTATTTCCTGTGTGATGCACGTGACCCCCCCCCCCTCCTCCACCCCCACCCCCACCCCCGGGTAATTTAGTGAGTTGATGTGGCCGTTTACATGATGGTGGGAGAGGAGATTGTGAGGGCGATTTAAAGTTTGTTTGATCGTGGGTTTATTAAAGGGAAGTGGCATGTATATATATATATATATATATATATATATATATATATATATATATATATATATATATATATATATATATAATTTTTTTTTTCTTTTTCTTTTTTCTTTCTCTTTCTTTTTCTTTTCTTTTCTTTTCTTTTTCTTTTCTTTTCTTTTTCTTTTCTTTTCTTTTCTTTCTTTTCTTTTCTTTCTTTTTCTTTTTCTTTCTTTTCTTTCTTTCTTTCTTTTCTTTCATCTTCTTTCTTTTCTTTTCTTTCCTTTCCTCTTCTTTCTTTTTCTATTTTCTTTTCTTTCCTTTCCTTTCCTTTCCTTTCCTTTTCCTTTCCTTTCCTTTCCTTTCCTTTCCTTCTTTCCTTTCCTTTTCCTTTCCTTTCCTTTCTTTTCTTTTCTTTTCTTTTCTTTTCTTTTCTTTTCTTTTCTTTTCTTTTCTTTTCTTTTCTTTTCTTTTCTTTTCTTTTCTTTTTTCTTTTTCTTTTTCTTAAAGGGGTAGAAATCCATGCTATTTTTGTATTATTCTTTTTTAAAGAGATTCTATGAAACGTTTTAGAGTTCCTTTGTAAAGTTTTACGTAACATCGTAATATCGATCATATAGGCCTATACCGAAATCTAGAAGAAAAAAATATGATTATCATTATCATACCAATAGAAATGGAAAAAAATGGTATGAAATGAAAAAAGGTAAAGGTAAAATTTCCTTTCTCTATGGAGAGAGGAAAGATCATCATTATCATACCAATAAAAAAAAAAATCTAATATGAAACGAAAAAATGGCGACTAAAAAAAAATCTTTCCCGTCCGGAGACAGGAAATCTAAGGTAGTTTTGGCACGGGCCGAATTCTCCCTGCAGTTGCAATGCTCGTCCGATGCCATTGCAAGATGCTGATGGCGTTTGCGAAAGACCGTTTATGTTCGAGCGAAATAGGGCCTTGCAAGGGAAAGTGTATCCAAATTGACGTGCTTTTGAGTGCTGTTGCAATTTCTTGAGCATTGTGGAGCCGGATTGCAGGGAGTGGCAGCGTTGGTGTGGTGTTTGCGGTTCGTGTAGTTTGGGTGGATGTTTATTTATTTTGCTTGATTTTTTATTTATTTGT
>NC_091554.1:5103342-5123342 GCF_042767895.1 Penaeus vannamei
ATTCCCATCCTCATCTCTCATTCTCTTCGTATTCTCACTCCCCTCTCCCCCTTCCTTCGCCTTCCTTCCTCATACCCTTCCCTTTCCCTCTGTCCCTCTTCTTCCCTCTTTCATCGCTTCTTCCTCTCCCCTTACGTTCTCCTTGTCTCTCCCTCATTCTTCCTCTCCCTCCTTCTCTCTTTCGCTCCTCCTCTCTTCCCTTCCTCCTCCTCTCTTCCCTTTCCTCCTTCTCTCTTCCCCGCCTCCTCCTCTCTTCCCCTCCTCCTTTCTTCTTCCCCTCCTCCTTTTCTCTTCCTCCTCCTTTTCTCTTCCCCTCCTCCTTTTCGCTTCCCCTCCTCCTCCTTTCTTCCTCCTCCTTTCTTCCTCTGCTCCTCCTCTCTTCCCCCTTCTCCTCTTCCTCCTCTCTTCCCCCTCCTCCTCCTCCTCCTTCCTCTCCTCCTCCTCCTCCTTCTTCCTCCTCTCTTCCCCTCCTCCCTCCTCCTTCTCTTCCTTCCTCCTCCTCCTCCTCCTCTCTTCCCCTCCTTCCTCCTCCCCCTCTCTTCCTCTCCTCCTCCTTCCTCCCTCCTCCTCTTCCTCCTCCTCCTTCCTCCTCTCCTTCTCTTCCCTCCTCCTCCTCCTCCCCCTCTCTTCCCCTCTCCTCCTCCTCCCCCTCTCTTCCCCTCCTCCTCCTCCTCCCCCTCTCTTCCCTTCCTCCTTCTCTCTTCCCTTCCTCCTCCTCCTCTCTTTCCCTCCTCCTCCTCCTCTCTTCCCCCCCTCCTCCTTTTCTCCTCCCCTCCTCCTCCTCCTCTCTTCCCCCTTCCTCCTTTTCTCTTTCCTCTCTTTTCCCCCTTTTCTCTTCCTCTTTCTTCTTCCATTTTGTCTTGCTCCTGAAAGACCCCAGTCACGTTTCTTTGTTTGGGCCTAATGATTGTCAGTGTGACCTTTATTAGGGCAAGGGGAGAGGGGAGGGAGGTAAAGGGGAGAATATGAGAGAGAGGGAGGAGAGAGAAGGGAGAAAGAGAGGGAGAAGGGAGGAACAGAGTGAAGAGAAAGAGAGGAAAGAAGAAGAAAGGGAGGGTGAAGAGAGAGGAAAGAGGAAGAAAAGGAGGGTGAAAAGAAAGAGAAGAGGAAGAGAGAGGTGCCGATGAGTGAACAGGGGGGGAGGGGGGAAGGAAGAGAGAGGTGGAAGGAAGAAAAAAGAAAGAGAAAAATAGAGAGAGAGTGAATGAGAGAAAAAGATCGATATTGACATTGCTAACTTTCGTTTAGGCAATTCCGGTATGCACAGTTTGACACACAAATAGAAAGAATATGGGTGAGCCACCTCAGAAGAAAATCTATTTTGATGATCCACCGTACTGAAGAGTAAATTAATGTGCATTGACAAGGAGGAAGAGGGGGAAGGAAAGGAAAGGAGAGGGAAAGAGATTAAGAGAAAGAGAAAGGGAAAGGGGGAGAAGGAAGAGAAAGGAGAGGGAAAGAGATTAAGAGAAGGAGAAAGGGGGGAAGGAAGAGAAAGGAGAAGGAAAGAGATTAAGAAAAAGAGAAGGGGGATAAGAAAGGAGAGAGCCCCCTCCGAGAAATGATAAATAAAGAGATTAAGACATTAAGTGAAACATGGCGGGATGAGTCTCAGGATTTCCTTATTTGCCCAGCTGGTACAGAATACATCTTGGTGTGTGGCCTCCCCGTTCTCAGAGGGAGCGAGGTGATGTCTTTAGGCTAAGAGGGAGGGAGAGAGGGAGGGAGAGAGGGGAGGGAGAGAGGGAGGGAGAGAGGGAGGGAGAGAGGGAGGGAGGGAGGGAGGGAGGGAGAGAGAGAGAGAGAGAGAGAGAGAGAGAGAGAGAGAGAGAGAGAGAGAGAGGGGGGGGGGAGGGGGAAGGAGAGGGAGGGGAGAGAGAGAGAGAGAGAGAGGAGGGAGAGAGAGAGGGAGGGAGAGAGAGAGGGAGGGAGAGAGAGAGGGAGGGAGAGAGAGAGGGAGGGAGAGAGAGAGGGAGGGAGAGAGAGAGGGAGGGAGAGAGAGAGGGAGGGAGAGAGAGAGGGAAAGGGATAGAGAGGGGGAAAGGGAGAGAGAGGGGGAAAGGGAGAGAGAGAGGAAAAGGGAGAGAGAGAGGGAGGGAGGTAGAGAGGGTGGGAGGTAGAGAGGGAGGGAGAGAGAGAGGGAGGGAGGGAGAGAGAGAGGGAGGGAGAGAGAGAGGGAGGGAGAGAGAGAGGGAGGGAGAGAGAGAGAGGAGGGAGAGAGAGAGGGAGGAGAGAGAGAGAGGGAGGGAGAGAGAGAGGGAGGGAGAGAGAGAGGGAGGGAGAGAGAGAGGGAGGGAGAGAGAGAGGGAGGGAGAGAGAGAGGGGAGGGAGAGAGAGAGGGAGGGAGAGAGAGAGGGAGGGAGAGAGAGAGGGAGGGAGAGAGAGAGGGAGGGAGAGAGAGAGGGAGGGAGAGTGAGAGGGAGGGAGAGAGAGAGGGATGGAGAGAGAGAGAGGGATGGAGAGAGAGAGGGATGGAGAGAGAGAGGGAGGGAGAGAGAGAGAGGGAGGGAGAGAGAGAGGGAGGGAGGAGAGAGAGGGAGGGAGAGAGAGAGGGAGGGAGGGAGAGAGGGAGGGAGAGAGAGAGGGAGGGGGAGATAGAGAGAGGGAGGGAGAGAGAGAGGGAGGGAGAGAGAGAGGGAGGGAGGGAGAGAGGGGAGGAGGGAGAGAGGGAGGGAGAGAGAGAGGGAGGGAGAGAGAGAGGGAGGGAGAGAGAGAGGGAGGGAGAGAGAGAGGGAGGGAGAGAGAGAGGGAGGGAGAGAGAGAGGGAGGGAGAGAGAGAGGGAGGGAGAGAGAGAGGGAGGGAGAGAGAGAGGGAGGGAGAGAGAGAGGGAGGGAGAGAGAGAGACAGAGGAGGAAAAGAGAGACAGAGGGAGGAAAAGAGACAGAGGAGGAAAAGAGACAGAGGAGGAAAAGAGACAGAGGAGGAAAAGAGACAGAGGAGGAAAAGAGACAGAGGAGGAAAAGAGACAGAGAGGAAAAGAGACAGAGGAGGAAAAGAGACAGAGGAGGAAAAGAGACAGAGGAGGAAAAGAGACAGAGGAGGAAAAGAGACAGAGGAGGAAAAGAGACAGAGGAGGAAAAGAGACAGAGGAGGAAAAGAGACAGAGGAGGAAAAGAGAGAAAGAGAGAAAATGTAGACTCGTAACTTGTAAACTGTTTTGACATTTGACCACAGGTGAAAAAGGAATTGTCTAAACCGTGTGACAAGGACAAGCATTCATGTTGACGTTTGGGAAGTTTTCCTTGAATGAATAAAATGTGGTGGTGGACAAACAGCATGTTTATGATGTACACTGTATGTAATGTATGATATATAGAAAGTATATGTTTTAAATAGAAATACATATTAGATTATTAAAATCATGACTGATAGCATTGTTTAGAATACATATAAGAATAGAAATGTGAAATAGAGACACCGTATGTATTTCAATAATGCATTAACATTGAAAGCAACAACTGCAGATACTAATAGCAGTATCAGAAATAGATTTTATCTCTAATGGGTATTACGCGACCACGGAGAGAGAGAGAGAGAGGGAGAAGGAGAGGGAGAGGGAGGGGGAGTGGGAGAGGGAGGGAGAGATGGAGAGGGAGGGAGAGATGGAGAGGGAGGGGGAGATGGAGAGGGGGGGGGAGATGGAGATGGAGAGGGAGAGGGAGGGGGTGGGGGAGGGGGAGAGGGAGGGGGTGAGGGAAATGGAGGGCGCATTTCATATAAAGCATATTTGGGTAAATAGTCATTTCTAATCTGTTATTTACGAAAGGAAAATGAAAACAAGAGGTAGTAAAATAGTTTAATAAAAGGGGATCGCCGAAATAAAGTAAATGCAAATCCGAATACAGAAAAGACACATTTGTTAATAGAATAAAGATGGATAGAGAAAGATAAAAGATAAATAAAACGAGTCAGACGAGATGAAGAAGTTGTCTCTTCCTAAAGGAGTAAATTTGGAATTCGCATCGAGAACTTTCGAGAAAAAGTTGCAGCGTCTCTCTCTTTTCTTAACGAGCCCCAGGCCGCTTGATTTTGGACTTGCTTGGATTTTGGTCTTGGGGGGGGATGGGGGGGAGGGTTTGTTTGGCTTTGTATTTTGTTTGTTTGTTTGTTTGTTTACTTGTTTGTTTGTTTTATGGGGTTCTGGGGATGGGGGAGGTTTTGTTTGGCTTTGTATTTTGTTTGTTTGTTTGTTTTATGGGGTTCTGGGGGGGTGGGGGAGGTTTTGTTTGCCTTTGTCTTTTGTTTGTTTGGTTGGTTGGTTGGTTTGTGGGTGTGTGGGGGTGTGTGTGTGTTTTTGTTTGGCTTTTGTTTGTTTACTTGGTTGGTTGGTTTATGGGGTTCTGGGGGAGGTTTTGTTTGCCTTTGTCTTTTGTTTGTTTGGTTGGTTGGTTGGTTTATGGGATTCTGGGGGGTGGGGAGGTTTTGTTTGCCTTTGTCTTTTGTTTGTTTGTTTGTTTACTTGTTTGTTTGGTTTATTAATTAAGTTAATTTATTAATTTAAGTTTATTTATTAATTTATTTATTAATTAAGATGGATAGAGAAAGATAAAAGATAAATAAAACGAGTCAGACGAGATGAAGAAGTTTGTCTCTTCCTAAAGGAGTAAATTTGGAATTCCTTATCGAGAACTTTCGAGAAAAAGTTGCAGCGTCTCTCTTTTCTTAACGAGCCCCAGGCCGCTTGATTTTGGACTTGCTTGGATTTTGGTCTTGGGGGGGGATGGGGGGGAGGGTTTGTTTGGCTTTTGTTTGTTTGTTTGTTTACTTGTATGTTTGTTTTTTGGGGTTCTGGGGGAGGTTTTGTTTGCCTTTGTCTTTGTTTGTTAGTTTGTTTACTTGTTTGGTTCATGGGGTTCTGGGGGGTGGGGGAGGTTTTGTTTGGCTTTGTCTTTGTTCACTCGTTTGTTTTATGGGGTTCTGGGGGGGTGGGGGAGGTTTTGTTTGCCGTTGTCTTTTGTTTGTTTGTTTGTTTACTTGTTTGTTTTATGGGGTTCTGGGGGGTGGGGGAGGTTTTGTTTGCCTTTGTCTTTTGTTTGTTTGTTTGTTTACTTGTTTGTTTGGTTTATGGGGTTCTGGGGGTGGGGGAGGTTTTGTTTGCCTTTGTCTTTGTTTTTGTTTGTTTGTTTACTTGTTTGTTTTATGGGGTTCTGGGGGGTGGGGAGGTTTTGTTTGCCTTTGTCTTTTGTTTGTTTGTTTGTTTGTTTACTTGTTTGTTTGGTTTATGGGGTTCTGGGGGGTGGGGGTGGGGAGGTTTTGTTTGCCTTTGTCTTTTGTTTGTTTGTTTGTTTACTTGTTTGTTTGTTTTATGGGGTTCTGTGGGTTTTGTTTGTTTTCGTGGATTTTGGTCCTAGGGAATTTCGGTGTTTTTTTGTTTTCATTTGTTTTGTTTGTAATGGTTTGTCTCTTTGTCTGTCTGTTCGTCTAAGTTTTGGGTTTATTTAATTTGTTTATTTGTGTTTGTTTGTCTTTTCATTTTGTGTATATCTTTACATATATTATTGTTTACTTGTTGGTGTTTTAATCTTGTCTCGTTTTGTATATTTAATGATCGGGTTATTTGTATTTTCCTTTGATTATTCACAGATTTATGTTATCAGTTTATTCATGCACCGTTCGTTGATAGGTGCTGACATGTTTTTTTTTATTGATTTACACATTTAAGTTCCTTTTTACTCATTTATTATTCCTTTAGATTGTATGATTATTTCCCGTTATCGTCATCGACTTAAATTGCTTAAATACCTCGATTCTCACGTGGATTCCCTCCTATCTCACGACACGAGACAAGCCTATTGTATTTGCGGGAGACAAAGACCTCCTTTTTTTTGCGATGTTGCATTTTGCACTTTATCGCTTAATCGCGTCTTTGAATTCCTTGAAGACCTGTACTTTCCTTGAGGAGCGCGGGCGTTATCGGGCACGTTCGGGGCCACTGTGGGCGAGGGAGGGAGGTTTTTTTATCTCTCGTCGGCGGAGGGATTTTGTCTCTTGTCGGCGGTTTGGGTTGTGTCTCGTCGGCGGAGGTATTTTGTCTCTCGTCGGCGGTTTGGGTTGTGTCTCGTCGGCGGAGGTATTTTGTCTCTCGTCGGCGGTTTGGGTTGTGTCTCGTCGGCGGAGGTATTTTGTCTCTTGTCGGCGGAGGGGTTGTGTCTCGTGTCTCGTCGGCGGAGGTATTTTGTCTCTCGTCGGCGGTTTGGGTTGTCTCTCGTCGGCGGAGGTATTTTGTCTCTCGTCGGCGGTTTGGGTTGTGTCTCGTCGGCGGAGGTATTTTGTCTCTCGTCGGCGGTTTGGGTTGTGTCTCGTCGGCGGAGGTATTTTGTCTCTCGTCGGCGGTTTGGGTTGTGTCTCGTCGGCGGAGGTATTTTGTCTCTCGTCGGCGGTTTGGGTTGTGTCTCGTCGGCGGAGGTATTTTGTCTCTCGTCGGCGGTTTGGGTTGTGTCTCGTCGGCGGAGGTATTTTGTCTCTCGTCGGCGGTTTGGGTTGTGTCTCGTCGGCGGAGGTATTTTGTCTCTCGTCGGCGGTTTGGGTTGTGTCTCGTCGGCGGAGGTATTTTGTCTCTCGTCGGCGGTTTGGGTTGTGTCTCGTCGGCGGAGGTATTTTGTCTCTCGTCGGCGGTTTGGGTTGTGTCTCGTCGGCGGAGGTATTTTGTCTCTCGTCGGCGGTTTGGGTTGTGTCTCGTCGGCGGAGGTATTTTGTCTCTCGTGGGCGGTTTGGGTTGTGTCTCGTCGGCGGTTTGGGTTGTGTCTCGTCGGCGGAGGTATTTTGTCTCTCGTCGGCGGTTTGGGTTGTGTCTCGTCGGCGGAGGTATTTTGTCTCTCGTCGGCGGTTTGGGTTGTGTCTCGTCGGCGGAGGTATTTTGTCTCTCGTCGGCGGTTTGGGTTGTGTCTCGTCGGCGGAGGTATTTTGTCTCTCGTCGGCGGTTTGGGTTGTGTCTCGTCGGCGGAGGTATTTTGTCTCTCGTCGGCGGTTTGGGTTGTGTCTCGTCGGCGGAGGTATTTTGTCTCTCGTCGGCGGTTTGGGTTGTGTCTCGTCGGCGGTTTGGGTTATGTCTCGTCGGCGGAGGTATTTTGTCTCTCGTCGGCGGTTTGGGTTGTGTCTCGTCGGCGGAGGTATTTTGTCTCTCGTCGGCGGTTTGGGTTGTGTCTCGTCGGCGGAGGTATTTTGTCTCTCGTCGGCGGTTTGGGTTGTGTCTCGTCGGCGGAGGTATTTTGTCTCTCGTCGGCGGTTTGGGTTATGTCTCGTCGGCGGAGGTATTTTGTCTCTCGTCGGCGGTTTGGGTTGTGTCTCGTCGGCGGAGGTATTTTGTCTCTCGTCGGCGGTTTGGGTTGTGTCTCGTCGGCGGAGGTATTTTGTCTCTCGTCGGCGGTTTGGGTTGTGTCTCGTCGGCGGAGGTATTTTGTCTCTCGTCGGCGGTTTGGGTTGTGTCTCGTCGGCGGAGGTATTTTGTCTCTCGTCGGCGGTTTGGGTTGTGTCTCGTCGGCGGAGGTATTTTGTCTCTCGTCGGCGGTTTGGGTTGTGTCTCGTCGGCGGAGGTATTTTGTCTCTCGTCGGCGGTTTGGGTTGTGTCTCGTCGGCGGAGGTATTTTGTCTCTCGTCGGCGGTTTGGGTTGTGTCTCGTCGGCGGAGGTATTTTGTCTCTCGTCGGCGGTTTGGGTTGTGTCTCGTCGGCGGAGGTATTTTGTCTCTCGTCGGCGGTTTGGGTTGTGTCTCGTCGGCGGAGGTATTTTGTCTCTCGTCGGCGGTTTGGGTTGTGTCTCGTCGGCGGAGGTATTTTGTCTCTCGTCGGCGGTTTGGGTTGTGTCTCGTCGGCGGAGGTATTTTGTCTCTCGTCGGCGGTTTGGGTTGTGTCTCGTCGGCGGAGGTATTTTGTCTCTCGTGGGCGGTTTGGGTTGTGTCTCGTCGGCGGTTTGGGTTGTGTCTCGTCGGCGGAGGTATTTTGTCTCTCGTCGGCGGTTTGGGTTGTGTCTCGTCGGCGGAGGTATTTTGTCTCTCGTCGGCGGTTTGGGTTGTGTCTCGTCGGCGGAGGTATTTTGTCTCTCGTCGGCGGTTTGGGTTGTGTCTCGTCGGCGGAGGTATTTTGTCTCTCGTCGGCGGTTTGGGTTGTGTCTCGTCGGCGGAGGTATTTTGTCTCTCGTCGGCGGTTTGGGTTGTGTCTCGTCGGCGGAGGTATTTTGTCTCTCGTCGGCGGTTTGGGTTGTGTCTCGTCGGCGGAGGTATTTTGTCTCTCGTCGGCGGTTTGGGTTGTGTCTCGTCGGCGGAGGTATTTTGTCTCTCGTCGGCGGTTTGGGTTGTGTCTCGTCGGCGGAGGTATTTTGTCTCTCGACGGCGGTTTGGGTTGTGTCTCGTCGGCGGAGGTATTTTGTCTCTCGTCGGCGGTTTGGGTTGTGTCTCGTCGGCGGAGGTATTTTGTCTCTCGTCGGCGGTTTGGGTTATGTCTCGTCGGCGGAGGTATTTTGTCTCTCGTCGGCGGTTTGGGTTGTGTCTCGTCGGCGGAGGTATTTTGTCTCTCGTCGGCGGTTTGGGTTGTGTCTCGTCGGCGGAGGTATTTTGTCTCTCGTCGGCGGTTTGGGTTGTGTCTCGTCGGCGGAGGTATTTTGTCTCTCGTCGGCGGTTTGGGTTGTGTCTCGTCGGCGGAGGTATTTTGTCTCTCGTCGGCGGTTTGGGTTGTGTCTCGTCGGCGGAGGTATTTTGTCTCTCGTCGGCGGTTTGGGTTGTGTCTCGTCGGCGGAGGTATTTTGTCTCTCGTCGGCGGTTTGGGTTGTGTCTCGTCGGCGGAGGTATTTTGTCTCTCGTCGGCGGTTTGGGTTGTGTCTCGTCGGCGGAGGTATTTTGTCTCTCGTGGGCGGTTTGGGTTGTGTCTCGTCGGCGGTTTGGGTTGTGTCACGTCGGCGGAGGTATTTTGTCTCTCGTCGGCGGTTTGGGTTGTGTCTCGTCGGCGGAGGTATTTTGTCTCTCGTCGGCGGTTTGGGTTGTGTCTCGTCGGCGGAGGTATTTTGTCTCTCGTCGGCGGTTTGGGTTGTGTCTCGTCGGCGGAGGTATTTTGTCTCTCGTCGGCGGTTTGGGTTGTGTCTCGTCGGCGGAGGTATTTTGTCTCTCGTCGGCGGTTTGGGTTGTGTCTCGTCGGCGGAGGTATTTTGTCTCTCGTCGGCGGTTTGGGTTGTGTCTCGTCGGCGGAGGTATTTTGTCTCTCGTCGGCGGTTTGGGTTGTGTCTCGTCGGCGGAGGTATTTTGTCTCTCGTCGGCGGTTTGGGTTGTGTCTCGTCGGCGGTTTGGGTTATGTCTCGTCGGCGGAGGTATTTTGTCTCTCGTCGGCGGTTTGGGTTGTGTCTCGTCGGCGGAGGTATTTTGTCTCTCGTCGGCGGTTTGGGTTGTGTCTCGTCGGCGGAGGTATTTTGTCTCTCGTCGGCGGTTTGGGTTGTGTCTCGTCGGCGGAGGTATTTTGTCTCTCGTCGGCGGTTTGGGTTATGTCTCGTCGGCGGAGGTATTTTGTCTCTCGTCGGCGGTTTGGGTTGTGTCTCGTCGGCGGAGGTATTTTGTCTCTCGTCGGCGGTTTGGGTTGTGTCTCGTCGGCGGAGGTATTTTGTCTCTCGTCGGCGGTTTGGGTTGTGTCTCGTCGGCGGAGGTATTTTGTCTCTCGTCGGCGGTTTGGGTTGTGTCTCGTCGGCGGAGGTATTTTGTCTCTCGTCGGCGGTTTGGGTTATGTCTCGTCGGCGGAGGTATTTTGTCTCTCGTCGGCGGTTTGGGTTGTGTCTCGTCGGCGGAGGTATTTTGTCTCTCGTCGGCGGTTTGGGTTGTGTCTCGTCGGCGGAGGTATTTTGTCTCTCGTCGGCGGTTTGGGTTGTGTCTCGTCGGCGGAGGTATTTTGTCTCTCGTCGGCGGTTTGGGTTGTGTCTCGTCGGCGGAGGTATTTTGTCTCTCGTCGGCGGTTTGGGTTGTGTCTCGTCGGCGGAGGTATTTTGTCTCTCGTCGGCGGTTTGGGTTGTGTCTCGTCGGCGGAGGTATTTTGTCTCTCGTCGGCGGTTTGGGTTGTGTCTCGTCGGCGGAGGTATTTTGTCTCTCGTCGGCGGTTTGGGTTGTGTCTCGTCGGCGGAGGTATTTTGTCTCTCGTCGGCGGTTTGGGTTGTGTCTCGTCGGCGGAGGTATTTTGTCTCTCGTCGGCGGTTTGGGTTGTGTCTCGTCGGCGGAGGTATTTTGTCTCTCGTCGGCGGTTTGGGTTGTGTCTCGTCGGCGGAGGTATTTTGTCTCTCGTCGGCGGTTTGGGTTGTGTCTCGTCGGCGGAGGTATTTTGTCTCTCGTCGGCGGTTTGGGTTGTGTCTCGTCGGCGGAGGTATTTTGTCTCTCGTCGGCGGTTTGGGTTGTGTCTCGTCGGCGGAGGTATTTTGTCTCTCGTCGGCGGTTTGGGTTGTGTCTCGTCGGCGGAGGTATTTTGTCTCTCGTCGGCGGTTTGGGTTGTGTCTCGTCGGCGGAGGTATTTTGTCTCTCGTCGGCGGTTTGGGTTGTGTCTCGTCGGCGGAGGTATTTTGTCTCTCGTCGGCGGTTTGGGTTGTGTCTCGTCGGCGGAGGTATTTTGTCTCTCGACGGCGGTTTGGGTTGTGTCTCGTCGGCGGAGGTATTTTGTCTCTCGTCGGCGGTTTGGGTTGTGTCTCGTCGGCGGAGGTATTTTGTCTCTCGTGGGCGGTTTGGGTTGTGTCTCGTCGGCGGTTTGGGTTATGTCTCGTCGGCGGAGGTATTTTGTCTCTCGTCGGCGGTTTGGGTTGTGTCTCGTCGGCGGAGGTATTTTGTCTCTCGTCGGCGGTTTGGGTTGTGTCTCGTCGGCGGAGGTATTTTGTCTCTCGTCGGCGGTTTGGGTTGTGTCTCGTCGGCGGAGGTATTTTGTCTCTCGTCGGCGGTTTGGGTTATGTCTCGTCGGCGGAGGTATTTTGTCTCTCGTCGGCGGTTTGGGTTGTGTCTCGTCGGCGGAGGTATTTTGTCTCTCGTCGGCGGTTTGGGTTGTGTCTCGTCGGCGGAGGTATTTTGTCTCTCGTCGGCGGTTTGGGTTGTGTCTCGTCGGCGGAGGTATTTTGTCTCTCGTCGGCGGTTTGGGTTGTGTCTCGTCGGCGGAGGTATTTTGTCTCTCGTCGGCGGTTTGGGTTGTGTCTCGTCGGCGGAGGTATTTTGTCTCTCGTCGGCGGTTTGGGTTGTGTCTCGTCGGCGGAGGTATTTTGTCTCTCGTCGGCGGTTTGGGTTGTGTCTCGTCGGCGGAGGTATTTTGTCTCTCGTCGGCGGTTTGGGTTGTGTCTCGTCGGCGGAGGTATTTTGTCTCTCGTCGGCGGTTTGGGTTGTGTCTCGTCGGCGGAGGTATTTTGTCTCTCGACGGCGGTTTGGGTTGTGTCTCGTCGGCGGAGGTATTTTGTCTCTCGTCGGCGGTTTGGGTTGTGTCTCGTCGGCGGAGGTATTTTGTCTCTCGTCGGCGGTTTGGGTTATGTCTCGTCGGCGGAGGTATTTTGTCTCTCGTCGGCGGTTTGGGTTGTGTCTCGTCGGCGGAGGTATTTTGTCTCTCGTCGGCGGTTTGGGTTGTGTCTCGTCGGCGGAGGTATTTTGTCTCTCGTCGGCGGTTTGGGTTGTGTCTCGTCGGCGGAGGTATTTTGTCTCTCGTCGGCGGTTTGGGTTATGTCTCGTCGGCGGAGGTATTTTGTCTCTCGTCGGCGGTTTGGGTTGTGTCTCGTCGGCGGAGGTATTTTGTCTCTCGTCGGCGGTTTGGGTTGTGTCTCGTCGGCGGAGGTATTTTGTCTCTCGTCGGCGGTTTGGGTTGTGTCTCGTCGGCGGAGGTATTTTGTCTCTCGTCGGCGGTTTGGGTTATGTCTCGTCGGCGGAGGTATTTTGTCTCTCGTCGGCGGTTTGGGTTGTGTCTCGTCGGCGGAGGTATTTTGTCTCTCGTCGGCGGTTTGGGTTGTGTCTCGTCGGCGGAGGTATTTTGTCTCTCGTCGGCGGTTTGGGTTGTGTCTCGTCGGCGGAGGTATTTTGTCTCTCGTCGGCGGTTTGGGTTGTGTCTCGTCGGCGGTTTGGGTTATGTCTCGTCGGCGGAGGTATTTTGTCTCTCGTCGGCGGTTTGGGTTGTGTCTCGTCGGCGGAGGTATTTTGTCTCTCGTCGGCGGTTTGGGTTGTGTCTCGTCGGCGGAGGTATTTTGTCTCTCGTCGGCGGTTTGGGTTGTGTCTCGTCGGCGGAGGTATTTTGTCTCTCGTCGGCGGTTTGGGTTGTGTCTCGTCGGCGGAGGTATTTTGTCTCTCGTCGGCGGTTTGGGTTGTGTCTCGTCGGCGGAGGTATTTTGTCTCTCGTCGGCGGTTTGGGTTGTGTCTCGTCGGCGGAGGTATTTTGTCTCTCGTCGGCGGTTTGGGTTATGTCTCGTCGGCGGAGGTATTTTGTCTCTCGTCGGCGGTTTGGGTTGTGTCTCGTCGGCGGAGGTATTTTGTCTCTCGTCGGCGGTTTGGGTTGTGTCTCGTCGGCGGAGGTATTTTGTCTCTCGTCGGCGGTTTGGGTTGTGTCTCGTCGGCGGAGGTATTTTGTCTCTCGTCGGCGGTTTGGGTTATGTCTCGTCGGCGGAGGTATTTTGTCTCTCGTCGGCGGTTTGGGTTGTCTCTCGTCGGCGGAGGTATTTTGTCTCTCGTCGGCGGTTTGGGTTGTGTCTCGTCGGCGGAGGTATTTTGTCTCTCGTCGGCGGTTTGGGTTGTGTCTCGTCGGCGGAGGTATTTTGTCTCTCGTCGGCGGTTTGGGTTATGTCTCGTCGGCGGAGGTATTTTGTCTCTCGTCGGCGGTTTGGGTTGTGTCTCGTCGGCGGAGGTATTTTGTCTCTCGTCGGCGGTTTGGGTTGTGTCTCGTCGGCGGAGGTATTTTGTCTCTCGTCGGCGGTTTGGGTTGTGTCTCGTCGGCGGAGGTATTTTGTCTCTCGTCGGCGGTTTGGGTTGTGTCTCGTCGGCGGTTTGGGTTGTGTCTCGTCGGCGGAGGTATTTTGTCTCTCGTCGGCGGTTTGGGTTGTGTCTCGTCGGCGGAGGTATTTTGTCTCTCGTCGGCGGTTTGGGTTATGTCTCGTCGGCGGAGGTATTTTGTCTCTCGTCGGCGGTTTGGGTTGTGTCTCGTCGGCGGAGGTATTTTGTCTCTCGTGGGCGGTTTGGGTTGTGTCTCGTCGGCGGTTTGGGTTATGTCTCGTCGGCGGAGGTATTTTGTCTCTCGTCGGCGGTTTGGGTTGTGTCTCGTCGGCGGAGGTATTTTGTCTCTCGTCGGCGGTTTGGGTTGTGTCTCGTCGGCGGAGGTATTTTGTCTCTCGTCGGCGGTTTGGGTTGTGTCTCGTCGGCGGAGGTATTTTGTCTCTCGTCGGCGGTTTGGGTTATGTCTCGTCGGCGGAGGTATTTTGTCTCTCGTCGGCGGTTTGGGTTGTGTCTCGTCGGCGGAGGTATTTTGTCTCTCGTCGGCGGTTTGGGTTGTGTCTCGTCGGCGGAGGTATTTTGTCTCTCGTCGGCGGTTTGGGTTGTGTCTCGTCGGCGGAGGTATTTTGTCTCTCGTCGGCGGTTTGGGTTGTGTCTCGTCGGCGGAGGTATTTTGTCTCTCGTCGGCGGTTTGGGTTGTGTCTCGTCGGCGGAGGTATTTTGTCTCTCGTCGGCGGTTTGGGTTGTGTCTCGTCGGCGGAGGTATTTTGTCTCTCGTCGGCGGTTTGGGTTGTGTCTCGTCGGCGGAGGTATTTTGTCTCTCGTCGGCGGTTTGGGTTGTGTCTCGTCGGCGGAGGTATTTTGTCTCTCGTCGGCGGTTTGGGTTGTGTCTCGTCGGCGGAGGTATTTTGTCTCTCGTCGGCGGTTTGGGTTGTGTCTCGTCGGCGGAGGTATTTTGTCTCTCGTCGGCGGTTTGGGTTGTGTCTCGTCGGCGGAGGTATTTTGTCTCTCGACGGCGGTTTGGGTTGTGTCTCGTCGGCGGAGGTATTTTGTCTCTCGTCGGCGGTTTGGGTTGTGTCTCGTCGGCGGAGGTATTTTGTCTCTCGTCGGCGGTTTGGGTTATGTCTCGTCGGCGGAGGTATTTTGTCTCTCGTCGGCGGTTTGGGTTGTGTCTCGTCGGCGGAGGTATTTTGTCTCTCGTCGGCGGTTTGGGTTGTGTCTCGTCGGCGGAGGTATTTTGTCTCTCGTCGGCGGTTTGGGTTGTGTCTCGTCGGCGGAGGTATTTTGTCTCTCGTCGGCGGTTTGGGTTGTGTCTCGTCGGCGGTTTGGGTTATGTCTCGTCGGCGGAGGTATTTTGTCTCTCGTCGGCGGTTTGGGTTGTGTCTCGTCGGCGGAGGTATTTTGTCTCTCGTCGGCGGTTTGGGTTGTGTCTCGTCGGCGGAGGTATTTTGTCTCTCGTCGGCGGTTTGGGTTGTGTCTCGTCGGCGGAGGTATTTTGTCTCTCGTCGGCGGTTTGGGTTGTGTCTCGTCGGCGGAGGTATTTTGTCTCTCGTCGGCGGTTTGGGTTGTGTCTCGTCGGCGGAGGTATTTTGTCTCTCGTCGGCGGTTTGGGTTGTGTCTCGTCGGCGGAGGTATTTTGTCTCTCGTCGGCGGTTTGGGTTATGTCTCGTCGGCGGAGGTATTTTGTCTCTCGTCGGCGGTTTGGGTTGTGTCTCGTCGGCGGAGGTATTTTGTCTCTCGTCGGCGGTTTGGGTTGTGTCTCGTCGGCGGAGGTATTTTGTCTCTCGTCGGCGGTTTGGGTTGTGTCTCGTCGGCGGAGGTATTTTGTCTCTCGTCGGCGGTTTGGGTTGTGTCTCGTCGGCGGAGGTATTTTGTCTCTCGTCGGCGGTTTGGGTTGTGTCTCGTCGGCGGAGGTATTTTGTCTCTCGTCGGCGGTTTGGGTTGTGTCTCGTCGGCGGAGGTATTTTGTCTCTCGTCGGCGGTTTGGGTTATGTCTCGTCGGCGGAGGTATTTTGTCTCTCGTCGGCGGTTTGGGTTGTGTCTCGTCGGCGGAGGTATTTTGTCTCTCGTCGGCGGTTTGGGTTGTCTCTCGTCGGCGGAGGTATTTTGTCTCTCGTCGGCGGTTTGGGTTGTGTCTCGTCGGCGGAGGTATTTTGTCTCTCGTCGGCGGTTTGGGTTGTGTCTCGTCGGCGGAGGTATTTTGTCTCTCGTCGGCGGTTTGGGTTGTGTCTCGTCGGCGGAGGTATTTTGTCTCTCGTCGGCGGTTTGGGTTGTGTCTCGTCGGCGGAGGTATTTTGTCTCTCGTCGGCGGTTTGGGTTGTCTCTCGTCGGCGGAGGTATTTTGTCTCTCGTCGGCGGTTTGGGTTGTGTCTCGTCGGCGGAGGTATTTTGTCTCTCGTCGGCGGTTTGGGTTGTGTCTCGTCGGCGGAGGTATTTTGTCTCTCGTCGGCGGTTTGGGTTGTGTCTCGTCGGCGGAGGTATTTTGTCTCTCGTCGGCGGTTTGGGTTGTGTCGGGCTTCTGGGAAACGGGTTTTGTATGACTGGGGTGTGGCCTCATACGCACACGTCGGTTTTCGTATGGACGCGAATGTGTACACGGGTGCGTATAGGCCTATCCTCCCGGATGTAGAAACGGACACGTACTCGGATATATAGGTCTATGCGCACACATGAACGTACACGTAATCGTATATATAGATGTATACGCACACATAAACGCACACGTACTAGTATATATAGATCTATACGCACACATGAACGTACACGTAATCGTATATACGGATCTATACGCACACATAAACGTACACGTACTCGTATATATAGATTTATACGCACACAAACGTACACATAGACGTAAACAGACACACGCGCACACATGTACATACACAAATAAATGAAAAACTATACATACAGAAGGTGAAACGTATTATTGACGCAAAATACACGTCGCGATGATTTTTTTTCAAAGTTTTCGAATCTCCAGAAAAAAAAAACTTTGCCAAATAACAATAATTTTCAGGAGCTCGAGTCGTCCTAATGATTTCGTCTGTGCGAAAAAAAAGTTGAGAAGCTATTTTTAGAAATAATTACGTTGTTTTAATATGCAATAAAGAAATAAGATAAAACTTATTCCTTAGGAAAATTCGACAATAAAAGCACATCGAGGATTTGGAAAGAATATTAGTCTAAGGATGAAATAGGATTTGGCGGAGACATGGGAAGGAGGTCAGGTCAAGTGAAACAGAATCAGGTTATACGAGGTCACTTTAAAGAAGAGAACGCTAAAAAGCAAAGGGGTGGGGGAGGGAAATAGTCGTAAAAACGAATTAGAGAAAACTGAAGCGAAATAATTTATATATACATAAAAAAAAAAAAAATGGTATCCCCCCCAAAAAAAAAACGTCAAGTCATGTAATAATAACTCAGGTCACACGAAGTTATTAAGAAGGACAGTCGAAAAGCAGCCGACAAGGGGGAGGCGGAGAAAAACAGATTTAGGGAATTGAGAGCGAAGTGAAGTGAAGGGATAGTGAAGTGGGCGAAGTGAAGTGAAGTGGGCGAAGTGAAGTGAAGGGATAGTGAAGTGGGCGAAGTGAAGTGAAGTGGGCGAAGTGAAGTGAAGGGATAGTGAAGTGGAGAAACGTCACGGTTCAGCGGCGAAGGGGAAGTGACAGGTCCCGCAGCGCAATTTATCGGATGACATCGCTAGATTTCTCTGGTGGCGGAGAATATGAGCTTAGTTCGTAGGGAAAATGGGGGAAAAACAATTCCTTGTTGATACAGAATGGATAGAAATATATTTAAAACTTCGAGATCAGTTCTGTTGCTTTACTGGTTTTTATCTTTATTTTTTAAGAAAAAGAAAAAAAGCAATTCCTTGTTGGTACAGAATGGATAGAAATATATTTACAAACTCGAGATCAGTGTAGTTGCTTTACTAATATTTATTTTTATTTTTTAGTAAAAAAACAATTCCTTGTTGATACAGAATGGATAGAAATATATTTAAAAGTTCGAGATCAGTTCAGTTGCTTTACTGGTTTATATCTTTATTTTTTAGAGAAGACAAGAAAAAACAAGCTCTTGTTGATACAGAATGGATAGAAATATATGTACAAACTCGAGATCAGTTCAGTTGTTTTACTGGTTTATATCTTTATTTTTTTTTTGGAAAAAGGAAAAATGGGAAGAAAACAATTCCTTGTGGATACAGAATGAATGGAAATGTATTTGAAAAAACTCGAAATTAATTGCTTTACTGTTTTTTATCTTAGAAAAGGGAAAAAGGGAAAAGATGAAAAAAATAAAAACAACAAAACATGTTGATACAGAATGAACGGAAATGTATTTAAAAACTCGATATCAATTGTTTCTTTACTGGTTTTTATCTTTATTTTTTAGGAAAAAAGAAAAACAATTCCTTGATACAGAATGAATGGAAATACATTTGAAAACTCGAGATCAATTCGATGGCTTTACTGATTTTTATCTATATTTTTTAAGAAAAAGAAAAAAAACAATCCCTTGTTGATACAGAACGGATAGAATATATTTAAAAGTTCGAGATCAGTTCAATGGCTTTACTGGTTTTTATCTTTATTTTTTAAGAAAAAGAAAAAAACCAATTCCTTGTTGCTACAGAATGAACGGAAATATGTTGGAAAACTCGAGATCAATTCAATGGCTTTACTGGTTTTTATCTTTATTTTTTAGGAAAAAGGAAAAAAGAAAAAAAGAAATCCGTGTTGATACAGAATGAATGGAAATATATTTAAAAATTAGAGAGTAATTGCTTTACTGGTTTATATCTTAGAAAAGGGAAAAAGGGAAAAGAGGGAAAAAATAAAAACAACAACAATAATAACATGTTGATACAGAATGAATGGAAATGTATTAAAAACTCGATATCAATTGTTTCTTTACTGGTTTTTATCTTGATTTTTTAGGAAAAAAAATCCTTGTTAATATATATATATTTGAAAACTCGAGATCAATTCAATGACTTTACTGGTTTTTATCTTTATGTTTTTAGGAAAAAAGAAAAATGGGAAAAAATCTTTGTGGATACAGAATGAATGGAAATATATTTAAAAACTAGAGATTAATTACTTTACTGGTTTTTATCTTAGAAAAGGGAAAAAGGGAAAAGAGGGAAAATGAAAACAACAATAATAATATGTTGATACAGAATGAACGGAAATGTATTTAAAAATTCGATATCAATTGTTTCTTTACTGGTTTTTATCTTGATTTTTTAGGAAAAAAAAAATCCTTGTTGATACAGAATGAACGGAAATATATTTGAAAACTCGAGATCAATTCAGTTTCTTTACTGGTTTTTATCTTTATTTTTTAGGAAAAAGGAAAAAAACAATTCCTTGTTGATGCAGAATGGATAGAAATATATTTACAAACTCGAGATCAGTTCAATGGCTTTACTGGTTTATATCTTTATTTTTTTAGGAAAAAGGAAAAATGTGAAAAAAAATTTCCTTGTGGATATAGAATTAATGGAAATATATTTAAAAACTAGAGATTAATTACTTTAGTTTTTTATCTTAGAAAAGGGAAAAAGGGAAAAGAGGGAAAAAATAAAAACAACAATAACATGTTGATACAGAATGAACGGAAATTTATTTAAAAACTCGATATCAGTTGTTTCTTTACTGGTTTTTATCTTTATTTTTTAGGAAAAAAGAAAAAGAAAACAATTCCTTGTTGATACAGAATGAATGGAAATATATTTAAAAACTAGAGATTAATTGCGTTACTGTTTTTATCTTAGAAAAGGGAAAAAGGGAAAAGAGGGAAAAATAAAAAACAACAATAACATGTTGATACAGAATGAACGGAAATGTATTTAAAAACTCGATATCTGTTGGAAAAAAAAAAAAAAAAAAAAACAATTCCTTGTTGCTACAGAATGAACGGAAATATATTTGAAAACTCGAGATCAATTCAATGGCTTTACTGGTTTATATCTTTATTTTTTAGGAAAAACGAAAAACGAAAAAAAGAAATCCGTGTTGATACAGAATGAATAGAAATATATTTAAAAACTCGAAATTAATTGCGTTACTGGTTTTAATCTTTATTTTTTTGGCTATTGGTAAACCGTTTTTTTTTTTACAATGTAGTTGTTCGAGCGGAATCTGGAAAGATATTTGTCAATGTTCGTGAGCGTTAAATTCGTTTGCCTTTCAAAAGTCGTTCGTGCGTTTAAGTTGACATTAATTTCGAATTCATTATTCAGCTGTCGAAGTTTGCTGTAAAAAAATAATAAAAAATAAGTGCAACTACGTTTTATGACTGTTTTCGCACCAAGTCAGCTGTTACAGAACCCATATACAACAACTTCTAGAGACTGGCAGGTGCACTCTGAAAATCAGACGAGTTTTAGTACCAAATTAGTCCCCAAGTTAATACAAATGATTAGAGTACAAAGTGTTTTCCGAGAGAGTTGAGAATAATAAAAGTAAAAAGTGTTTTTCCGAGAGAGTTGAGAATAATAAAAGTAAAAAGTGTTCTCTGAGAGAGTTGAGAATAATAAAAGTAAAAAGTGTTTTCCGAAAGAATTGAGAATAATACAAGTAAAAAGTGTTTTCCGAAAGAATTGAGAATAATAAAAGTAAAAAGTGTTTTCCGAAAGAATTGAGAAGAATACAAGTAAAAAGTATTTTCCAAAAGAATTGAAAACAATAAAAGTAAAGAATAATACAAGTAAAAAGTGTTTTCCGAAAGAATTGAAAACAATAAAAGTAAAAAGTGTTTTCCGAAAGAATTATAAGAATAATCAAAGTAGAATATTTACATATAGAAGAACGCACATTTCACCGCCCACCCGTAGTGTGTTGACATTGTTGGAAACTGTAACAGAAGTGTAGAAATGTTTATAAGGTTTATACGGTGTTAGTTCTGTATATCGTGACGAGTGTAAGTTGTAATCAAAACCTGTAATGTGTTTCGGGACTGAGCGATGTTTCGTAAAGATTTCACGTTTTTCTTTTTGTTGTGAAATTCGTTGTCTCTCGGTAAGGATTCTTGGTATCGGATTTGGTAAGGATTCTTGGTATCGGATTTGGTAAGGATTCTTGGTATC
>NC_091554.1:5128342-5143342 GCF_042767895.1 Penaeus vannamei
CATTAATACGTTAATGATTAACAGAACGCGTTACCTTCCCGTTAGCAAACTGATCATGGTTTGATTGCCTTTAAAAACAGATTCTCTCAATTTGTTTACTTGTGAAGTGTAGCGCAGAATGGAGGAGAAAATGAACGTCGAAAATGAAACTTTGAAGAGTTCTCATAGGAAGTTTAAAATACGTTTCCTACGAACTTCGTGTCTCGTTGAAGGAGAATTGCGAAGAAAGTTATTTTTGTTCTCTTTTGTTTATTTTTTTTTTATTGTTTCGTCGTTATTTTTCTAATTGAAGTAGAATTGTGAAGAAAGTTATTTTTGTTCTCTTTTATTTATTTATTTTTTATTTTTTCGTCGTTATTTTTCTAATTGAAGTAGAATTGTGAAGAAAGTTATTTTTGTTCTCTTTTATTTATTATTATTATTTTTTTATTGTTTCGTAATTTTTCTAATTGAAGTAGAATTGTGAAGAAAGTTATTTTTGTTCTCTTTTATTTATTTATTTTTTATTTTTTCGTCGTTATTTTTCTAATTGAAGTAGAATTGCGAAGAAAGTTATTTTTGTTCTCTTTTATTTTTTTTTAAATTGTTTCGTCGTTATTTTTCTAATTGAAGTAGAATTGCGCAGAAAGTTATTTTTGTTCTCTTTTATTTATTTATTTTTGTATTGTTTCGTCGTCATTTTTCTAATTGAAGTAGAATTGTGAAGAAAGTTATTTTTGTTCTCTTTTATTTTTTTTTTATTGTTTCGTCGTTATTTTTCTAATTGAAGTAGAATTGTGAAGAAAGTTATTTTTGTTCTCTTTTATTTATTTATTTTTTATTTTTTCGTCGTTATTTTTCTAATTGAAGTAGAATTGTGAAGAAAGTTATTTTTGTTCTCTTTTATTTTTTTTTTATTGTTTCGTCGTTATTTTTCTAATTGAAGTAGAATTGCGAAGAAAGTTATTTTTGTTCTCTTTTATTTTTTATTTTTTTATTGTTTCGTCGTTATTTTTCTAATTGAAGTAGAATTGCGAAGAAAGTTATTTTTGTTCTCTTTTATTTTTTTATTTTTTTATTGTTTCGTCGTCATTTTTCTAATTGAAGTAGAATTGTGAAGAAGGTTATTTTTGTTCTCTTTTATTTTTTTTATTGTTTCATAATTTTTCTAATGGAAGTAGAATTGTGAAGAAAGTTATTTTTGTTCTCTTTTATTTATTTTTGTTTTTTTTTATTGTTTCGTCGTCATTTTTCTAAAGAACTGGAGTTGGTTTGAAATTAATGCTGTGTGGAAACTCTTACAAGCTTTATCCGTTTTGGAATGAAATAGTATTGTGGTCATTGGTTGATGAAATTATTTGCTTTTTTTAAATATTAAACTTTTTCCTTTTCTTTTCTTTTCAGGTGAGTTTTGCGGAAAGAATCGAGTGTTTTGGATTATTCAGGTGACGTAATGCAGGTGAGAGAGAGAGAGAGAGAGAGAGAGAGAGAGAGAGAGAGAGAGAGAGAGAGAGAGAGAGAGAGAGAGAGAGAGAGAGAGAGGGAGAGAGAGAATAGGAAGTAGGTGTGTAAAGGAGGCGGAATAAGAAATAATGGTGAGTAGAAGAATCGAGAGAAATTATTAATAGATTTTAGAAATAGACAAAAATCCAGGAAAGCGACACAACATTGAAGAAGAGAAGACTGTAGGAAAGGGAAGCCAGAATGTGACACAGAAAGAGAAAAAAGAGAAAACAAGAAAAGAAAAGGCAATAAATCAAAAGGCATAGAAAAAGAAAGAGAGAAAGAAAGAAAAAGATGAAAACCCCAAATCCAAGAAATAAGAAAGTTAATCAGCATTTGCTCTCTCCCTTCCCCCCTTCCCCCTCCCAGACCCCCCCTCCCCCTTCCCCCTCTCCCCCTCCTCCCCCCCCTAAGTTATGCTTTGATGTTTTTCATTCTGCGAAGTTTAAAGAGATCTTGTTCGCTCTGCTCGATGAACAAACCACCTTCAATTAGTGTTATTAGTACGTTGACGGGATGCGGGTACGGTGGCTGAAAGATTTTTTTTTTTTTTTTTTTTTTTTTTTTTTTTAATCCCTTCTCAAAGTGGCTTTCTTTATTATTTATTTGAAGTGTGGATGTGTTGAGGGACTTTTTATAGCACTTGATAATTAGGCGCGATACTTTAATCGTATTGATGATAATGGCGGTGGTGATAACTTTAGTAATAATAGCAATTAAAATAAGGATGGTGATAAGGAGTATAATATTCATGATGATAATGGCAAAAAATGCGAATGGTAATAAGGATAACTGATGGTGATAAGGTAGACATTAGTGATAATGATAATAATAAAAATTATGATAATGACAAAAATTAAAAAATGATAATAATAGATATAATAATGACGATAATGATAGAGATTATGAAGATTATGATAATAACAATAATAGTGATTCTAATAGATACAGTAATGACGGTTATGAGAGTAATAACGAGAAACACCAAAAATTAACGAAAACCCTCAACATTAAAACGCAAATATCCCACGAGATTCCCCTACGCCCAAGAATTTACAGAAACTTGGAATTATTCTTTCTTTCTTTCGCTGACGAGAAATGCTTGGGACTGGAAATGACTAGCCAATCAGCTGCCGGGAATGACTAGCCAATCAGCTGCCGGGAAGGACTAGCCAATCAGCTGGCGGGAAGGACTAGCCAATCAGCTGCCGGGAAGGACTAGCCAATCAGCTGCCTGGAAAGACTAGCCAATCAGCTGCCGGGAAGGACTAGCCAATCAGCTGGCGGGAAGGACTAGCCAATCAGCTGGCGGGAAGGACTAGCCAATCAGCTGCCGGGAAGGAAAAATGTAAACACGAGAGGCCGTGACGTTAATGAGGGACCCGCATTAACTCGCTGTGTAATTCTGAACTTCTACCTGAGCTCCGTATGATTTCTCGTCTTTGATTGCGTGCATGGCTCGTTTTTTTGTTTTGTTTTGTTTTGTTTTTCTTTGATTTTGATTTGTTAGCTTTTTATTCTTGTTTTTGTTTTTTATTTCTCGTCTTTGATTGCATGCGTGGCACGGGTTTTTTGTTTGTTTGTTTTTTCATTTTTTTGTTTGTTTTTCTTTTTTTTGTTAGTATTTTTATTCTTGTTTGTTTTGTTTTTTATTCTTGTTTTATTTCCCCTTCTCCCCTCCCTCCCTTTTTTCCCCTACCTCTCTCTTCCGTCTCCCTATTCCCTTGAACCCTCCTTATTTCTCTTTTCTTCCCCTTTCTTCCCCTCCTCTGTACTCCTCGTTTCCACTTTAAGAATCCTATGACCTTGCGTCGGAGGAAATCCTATCATTTTACAAAAAGGATTAAGTGAATGTGGGCGTGTGTTGTCCGTAGAGAAATTGTAGTTCTAAGCGTTTATATATATCCTTGTATTTTCATAAGTCTTTGTGTATGGGTGAAGTTATGTTTGTAACCATATATAGAGATAGAAATAAATAGATAGGGGTGTAGAGATAGAAATGAATAGATGGGGGTGTAGAGATAGAAATGAATAGATGGGGATTGATTCACACTTATAGATAGATGCACACCGGTAATAGTTGTTTTCTCCCCTCTCTTATTCCTTTCTCCCTCTTCCTCTTTTTCCCGTTCTTCGGTCACTCTCACTCACCTCTCCCATTCCTCTCTCTCTCTTTCTCCTCTCTCCCATTCCTCACTCTCTCTCTGTCTCTCATCTTTTCTCCCATTCCTTTCTGTCTTCCTCCCCTCTCCCCTTCTTCTCTCACTCTGCCTCCACTCTCCCATTCCCCCCTCCTCTCTGTCTCTCTTCCTCCTCTCTCTCTCTCTCTCCCTCCTCTCTCTCTCTCTCTCTCTCTCTCTCTCTTCCTCCTCTCTCTCTCTCTCTTCCTCCTCTCTCTCTCTCTCTCTCTCTCTCTCTCTTCCTCCTCTCTCTCTCTCTCTCTTCCTCCTCTCTCTCTCTCTCTCTCTTCCTCCTCTCTCTCTCTCTCTCTTCCTCCTCTCTCTCTCTCTCTCTCTCTCTTCCTCCTCTCTCTCTCTCTCTCCCTCCTCTCTCTCTCTCTCTCTCTCTCTCTCTCTCTCTCTCTCTCTCTCTCTCTCTCTCTCTCTCTCTCTCTCTCTCTCTCTCTCTCTCTCTCTCCCATCCTTCTTTCACTCTCTCCCATCCATCTTTCACTCTCCCTCACCTTCCCCCTCTCCCATTCCCTCATCTCCTTCCTCTTCCTCTCTCACGTCTCTTTCTTTTCACATTCTTACCCGTTATTTCTCTCTTTCCTTGGCACTTTTATTTACATCGTCGGTTCAGCGGCATTCGTGCTCTCCATATAAGGCTCTTTTCGTTCGTGTGATGTGTCTTGAATATCAATTGGGATCGCATTATTTTCTCTGTGGAAGCAACCTGTGAATGTGTTTTTAATGCTTTTTATACTATGTTACGTATTTTGTATTTTAAAAAGTTATTTATTCCCCTTTTTGTATTTTTTAAAGGAATTCTTATTCGTTTTTTTCTTAGTTTTATATATATATTTTTTTATTATGTAATTTTTATTCTCGTTTATACTTATTCCCTTCTTCGTTCTTCCTCTTCCATTTTTACCTCCTCCTCCTCCTCCTCCTGGCTTCATCCTATCCCTCTTCCCCATCTCTCCTATCCTTCCTCCTATCCCGTCTCCTCTTCTATCTTATCTTCTCCTTCTCCTTCTTCTTCTTCCTTCCATCTCCTCTTCTATCCTTCCTCCTCTTCCATCTTTTCTTCTATCTTATCTTTTCTCCTTCTTCCATCTCCTCTCCTATCCTTCCTCCTTTCTCATCTCTTTTATCTTATCTTCTCCTTCTCCTTCTTCCTTCCATCTCCTCTCCTATCTTTCCCCCTTCCCTATCTCTTCTATCCTTCCTCCTTTCCCATCTCCTCTTCCTCTTCTATCTTATCTTCTTCTTCTTCCTTCCATCTCCTCTTCTATCCTTCCTCCTTTCCCATCTCCACTTCCATCTTATCTCCTCCTCCTCCTTCTTCTTCCTCCCAAGCACCCTCCAGAGACTTGAATAAAACCTCGCATCTCCAATACACCAGTGTACGGAGGCGCCAATCGAGTTTACTGCAGGAATTGTATTTTTATTGTATTTTTGGGAGGGTTTCTTGTTTCCTTCGTCTTCTGCGGTATGGCTTGGTTGTCTTCGGTTTCTTATTTCCTTCGTTTTTTTGGTGTGTTGCGAGTTGTTCTTCTGTTCTTCTGTTTTTCTTATGGTGGGAGTTGTTCTCTTGTTCTTCTGTTCTTCTTATGGTGGGAGTTGTTACGTTGCTTTGTTGTTTATTTTTTATCGGATGTTTTATATCTTTACCTTTTTGTCTATCGTGTGTGTGTGTGTGTGTGTGTGTGTGTGTGTGTGTGTGTGTGTGTGTGTGTGTGTGTGTGTGTGTGTGTGTGTGTGTGTGTGTGTGTGTGTGTGTGTGTTTGTGTGTGTGTGTTTGTGTGTTTTTATCTGTGTATGTGTATGTTTATCTCTGTGTGTGTGTGTTTATCTATATGTGTATGTGTATATTTGTGTGTCTGTGTCTGTGTGTGTGTGTTTATCTGTGTGTGTGTGTGTTTATCTGTGTGTGTGTGTGTTTATCTGTGTGTGTGTTTATCTATATGTGTATGTGTTTATTTGTGTGTCTGTCTGTGTGTGTGTATGTTTGTCTGTGTATGTATGTTTAGGTGATGATCTGTATGTGTATGTGTTTGTGTGTGTGTATTTGTCTGATTATCTTGGATATTTCCACACGTATGTTCGGATACATTCGAGTAAGTGTACATGTACGTTTTGCGCGCGTGTACGTCACAAGCGTATATCTCCCACCTCCTCCCTCCCTGTTCGCGCATGATAAAGTCAGCATATATTTCTTGCATGCGAGAATATGTGGGCGTTTTTATCTCTTCACTCCGAGATAAGCCCGTGGGAGTTGGCCGGAAGGAGGAGCTCGATGCCGCCCACACTTTGACGTGGGCGGGGATATGATACGTCTTTGCGGGTCTGGTGTATCTTAGCTTGGGTTTTTTCTTTGGCGTTTTGATTGGTATGTTTTTTATTTTTTTACTTTATCTTTTCTACCTGTTTTGGTTGGTGGTTCGTTTGTTTGCCATTTTCTTTTATTTTTATTTTTTTGTTTTTGTTTTTTCCTTTTTCGTTTTTTGATTTTTGTGCTTTAGTTCTCAGGTTTTACTTCTTTACTAGCACTTTTTACTTTTCATTTTTCACTGATAATTTTTTTATATATATCACTTTTTTTCCCCTGCTATGTCTTATTTTTAGCTTTTTTGCTATTCAATATTTTTACTGTTCATTTTTTGTGCTTAGTTAGTTAACCTTTCCGTGTTTTACTTTTCCTCTTTCTACCTCTTAATTTTTAATATACTTTTCGAGCGTTTACTTTTTTGTAATATTTTATATATTTTTATTTTATTTTATTTTCCTTTTTATCATATTCTCTATCATTCATCGTCTGTCTGTTTCTGCCTCTCCCGCAACTATGCTTCACCTGCATGAGAGAATCGCAGGCCTAATGGTAATATTTATGTGTGCTATTACCTTTTTTGCATATGATAATAACATATGGTAATTTTTATGGGCGCTTTTGCCTTTTTTTTGTACATGATGATAACATATGCTAATTTTGATGAGCACCATTACCTTTTGCGAGAGTTTTATGCATTGGGATTTCGTGGGAACTAAGTGACATTCATCGAAGTTTGTGAAATTCGGTGGTGATGTGAATTATTGCTTAATGAAGTTGACGGCAATTGTAACGTAATTGCAATAACAGCTGGATGAAACGTCGCGTAATTCTAAGCCATGTTGCAATTAGCAGATGTGAGAATGCTTTGTTACTTGTACAAATTGTGTGTATGCTGATTTACATACTGAGATTGTGTGTATGCTGATTTACATACTGAGATTGTGTGTATGCTGATTTACATACTGAGATTGTGTGTACGCTGATTTACATACTGAGATTGTGTGTACGCTGATTTACATACTGAGATTGTGTGTATGCTGATTTACATACTGAGATTGTGTGTATGCTGATTTACATACTGAGATTGTGTGTACGCTGATTTACATACTGAGATTGTGTGTATGCTGATTTACATACTGAGATTGTGTGTATGCTGATTTACATACTGAGATTGTGTGTATGCTGATTTACATGCTAGAGTACACAGTACACACTGTATGGTTATACGCATGTGTTTCCATTCGCATATTCTTGTGAAACATCTTGTATCAGTAGCTAGGGCAACGCAGGACACACACTCGTACGGACGCATGCACGCACGCACGCACTCTCTTTCTCTCTCTCTCTCTCTCTCTCTCTCTCTCTCTCTCTCTCTCTCTCTCTCTCTCTCTCTCTCTCTCTCTCTCTCTCTCTCTCTTACTCCTTCACATATAGAAATCAGAGAGATAGAGATAAAGACAGAATGAATGAAAATTTAGAATTTCCTGATAGTCTCCATCATTTTTTCTTATTACTGTTTTATTCTTGACTCGTAATATGTGCTCCCTTTTCTCCCCCCCCCCTCCCCAGCCCCAGATCTCAAGGCTTTCGAAGACCTCTCGCTTTTCGGAATGATTTGTAGGCTGCTCGTTTTCAATGCTCTCCTTTGTGCCATTTGCCGGTTTTATTGTTTTTTTTTCCTCTCGTTTTCTCCCCATTTTTTCTTTTCCTTCTCCTTTTCCTTTTTTTATGTTTTTTCTTTATTATAATTTTTTTCACTTTTTCCTTTTTTTCTCTTTCCTCATTTCCATTTGCCGGTTTTGTTTTTTCCTCTCCCCTTTTTTTCTTTTCCTTCTCCTTTTTCCTCTTATGTTTTTTTCCCCTTTTTCATTTTTCACTTTCTCGCTTTTTCCTTTTTTCTCTCACCTCTTTTCTCTCCGTTTTTTCCCTTTTTACTTATTCTCCTTTTACCCATTTCCCCCTTTTCTCTTATTTTCCTTTCCCCCCCTCATTCACCCCCCCTTTTTTATTCATTTTTTTTTCTTTTCCTCTTCAGCGTCGCTTTCATAAGCCTGGGTGGACGGCGTTGCAGACCACCAGCTGCCATGCGTTTATTGATCAGGCCCCTCTGTGCTCGCCGCTTGCTTGGGGAGGGAAAGGGGGGGTTGGGGGGGATGGGAGAGGAGGGATGGGCGATGGGGCATAGGGGTAGGAGGGGAGGGGAGGGGTTGGAGGGGGAGGGGAGGGGTGAGGATGGGGGGATGGGGAGGGAAAGGAGGGGGATGGGAAGGGAGGGGGTTGGTGGATGATGGGGGGGTAGGGGGGTGGGGAGTAGGAAGGGGGGAGAGAGGGGATGGGGAGGAGGTGAGGGTTGGGGAATGGGGGTAGGAAGAGGAGGGTGGGGGAGGAGGGAATGGGGTAGGGGTGATATGGTGGAGGTGAGGGAGGAGGGGAAGGGATGGGGAGGTGGGGAGGTAGCGATATGGTGGAGGAAGGAAGGGGGATAGGGTGTTATGGTGGAGGGGGAGGGGGAGGGTGGGAGGGATGGTGGGGAGAAGGGGGTAGGACTGGGGGAAGGGGAGGGGGTGGGGATAGGGGTAGGGGGTTGGGGGAAGGAAATAAGGGATAGGAGGATGAAGGGGGTGGGGTGGTGGAGGGGAAGGGGTTGGAGGTATGTTAGGAGGGGGGAGGAAGTAGGGTGTTGGAGGAGGGATAAGGGGTATGGGGGATAGTGGACTAGGGGAGGGGGAGGGGTTGGAGTGGGGAAGAGGGGGAAGGGAGACAAAGTAGAAGAGAGAAGATAGTAGGAAGAGAGATGGTGGAAGGGGATAGGATGGAAAGAGGAAGGAGGTGACGGGGTTGAGAATGGAGTAGATGGATCAAGAAGAGAAAAGCGAGAATAAACGACGGGAATGAGAGAAAAGGGGACAAAGACGAAGAAAAGGGGATAGAGACGGTGGATAGCGGAAGGGATGGAAAGAAGTGGAAGAGAAGAGGATGGTGAGGTGGAAAAGGTGGAAAAGGTGGAGAAGGTGGAGAAGAGGAGGAGAGGAGGGAAGAGGAGGAGGGAGGGGAGGGGAGGGGAGAGGAGAGGAGAGGAGAGGGAGAGGAGAGGAGAGGAGAGGGAGAGGAGAGGAGAGGAGAGGAGAGGAGAGGAGAGGAGAGGAGAGGAGGAGGGAGGGGAGGGGAGGGAGGGGAGGGAGGGCAGGGGAGAGGAGGGGAGGGGAGAGGAGAGGAGAGGAGAGGAGAGGAGAGAGGAGGAATTAGAAGAAGATTGAAGCTAAGAATAGAAGTTAGAGATAAAAAAAATAGACAACAGAAATACCTTTAAAAATCAAATTAAAATCTTTTCTTTCCTTTTCACTTCCCCCTTTCTTTCCAGTCATGAATTCCATGTCGATGAAACAGAGCAAAAATTGATGACGACCTTGAGCTATTTTTCGGATTTGGCGAATTGAGTCTTTTAATCTCCCTATATCCCGCGTGTAGGCCTATCGTCCCTCCAGGCCTATCTTCTGGATCCTTCTCGCGTGACCTTTCCGTCTCTCTGCGCTCATTTTTCTTCCCAGAACATCTCTTCTCGTTTCGTAGGTGATTCCTCTTAATATTTTTCTTCCTTTATCCATTTTCTTCAATTTTTTTTTTTTTTCGTTTTTTAACCTCTGTCTTCTCCCTCTTTCGTTAATTGTTATTTTTTCCCCTTTGTTTCAGTTTCTTCCCCCTTATACCCCGCTCGTTCTCTCCCCCTTTTCCTCTTTCCTTTTCCTTCTCTCCTTTCCCTCCTCTCCCTCTGTACGTTTCTCCTTCCCCCTCCCCTTCCTCCCGTTCTTCCTGTCCCCCTTCCTTCTCCTCCCCCTCCTTTTCCCTTCCTCCTCCTCCTCCCCTTTCCCTTCCTCCTCTTCCCCTTTCCCTTCCTCCTCTTCCCCCTCCTCCCATTTCCCTCTCCTCCTTCCCTTTCCACTCTTTATTCTCCTGTATCCTCACCCGAGTCCGGATACAGAGGAACGGATCCTTCAGGTTCTTGGGTCCTTCCGGTTATCCGGCTCTGCAGCAGAGATCCTCGGATGACCTTCGTTGCGTCTGGGATTTTGGGGAGGTTTGCCTCTGTCTGTTTTTGTTGTCGTTGCTGTTATTATTGTTGTTTTTGTTATTAATTGGTGGTATTATTATTTTATTATTGTTGTTTTTGTTATTGATTGGTGGTATTATTATTATTATTATTATTATTATTATTATTATTATTATTATTATTATTATCATCATTGTTATCATTATCATCCTTTTTTATTGTTGATGATATTGTCATTAATTATTTTATTATTGTTATACTTACTGCTGCGGCTTTATTTTCATTAATATAATGGAGCAGTTTTTTTATTATTGTGCTGTTAAGTATTGCCTTTGTAACTATGTTATTGTTTTCCGGTTTTTATCTCTTTTTGGGGGGACAAGAAGTAGTGTTTTGGCAGGAAACCAACCAGGAAGTATCAGTCGGGAAAAGGTAGTTGTCTTAATGGAAGCTCCATGCTTTTCCCATAACAATACAGAAAGAATATTGTCTGTTTAGATAGCCTTTTTTTGGCTTACTGGTTTCCACTCTCTTTTAAATGTCATACTTTTTTGGTTTACTGGTTTCTACTCTTTTAAATATCATTTTTATTTGTTTATTGATGTCTGTGTAGTAATTGTATTTGTATTTATGTCATGGAATGCAAATGTAACTCCTTTACGTTTGATTTTATCACTGAGGAAGTCGTTAGAAATTTATGGGCTGGATAAGAAAAAAAAACGAATTGTAAATCAAAGTGATGGAAAATACAACAAAAGTCATGCCAAATGTGACTACAATAGAGTAAAAAGAAATATGTATAAAGAATATAAAATGAAATCACTCGATCAGAATTGAAGATGATATCAGCACTTCTGGTCACTGCTGATGCAAGGCCTAAAAACGCCCAAACCTACCCTTGGGGCTTCTCCTTCCCTCCTTCTCTCTTACCCTCTCGCCCTTCCCCACTACCTCCCTCCTTTCTCTCTGTCCCTCTTTCTCCTTCCCTCTCCCTCCCTTTCCCTTCCTATCCCTCCCTCTCCCTCCCTCCTCCTTCCCTCTCTCTCCTCCCCCCCTACCACCTTCTTTTCCCTCTGCCTCTCTCTCCTTCCCTCCTTTTCCCTTTCCCCCTCCCTCTCCCTATTCCTCATTTTCCCATCCCCTCCTCTCTCCTTTCCCCTTCCTCCTCCCCGCCCCCCCCCCCCGGTCTCTATCCTCTTCCTCACCCCCTTCACTCCTGTCGCGATATTATGCAAGATAATGTTGGTGATGGTAACCTGAATGGATCATATCATCTTGTATATACATGATATATAACATATACATATTATATATCATACTTATAATACACATCCTGTGATATGTATATAGAAGTATGATATATAATATATGCATATATATCATAATTATATATACATATATCCTATATCATATATCTTATATCATATGAACGTACCCTAGCATCGTCGTTTCACGTAAACAATTATCACAAATTTATCGGTTACGAAATAGTTACCATCAATCTACCAGGTATTAATCGTCATCAACCTGTCGAAAAAGCATCTTCGAACTCGACGATGGACAGTTAGATAAACAGATCCCTCTGGCTCTCCTTCGAGGGGGAAAATGTCGACTCTCTCACGCATTTCCATTATCTAGATCAATATTGTCTTGGTGCTTGTCCTGGAAAAATTCATGCGGACGGAGTGCCATGTGTCGTGGTCTCTTTGGCTCCAGGACGCGAAGGAGGGAGGAGAGAGAGGGGCGAATGTGGTGTCATGGGTTCTTGAAAGGATTGAAGAGGAGGAGGAAGAGGAAGAGGAAGAGGAGGAGGAGGAGGAGGAGGAGGAGGAGGAGGAGGAGGAGGAGGAGGAGGAGGAGGAGGAGGAGGAGGAGGAGGAGGAGGAGGAGGAGGAAGAAGAAGAAGAAGAAGAAGAAGAAGAAGAAGAAGAAGAAGAAGGGCTGGAAAAATTGGTGTTGTGTGAGAGAGGAAGGGAAGGAGGGAAGGGGAGAGGGGGATGCAGGGATGGCATGAGGAAGGGGGGAGAGGTAGATAGGTAAATAAAAAAAAAAAACTTGAACACTCGTTGACAAGGACACGCTCACGCACACGCTCACGCACACGCTCACGCACACGCTCACGCACACGCTCACGCACACGCTCACGCACACGCTCACGCACACACTCACACACTCACACACTCACACACTCACACACTCACACACTCACACACACACACACACACACACACACACACACACACACACACACACACACACACACACACACACACACACACACACACACACACACTCCCTCCCTTCCTCCCTCATTCTCCCTCCCTTCCTCCCTCTCTCCCTCTCCCTCTCCCTCACCCTCTCTCTCTCTCTCTCTCTGCCTCCCTCCCTCCCTCCATCTCTCCCTCTCTCCCTCACCCGCTCTCCCTCTCTCCCTCCCTCCCTCCCTCTCTCCTTCTCTCCCTCACTCCCTCCCTTTCTCCTTCTCTCCCTCCCTTCCTCCCTCTCACCCTCCCTCCCTCCCTCCCTCTCTCCTTCTCTCCCTCCCTCACTCCTTCTCTCCCTCTCTCCCTTCCTCTCTCCTCTCCTCCCTCCCTCCTTCCCTCCCTCCCCCCTTCCCTCCCTCCCTCTCTCCCTCTCTCTTCCTCCCTCCCTCTCTCCCTCTCTCCCTCTCTCCCTCCCTCCCTCTCTCTCCCTCCCTCCCTCTCTCCCTCTCTCCCTCCCTCCCTCTCTCTCCCTCCCTCCCTCTCTCTCCCTCCCTCCCTCCCTCTCTCCCTCTCTCCCTCCCTCTCTCCCTCTCTCCCTCTCTGTCCATTCATCTATCAAACTTATAAACGTACTCAAACGCATCTCGATCCTTAAACCACTCTAAAAGGGGCGCCACACGGGCGTTTTTTTTTTCAACAATAAGTCGGATTTTCAACTTTCCTCGTCTTCTGACTTCGGAAAATCTACTACTTGGTCGGAAATGGAAGCGGGCGATTTATATGTTGCTTGGAAATCTGCGAAATCTGCGAAGTCTGCGAAATCGGCATGGCAAGAGTGTCCGAAGTCTGCTAAAATATTAAACCACATTAATGATGATATTTTTATATATTTAGATTAATGTTGTTGTTTTTTCGTATGTTTTAAACATTAATAAAAATATTTGTATATATTTAAATTAATGTTTTTTTTTTTTTTCGTATGTTTTAAAGTGTTTTGTTATTTTTACCTTAAAATCCGTTTCAGAGAGAGAGAGAGAGAGAGAGAGAGAGAGAGAGAGAGAGAGAGAAAAGAATGGATATTCATGCCAAAAAAGGGAAAAGGTTCATATCAGGATAATATTAGGATCAGGAGGTATTAGGGTCAAACAAGGGAACCCAATATCCGCCGCGTCCGAATCCGCGAGACGCTCAGCCAAAGTTCCTCCCAACCACACCGGGGATCAAAGCCTGAGCCAGAGAGGATTCGAACGCGTTGTTGTTGTTTTTCGAAAAGTCTCCGCGTTTTCTCTAAAAAAAAGATAGATTGAAATATGTGTAAGTATATATGTACGCATTCATGTAGGTATTAACCCGGGGATCAAAGCCTGAGCCAGAGAGGATTCGAACGCGTTGTTGTTGTTTTTTTGCGAAAAGTCTCCGCGTTTTCTCAAAAAAAAAAAAAAAAAAAAAAATGCGTATAAGTATATATGTACGCATTCATGTAGGTATTAACCCATGTATGTACACACGTCTCGATATAAGACCTCAGGGACGCGACAGTCGAGTAATCCGAAATATCTTAGTCTGTGTACCGATCGTCTGGCGATGCTGATCTCGGGTCCTCGTGTCCGTTTACTCTGTGCCTTTGTTCAGCAAACCTTGTGCTACCGATTCCCCTGAGAAGTGAAATGTAATTGAAGTATGTATGTAGATGGATGGAAGGATGGATGGATGGATGGATAGGTGGATGGATGGATGGATGGATATGTTGATGGATGGATGGATGGATAGGTTGATGGATGGATGGATAGTTGGATTTGGATTGGATTTGGATGGATGGATAGAAATAGATAATGAAATGTAATTGAAGTATATATGTAGATAGATAGATTGATGGATAGATGGATAGTTGGATTTGGATGGATAGATAGAGATAGATAATGAAATGTAATTGAAGTATATATGTAGATGGATAGATTGATGGGTGGATGGATGGATGGATGGATTGTTGGATTTGGATGGATGGATAGAGATAGATAATGAAATGTAATTGAAGTATATATGTAGATGGATAGATTGATGGGTGGATGGATGGATGGATGGATTGTTGGATTTGGATGGATGGATAGATATAGATAAATAGTGAGAGATTTAAATGATAGATGTATATGAATTTGGATGGATGGGTAGAGATAGATGAATTGTGATTGATTTAGATGAATGGATAGATAGATAGATTTAGATATAGTTAAGTATAGATAGATGGATTTAGTTGGATGAATAGATATATTTAGATTGATAGATATATAGATATAGTAAGTATAGATAGATTTAGGTGGATGAATAGAGATCAGATAGATTTAGATGGATGGATAGATAGATATATTTAGATAGATATAGTCAAGTATAGATGGATGTATAGAGAGAGATAATTAGATATAGATGAATAGAAAAATATAGAGAGGTATACACGTAATATATATGTACCTTTTTATTTAGTTTCAAAAACCAAACTATGTTCTCTGAGCATAGACGCTATTTTATCCAAATTTGTAACATGAAATTGGCATTGTCATCTACGAGTAAGACAAGAAAGATTGTTTTCGTTTTAGGAAAAGGCCGACAAGGAAAAGAGAGAGAAGAGTCTTTCCTTGTTTGTTTTCTTCCTGCAAGTCGTAAAGACATCTGTATGCAATACCTTCGTCGTTTGAGACTGTTGCAATGTTGCACTTGGCGCTTCATGTCGTTTGTGACTCATTTCCGTGTGTTTGGGCTGTTTGCGTTTTTTTTTTT
>NC_091554.1:5148342-5153342 GCF_042767895.1 Penaeus vannamei
GCGTGGAGACTAACCATAATCTATATAATTTTTTTTCCAGCTACACATGCACGGTTTCTAGATTGTGGGGGAATGTTTTGATCGCCATTGAGGTTACTTGATGTGTACGAGTATAGGAAGGTATGAAGGAGGAAGAAGCGGAAAGGAAGGGAGAAAGGGAAAGGGGGAAAGGGAGGGAGGGAGGGAGGGAGGGAGAAAGGGAGAGAGGGGAATGGGAGAGAGAGGAGGAAAGGGAGGGAGAGAGAGAGAGAGGAGGAAAGGGAGGCGGAGAGGTGGAGAGAGAGAGGAGGAAAGGGAGGCGGAGAGGTGGAGAGAGAGAGGAGGAAAGGGAGGCGGAGAGGTGGAGAGAGGAGGAGGAAAGGGAGGGAGAGCAGGAGGAGGAAAGGGAGGGAGAGCAGGAGGAGGAAAGGGAGGGAGAGCAGGAGGAGGAAAGGGAGGGAGAGGAGGAGGAGGAAAGGGAGGGAGAGGAGGAGGAAGAAAGGGAGGGAGAGGAGGAGGAGGAAAGGGAGGGAGAGAGAGAGAGAGAGAGGAGGAAGGGAAGGGGAGAGAAAGAGAGAGGAGGATGGGAAGGGAGGGAGAGAGAGAGAGGAGGGAGGAAAGGGAGGGAGAGAGAGAGGGAGGGAGGAAAGGGAGGGAGAGAGAGAGAGGAGGAGGAAAGGGAGGGAGAGAGAGAGAGAGAGAGGAGGATGAGAGGGAGGGAGAGAGAGAGAGAGAAGAGCGAGGAGAGGGAGGGAGAGAGAGAGAGAGAGGAGGAGGAGAGGGAGGGAGAGAGAGAGAGAGAGGAGGAGGAGAGGGAGGGAGAGAGAGAGAGAGAGGAGGAGGAAAGGGAGGGAGAGAGAGAGAGGAGGAGGAAAGGGAGGGAGAGAGAGAGAGGAGGAGGAAAGGGAGGGAGAGAGAGAGAGGAGGAGGAAAGGGAGGGAGGGAGAGAGAGAGGAGGAGGAAAGGGAGGGAGGGAGAGAGAGAGGAGGAGGAAAGGGAGGGAGAGAGAGAGAGGAGGAGGAAAGGGAGGGAGAGAGAGAGAGGAGGAGGAAAGGGAGGGAGAGAGAGAGAGGAGGAGGAAAGGGAGGGAGAGAGAGAGAGGGAGGAGGAAAGGGAGGGAGAGAGAGAGAGGAGGAGGAAAGGGAGGGAGAGAGAGAGAGGAGGAGGAAAGGGAGGGAGAGAGAGAGAGGAGGAGGAAAGGGAGGGAGAGAGAGAGAGGAGGAGGAACGGGAGGGAGAGAGATGGAGAAAAGGGGAAAGGGAGGCAGAGAGGGAGAAAAGGGGGAAGGGAGGGAGAGAAGGAGAGGGAGGGAGATTATGTTCGTATGCAGAAAGGAAATAGCGTCAAAGAGTGAACTAATGATGAGCTGGTATCTTTCATTTCTTCGTTTTCGCAACATAATCAAATCCTCCCCTCCCCGTCCCCCCTCTCCCCATACCTCTCCCATCACCATAACACCACAACGACTATTTTTCAAGCACTCTAATGTCCCCATTATAACCCCCTACCTACAATACAGAATATTCAGGATTAAACATTTTCAGTTCTGACGTAAATCTACGCCCGGCTCGCGTTGGCTTGGCTGCTCGGGTATTTGCCAAAGGTCATTCTCAGCTCTCGTTGGCTCTGCTCGTCTGCGAATTTGATGCAGGGTGAGGGCAGTGGGAGGGGAGGAGGGGAAGGGAAGGGGAGGGGAGGAGGAGAGGGGGAAGGGGGAAGGGGAGGGGAAGGGGAAGGATGTGGGGAGAGGGAAAGGGGGAGGTGGGAGGGAAGGGGAGGGGGGGGGAGGTGGGAGGGAAGGGGGAGGGGAGGATGAAAGGAGGGTAGGAGGGTAGGAGGGAGGGGGAAAGGAAGAGGAGAGGAGAGGAGACAAGGGGGATATGAGGGAGAGGAAAAGAGGAGAAAAAGGAGATAGAGGAAAGAAAAAAAATGAAGATAAATGCAGCACACGAAAAAAAAGAAGAGATTAGACCGGATAACGCAAAGATAGAGAAAAAAAAACAGCATACATAGAAAGACAAAGACAAATACAAAACAAAAAAGACAAGAGGACATAACACGGCTCCTCCCCAATGTAAACCGAAATGGAAATCGAGCAGCGGGGACCCGTCAGCATGTTAACATCCCCCCTGTGGCTGCACCGTGGGTTTTGTTACGCCGGGCTGTTAAGTCTGTTGTTACGCCGGGCTGTTACGTCTGTTGTTACGCCGGGCTGTTACGTCTGAGCCCTCGGTGTTGAAGCTAGGACTTGCGAGGGCAGGGATATTGGATGCGGATTTGATGCTTCGGTGGCGGCGGGGTTGGTGGGATGCTGCAGGTCCGTTGGAAGGGGAAGCTGCTGCTGTTGTTATCAGCAGCTGTAGTAGTAGTAGTAATATTGGTATTGTTGTTATTGTTGTTGTTATTTGCCGTTATAGTAGCAATATTAGTGTTGTTATTATTATTATTGTTATTATTATTGTTATTATTGTTATTATTATTATTGTTATTATTGTTATTATTGTTATTATTGTTATTATTGTTATTATTATTACTACTACTACTACTACTACTACTACTACTACTACTACTACTACTACTACTACTACTACTACTACTACTACTACTACTACTACTAGCAACAGTAGTAGTAATATTCGTGTTTTTGTTGTTATCAGCAGCAGTAGTAGTAATATTAGTATTGTTGTTATTATTATTAGCAGTAGTAGTAGTAATATTAGTGTTGTTATTCATGCATGATATCCAGGAAGAGCTTCTGCGTTGAAATAACAACGTGGCTTCTAGCAAAGCATTGAGCATGTATTGAGATTGATTACCAATTACTGATTTGTTTATGTATATGTTATATATACATATGTGTGCGTGTGTGTCTGTGTGTATATGTTTGTGGGTGTATGTATGTGTGTGTGTGTATGTTTGTGTGTGTGTGTGTGTGTGCCTCTGTTTTGTTTGTTTGTGTGCATTGTGTGTGGAGTGAGAGACACACACACACAGAAAAAAAAGTCAGACAGACACAGACAGACAGCGAACTATATCATATCGCGCTGTCATCAATATCGGAATGACAGGACATCATTGCAAGTAGTAAATAGAATAGTTATCGATTTAGATCTGAGTACCGGACGGAGTGTGTCGCTCGGAGTTGCATTAAAACGGATAGTCGAACATCATCCATTTGGTAGCCAGACTGACCTGTTAAAGGGAGGTCACATTTCAGTGTTATTTATCTGATTGTAGTTTGACACTCGACATAAATTTCGCAGAATCATTGGTGCAAAACGGATGAAATTGTCAAAATGAAAAAAAGAATGTATAGAATTATTCCGCTTGTTAGAATATGAAATTAAAGTAAGCATTTGTTTCAGTAGATAGATAAATTAATGAAATGAGATTTTTTCTTTGTGAATGAATGGATGAAAAAATACACGCTGATTAACTTGATATCATAGGTTGATTATGTAATCAACTTCATCAAAGGGACATTGCAGAAGGAAACTCTTAAATGATACAAAATCCTCTTGTTTCTTTTTTCATTCTTATTCTTTTTTCTTCTTCGTTTTCGTCTTTTTTTCTGCTTCTTATTTTTCTTGTTATTCCTCTTGTTCTTCTGTTTCTTTTTTCTTCTTCCTCTTCTCCTGCTTCTGCTTCTGCTTCTTCTTCTTCTTCATCTCCTTCGTGTACCCTTCCTTTTTCGTCTTTCTTCCTCTCCTTTTTCTTCTATTTCCTCTCTCTCTCTCTCTCTCTCTCTCTCTCTCTCTCTCTCTCTCTCTCTCTCTCTCTCTCTCTCTCTCTCTCTCTCTCTCTCTCTCTCTCTCTCTCTTTTTCCTTTAGATGAAGGACGGATCACCGAAAGATGACTGGAAAAGGTTTCCGATGAGGGTTTCTTTTACGGGTTTTAGTTAGACAGTAAAACGTGGAGTGGGAGGTTGCGGAGTTGAGGATAGCTTACGGTAGTTGAATGTGAATGTTTTATTTTTGTCTGTTTGTTTGTTTTTTCATTTGTCTTTTGAATGTGGATGTATTATTATTATTATTTTTTTTATCATTTGTCTTTTTGTTTTGTTTTTTCTTTGTACGGTAGGCAGTGTGCTATTTATTCATTTGTTTGTATTGTTTTATTGTTTTTATTTTTATTTTATTTATTTATTTATTTGCGTGTTAAGTCGATCGTCTACAAGTCAGTTCTCTAGATGCTTTTTTACTGCTATTTGTAGACTTTGGAATAGATTGCCTTCAGAGATTGTAACTTCGACTCTTGATCAATTTAAAACGTCAGCTAACATGTTTTTCTTACGTAATTAGCTGACTTTCTTTTATTCATTCTTTCTTAGCTGTATCTTGACCTGCACTGACACCTTTGGGGGTATAAATCTCGATTTTTTCAGTGTGGCTCATTATATAGCTTAATCTAATAGTAATGATAATAATTGTTTGTTTGTTCTTTTGTGGTGAGGAGGAAAACTGTTTTTTGGGGGTAAAGGGAGGGGGGAAGGCTTTATGAAATCTGTCTTTTCTGATGAAAGGAAAATGTTGATATAGCTGTTATTGGCAAAAACAAACTTTTATTTTTAGATTTTCGAGAGAAATCTCATTAATCTTCATTCATACTTGACCCAGCTTTGATCACGGATATATGACCTGGTTTGACGTGACGTTAATCTGATCATTTGATGGTTGCAGTCTCATCCGGCTTTGATCTTGGCGGTGAGGGTGTGTTTTGACTGGACTTAACCCTGATCTCATAGCGACCTGACTTGACCTGGCTTTGCCGGCTGATGGGGAGATTCGATCTAAACTGGTAACATTTGGCTTGACTTGACTTGGTTTAGATGAGAGAGAGAGAGAGAGAGAGAGAGGGTCAGAGGGAGATAGAGGGAGAGGGAGAGGGAGATAGAGGGAGAGGGAGATAGAGATAGAGATAGAGGGAGAGGGAGATAGAGGGAGAGGGAGATAGAGGGAGAGGGAGATAGAGGGAGAAGGAGGTGGAGGGAGTGGGAGATGGAGATGGAGGGAGTGGGAGA
>NC_091554.1:5158342-5165842 GCF_042767895.1 Penaeus vannamei
CCTTTTGTTTTTGTTTTTTGCCCTCACCCCCTTTTTTGCTTGCAGTGAAGTCACTTTTTGCCCTTACCTCCTTTTTTGCTTGCAGTGAAGCCAATTTCCCCCCCTCATCCCCTTTTTGCTTGCAGTGAAGCCTTTTGTTTTTGTTTTTTGCCCTCACCCCCTTTTTTGCTTGCAGTGAAGTTACTTTTTTCCCTTTCCTCCTTTTTTGCTTGCAGTGAAGCCAATTTCCCCCCCTCATCCCCTTTTTGCTTGCAGTGAAGCCTTTTGTTTTTGTTTTTTGCCCTCACCCCCTTTTTTGCTTGCAGTGAAGTCACTTTTTGCCCTTACCTCCTTTTTTGCTTGCAGTGAAGCCAATTTCCCCCCCTCATCCCCTTTTTGCTTGCAGTGAAGCCAATTGTTTTTGTTTTTTGCCCTCACCGCCTTTTTTGCTTGCAGTGAAGTCACTTTTTGCCCTTACCTCCTTTTTTGCTTGCAGTGAAGCCAGTTTCGCCCACTCACCCTCTTTTTTTGCTTGCAGTGAAGCCATTTTTCTATCTACTCCCCCTTTTTGCTTGCAGTGAAGCCTTTTTTTTTTGCCCTCAACCCCTTTTTTGCTTGCAGTGAAGCCAATTTTTTCCCCCTCCCCCTTTTTTCCGAGCAGTGAAGTTTTTCTTTCTTTCTTTCTTTCTTTCTTTCTTTCTTTCTTTCTTTCTTTCTTTCTTTCTTTCTTTCTTTCTTTCTTTCTTTCTTTCTTTCTTTCTTTCTTTCTTTCTTTCTTCCCTCACCCCGTTTTTTGCTTGCAGTAGAGCCAGAGGGACGAATATGTTTAATGCATCGTTTGATCACTTTCCTTGAAGGAAAACATGGATTTCGATCATTGCAATAAGACTAAAGTTACAAAGATCTGCTTGCTTTTTGTCGATTGATCTTTCTGCTTGCAATAAAACCGGGAACTCGACTAATGCAATAAATCCGAAAGCACGGGTGTGTGTGCTTGGTGTGTCGTTTAATCTCCTGGTGAATTGGGGACTTGGATCACTGTCTTCACTCGTGTTGCTCTTGAAATGTGAACTTAAAAGACCGTAATGGGGAGAAATTGGTGGTTTGCGGGGCAGTAACGAGTCTGATTTCGGTTGTTTGGTTAATGGGTCGTTTGAATTATGATTTGTGGAATCGTATTCTGTCGGGGGGGGGGGGGTTGTGCGATTTTCATATAGTTCTTTCCCTATGGCCCCTCCCTTCACATCCACGGTCGCCCCCCTCCCCCGCCTCCCTCACACCCACGGACTCCCCCCCCCCCTCCTGTGCCCCGACGGTCTTCCCCCTTCCCTCACCCCCACGGTCTCTCCCCCTCCCCTCACCCCTCGGTCGCCCCCCCTCCCCCACTCCCTCCACACCATACACACAAAACCCAAAATTTTCCCCCCTCAAAAAGGTCATTATTTTCCCTCCGCATTTTCCCCGTCTCTCGGACCTGGGAGTCAGCGACAGCCACGGTGGGTTTGAGGAATGACTAATGCCTTTTTTTTGCTTCAGGAAAATGAGAAGGGTTAGGGAAGACGAACAAAAGGCATTTTTCTTTTTTTTTCTTCTTCTTTTTGTCTGTTTTTTTTTTTTTGGGGGGGGGGGGTCAAGGAGAGTGGAAGGAATTCTTTGAAGGGAATGGATAAGAAGGTATTTGGGGGGAAAAAATGGAGGAAGTAGAGGGAGTGATGAGAGGGGAGATAGTGATGTGTGTCTGTGTGTGTGTGTGTGTGTGTGTGTGTGTGTGTGTGTGTGTGTGTGTGTGTGTGTGTGTGTGTGTGTGTGTGTGTGTGTGTGGAGAGAGGGGGGGAAGGCAGAGAAGGATAGAGGAGGAGAGTTTTCATTTGATCAGACTGGCTTACTGAGGTAAAACCATAAAAGAATAGACGTGAGAGAGAGAGATAGAGAGAAAAAAAAAGTCTCGTGCAAAACAAAGAACCCCCCCCCCGAAAAAAAATTGAAGGCATTTCTACTAGAACCAGTACCATTATTGTGTTAGAGTTTGGTGGAGTGTCGGAGTAGCAGAGTAGCAGAGTGTCGGAGTAGCAGAGTAGCAGAGTGTCGGAGTAGCAGAGTAGCAGAGTGTCGGAGTAGCAGAGTAGCAGAGTGTCGGGAGTAGCAGAGTAGCAGAGTGTCGGGAGTAGCAGAGTAGCAGAGTGTCGGGAGTAGCAGAGTAGCAGAGTGTCGGGAGTAGCAGAGTAGCAGAGTGTCGGGAGTAGCAGAGTAGCAGAGTGTCGGGAGTAGCAGAGTAGCAGAGTGTCGGGAGTAGCAGAGTAGCAGAGTGTCGGGAGTAGCAGAGTAGCAGAGTGTCGGGAGTAGCAGAGTAGCAGAGTGGCCGCAGTAGCAGAGTAGCAGAGTGTCGGGAGTAGCAGAGTAGCAGGAGTGTCGGGAGTAGCAGAGTAGCAGAGTGTCGGGAGTAGCAGAGTAGCAGAGTGTCGGGAGTAGCAGAGTAGCAGAGTGTCGGGAGTAGCAGAGTAGCAGAGTGTCGGGAGTAGCAGAGTAGCAGAGTGTCGGGAGTAGCAGAGTAGCAGAGTGTCGGAGTAGCAGAGTAGCAGAGTGTCGGAGTAGCAGAGTAGCAGAGTGTCGGAGTAGCAGAGTAGCAGAGTGTCGGAGTAGCAGAGTAGCAGAGTGTCGGAGTAGCAGAGTAGCAGAGTAGCAGAGTGTCGGAGTAGCAGAGTAGCAGAGTGTCGGAGTAGCAGAGTAGCAGAGTGTCGGAGTAGCAGAGTAGCAGAGTAGCAGAGTGTCGGAGTAGCAGAGTAGCAGAGTGTCGGAGTAGCAGAGTAGCAGAGTGTCGGAGTAGCAGAGTAGCAGAGTGTCGGAGTAGCAGAGTAGCAGAGTAGCAGAGTGTCGGAGTAGCAGAGTAGCAGAGTGTCGGAGTAGCAGAGTAGCAGAGTGTCGGAGTAGCAGAGTAGCAGAGTGTCGGAGTAGCAGAGTAGCAGAGTGTCGGAGTAGCAGAGTAGCAGAGTGTCGGAGTAGCAGAGTAGCAGAGTGTCGGAGTAGCAGAGTAGCAGAGTAGCAGAGTGTCGGAGTAGCAGAGTAGCAGAGTGTCGGAGTAGCAGAGTAGCAGAGTGTCGGAGTAGCAGAGTAGCAGAGTGTCGGAGTAGCAGAGTAGCAGAGTGTCGGAGTAGCAGAGTAGCAGAGTGTCGGAGTAGCAGAGTAGCAGAGTGTCGGAGTAGCAGAGTGTCGGAGTAGCAGAGTAGCAGAGTGTCGGAGTAGCAGAGTAGCAGAGTGTCGGAGTAGCAGAGTAGCAGAGTGTCGGAGTAGCAGAGTAGCAGAGTGTCGGAGTAGCGGAGTAGCAGAGTAGCAGAGTGTCGGAGTAGCAGAGTAGCAGAGTGTCGGAGTAGCGGAGTAGCAGAGTAGCAGAGTGTCGGAGTAGCAGAGTAGCAGAGTGTCGGAGTAGCAGAGTAGCAGAGTAGCAGAGTGTCGGAGTAGCGGAGTAGCAGAGTGTCGGAGTAGCGGAGTAGCAGAGTAGCAGAGTGTCGGAGTAGCAGAGTAGCAGAGTGTCGGAGTAGCAGAGTAGCAGAGTGTCGGAGTAGCAGAGTAGCAGAGTGTCGGAGTAGCAGAGTAGCAGAGTGTCGGAGTAGCAGAGTAGCAGAGTGTCGGAGTAGCAGAGTGTCGGAGTAGCAGAGTGTCGGAGTAGCAGAGTAGCAGAGTGTCGGAGTAGCAGAGTAGCAGAGTGTCGGAGTAGCAGAGTAGCAGAGTGTCGGAGTAGCAGAGTAGCAGAGTGTCGGAGTAGCGGAGTAGCAGAGTAGCAGAGTGTCGGAGTAGCAGAGTAGCAGAGTGTCGGAGTAGCAGAGTAGCAGAGTGTCGGAGTAGCAGAGTAGCAGAGTGTCGGAGTAGCAGAGTAGCAGAGTGTCGGAGTAGCAGAGTAGCAGAGTAGCAGAGTGTTCGGAGTGTCGGAGTAGCAGAGTAGCAGAGTGTTCGGAGTGTCGGAGTAGCAGAGTAGCGGAGTAGCGGAGTAGCAGAGTAGCAGAGTGTCGGAGTAGCAGAGTGTCGGAGTAGCAGAGTAGCAGAGTGTCGGAGTAACAGAGTAGCAGAGTGTCGGAGTAGCAGAGTAGCAGAGTGTCGGAGTAGCAGAGTAGCAGAGTGTCGGAGTAGCAGAGTAGCAGAGTGTCGGAGTAGCAGAGTAGCAGAGTGTCGGAGTAGCAGAGTAGCAGAGTGTCGGAGTAGCAGAGTAGCAGAGTGTCGGAGTAGCAGAGTGTCGGAGTAGCAGAGTAGCAGAGTGTCGGAGTAGCAGAGTAGCAGAGTGTCGGAGTAGCAGAGTAGCAGAGTGTCGGAGTAGCAGAGTAGCAGAGTGTCGGAGTAGCAGAGTAGCAGAGTGTCGGAGTAGCGGAGTAGCAGAGTAGCAGAGTGTCGGAGTAGCGGAGTAGCAGAGTAGCAGAGTGTCGGAGTAGCAGAGTAGCAGAGTGTCGGAGTAGCAGAGTAGCAGAGTGTCGGAGTAGCAGAGTAGCAGAGTGTCGGAGTAGCAGAGTAGCAGAGTAGCAGAGTGTCGGAGTAGCAGAGTAGCAGAGTGTCGGAGTAGCAGAGTAGCAGAGTGTTCGGAGTGTCGGAGTAGCAGAGTAGCAGAGTGTCGGAGTAGCAGAGTAGCAGAGTGTTCGGAGTGTCGGAGTAGCAGAGTAGCAGAGTGTCGGAGTAGCAGAGTAGCAGAGTGTCGGAGTAGCAGAGTAGCAGAGAGTGTTCGGAGTAGCAGTGTGTCGGAGTTCGAACTCTGCACATTTTCTTGATTTGATTTACTCTCCCATTTAGGGGCTCGTTATCTGAAAATTCAAAAAGAACCGTTAGTGGATTTTTTTCACATACTTGTTAATGTACTTTAATCATATTCGTTATTAATCATCATTTTTATTATTGATGGATTTGTTATTATGATAATTTTCATTCTCAGTTTTGTTATTGCTGTTGTGGTTGTGGAAATAACACTAGAAAGAGAAATAGAAGAAGAGAAAAAGGCAGAAGTATAGGAAAAAAAGACAAAAAAAAAAGCAAAAAACGAAGAAAAAGTAAACCAGACGAGAGAGAAAAGAAAAAATACAGAAGTATAGGAAAAGAAGACAAAAAAAAATAGCGAAAACGAAGAAAAAGTAAACCAGACGAGAGAGAGAGAGAGAGAGAGAGAGAGAGAGAGAGAGAGAGAGAGAGAGAGAGAGAGAGAGAGAGAGAGAGAGAGAGAGAGAGAGAGAGAGAGATCCTGAGCAACGTCGGACCGCGAAGGATGCTGCGTGGATCGAGATGATAGCGCGGGGGGGGGGATGGGGTGGAACGGCGAAGCATCAGGACGGTCGCGATAATCAGCTGGAGATGGAGATGAAGGGCGCCGAGAGATGCTGCGAGCTGATTTCATCTCACGGGTCGATGGCTTTCCTCTTGCCTCTTTCGCTGTTCTTCTTTACTCTCATCTCATTCTCATTCCTCTTTCTCCTTATCTCCTCTCCCTCCTTCCTCCCTTCTACCCCGTTGTCTCCATCTCTCTCGTTCTCCTTTCTCTCCCTCCTTCCTTCCTTCCTTCCCTCCTTCCTTCCTCTCTCCCTCTCTACCTCCTCCTTCCCTTCCTTCCTTCCTCTCCCTCTCCTCTCTTTCCTTCCTCTCCTTCCTCCCTCTCTCCCTCCTCCTTCCCTTCTCTCCCACTCCTCTCCTCTCCTTCCCTTCTCTCTCCCCTCCCCCTCCTCCTCCTCCAACCCCGAAGACAGCGCGGGCGGCGAAGGAGGAGGAGGAGGAGACGCCCATCTCGGAAGACTTGTCGCCTGGAAAATCGACCGTTTATAAAAAGCGCATAAGGAGCAGATTCGTGTTATGTGTCTCTAAAGGAATCGACCTTACGGGCGGGGGGCGGAGCAGCGACGCCTTCTGCAGTACCGCCGGGATGATGCTTGTTGTATTTCTTGTAGCGGGGGGGGGTTGGGGGTTGGTACGGGGGTGATTGCGTGTAGCGGGCCATGTTCAGTCTGTTTGGGATGTTGGGGACGGGTGTGTGTGTGTGTGTGTGTGTGTGTGTGTGTGTGTGTGTGTGTGTGTGTGTGTGTGTGTGTGTGTGTGTGTGTGTGTGTGTGTGTGTGTGTGTGTGTGTGTGTGTGTTGGTGTTAGTGTGGGGGTGTGTGTATGTGTGTTAGTGTGTGTATGTGTGTTAGTGTGGGGGTGTGTGTATGTGTGTTAGTGTGGGGGTGTGTGTATGTGTGTTGGTGTGGGGGTGTGTGTATGTGTGTTGGTGTGGGGGTGTGTATGTGTGTTGGCGTGGGTGGGTGTATGTGTGTGTGGGGGGAGGGTGTAGTATTTATTCCTTTATTTCTGTTTCTTTAGTACACAAACACCAACAACACACGCATGCACGGCAGACATTTACAAATCGCAGCCTTTTATTAGCCCCACACCATGCAGGACACCTAAATAAATCCCTTTTAAATTTCCTACTGCAGCGGAAATGAACCACCCCCAGAATTTCCCAATTTCTTAAAAAAAAAGATGGAAAGAGAACCGAGAGAGAGAGAGAGAGAGGGAGAGGGAGGGGGAGAGAGAGAGAGAGAGAGAGGGAGGGGAGGGAGGGGGAGAGGAGAGGGAGAGGGAGAGGGAGAGGGAGAGGGAGAGAGGGAGAGGGAGAGGGAGAGAGAGAGAGAGAGAGAGAGAGAGAGAGAGAGGGAGAGAGAGAGGGAGAGAGAGGGAGAGGGAGGGAGAGGGAGGGAGAGGGAGGGAGAGGGAGAGGGAGGCAGAGGGAGGCAGAGGGAGGCAGAGGGAGGCAGAGGGAGGCAGAGGGAGGCAGAGGGAGGCAGAAGGAGGCAGAGGGAGGCAGAAAGAGGCAGGAGGAGGCAGAGGGAGGCAGGAGGAGGCAGAGGGAGGCAGAGGGAGGCAGAGGGAGGCAGAGGGAGGCAGAGGGAGGCAGAGGGAGGCAGAGGGAGGCAGAGGGAGGCAGAGGGAGGCAGAGGGAGGCAGAGGGAGGCAGAGGGAGGCAGAGGGAGAGAGAGAGAACCCTCTGGCGGCCGCAGCAGGAACTAGCGGGCTTGCTGGCTTGCCTCAGAGCGAACGTCTCCTGCAACGTAAGCCAGTTGGGTCTTTTCGACGCCAGATAATGGACCAATAAACCACTTGTCCCTCTCGTTGCATACCGTTTGCCATGTCTCGTTAAGCTCTTTATTGCAATACGTTTGTTCCCCTCCCCCCCATCCCTCCACTCCCTTCCCTCCATCCCTCCTCTCCCCCCCCCCCATCCCTCCACCCCACCCCGAGTCTTGCACTGCAGCGAGGAGGAGGGAGGGAGGGAGGGGAGGGAGGGGAGGGAGGTCAGTGACCTGAGATCGGAGGAAGGGGTGACCTCGTACGTTCCGCATTACCCGATGTTCTAATGGGTGATAAGGTCAGTAAGGTCGGAAATAAGGTAGGAAATACGGGCGGCGCTGGCGAAGGAGGTTCCGGGAGGTGAATGGAGTGGCGAGGGTTGGGAGGAAGGGGAAGGAGGGAGAGAAGGGAGAGGGGAGAGAGGAGGAAGGGAGAGGAGAGAGGTAAAGAGAG
>NC_091554.1:5170842-5178342 GCF_042767895.1 Penaeus vannamei
AATGCCACTGCTCGGATATAGCAGTTTCGCGTGTGTCCCTTGCGCCAAATTTCCGGATGTGCGGCGGTTATAGATGCTGGCGGGGGGGGGGGGGGGGGTCGGTGGTAAAAAAGAGAAAAAGCGAAAAGTATGCTGGTGTGGTAGTATGAAGTCTGTTGTTTTGCGCGTGGTTTTCTTAATAAATTGATTGTACGAACCGCTTAATTAGACAATATTGATGGTAACGTTGATAATGATAATGACGATATTGATAATGTTGTAGATATGATGATATTAATGAAACAATATTTATGAAGAGAATATCAATAATGTTTGTACTAGTAATGATATTAACTGTGGTAAAAAAAGATTATGATAATGCTGCTATAACAATGGGAGTAATAATAATGATAATGAAAACAATAGTTAACATGACATTGATAATAGTAATATTCTCTTTCTTCACCTCTCTCTCTCTCTCTCTCTCTCTCTCTCTCTCTCTCTCTCTCTCTCTCTCTCTCTCTCTCTCTCTCTCTCTCTCTCTCTCTCTCTCCTCCTCCTCTCCCTCTCCCTCTCCCTCTCCCTCTCCCTCTCCCTCTCCCTCTCCCTCTCCCTCCCTCTTTCTCTCTTGAAAATAGAATTCGTTGCAACCCCTGCTCTTCAATCGTAGTTATATCATGTTCCGTTTTCCCGAACATTCGTATTTGAAGAGGCCATAAACCACGGATTTGGACGCGGTTGTGCAGTCTCGGGAGACGGTGCTTGAAGGAGAAAAATGGCTGTTAATATGCGATTGCTTGGATAGATGGCTTCGTCTTGGTACTTCTTTTTTATTATAAAGTGTTATTTCGTGGTTGCGATTTTATGGTTGTTGTTGCTCGTGTTTACTTGGTGTTGAGGTTTTCATTGTTGTAATTCTGGTTGTATTTTTTTTTTTTTTACCTCCGTGATTATCATTAGTTTTTTTTTCTTCTTCTTTCTTCTTTTTTGCGTTTCCTTCCTGTTTACGCTTTTATCATCTCCCCTTCCCTTTCACTCCCGTTTTGGCGTCTGATGATAGCACTTGCGCCTCAATATCGTATAATTTCCCTCACTCCTTTCGCTGCCTTCAACATATTAAATTCTTTCCGCGCCATGGACCACGTCGGCGTTGCTGAACCACCGTTTGTAATCGCTTTCTATCTTTCTTTCTTTTTCTTTCTCTTTCTCTTCTTTTCTTTTTCTTTCTCTTTTTCTTTTTCTTTTTCTTTTTTCTTTTTCTTTTTCTTTTTCTTTTTTTTCTTTTTCTTTTCTTTTTCTTTTCTTTTTCTTTTTCTTTTTCTTTTCTTTTTCTCTTTCTTTTTCTTTTTCTTTTTCTCTTTCTCTTTCTCTTTCTCTTTCTCTTTCTCTTTCTCTTTCTCTTTCTCTTTCTCTCTTTCTCTTTCTCTTCTCTTTCTCTTTCTCTTTCTCTCTCTCTCTCTCTCTTTCTCTTTCTCTTTCTCTTTCTCTTTCTTCTCTTTCTCTCTCTCCCTCCCTCCCTCCCTCCCTCCCTCCCTCCCTCTCTCTCTCTCTCTCTCTCTCTCTCTCTTTTCCTTTCCTTTCATCTTTTTTTCTCTCTCCAAATTTATAAAAAGAAACCTTAATTTTAATCATGATCAGTATCGGAGGTAAAATAAATGGATAAATGAAATAAGATAAATTAAGAGGTGCAAACGAGTTAGATAACTGTTAAAGAAATAAGGAGATATTGTGGTCTGAGTTCTATAGACGTTGTTAATGTTATTATTAAAGTTAATTGCAATGATTTATAACACCAATTAATGATAATTGATATATTTTGTTTGTACAATTTTGTAATTTGGATATTCCTTCACTATGGTTAAATAACTGGAACAGAAATGCTTCCATTAATAAGTACATGTTTATTTAAAAAGAGAAAGAATTGGTATTTAAAAAGAGAGAGAATTGGTATTTAAAAAGAGAGAGAATTGGTATTTAAAAAGAGAGAACTGGTATTTAGAAAGAGAGAATTGGTATTTAAAAAGAGAGAATTGGTTTTTAAAAAGAGAGAATTGGTATTTAAAAAGAGAGAATTGGTATTCAAAAAGAGAGAATTGGTATTTAAAAAGAGAGAATTGGTATTTAAAAAGAGAGAGAATTGGTATTTAAAAAGAGAGAATTGGTATTTAAAAAGAGAGAATTGGTATTTAGAAAGAGAGAATTGGTATTTAGAAAGAGAGAATTGGTATTTAAAAAGAGAGAATTGGTATTTAAAAAGAGAGAATTGGTATTTAAAAAGAGAGAGAGAATTGGTATTTAGAAAGAGAGAACTGGTATTTAAAAAGAGAGAATTGGTATTTAAAAAGAGAGAGAATTGGTATTTAAAAAGAGAGAGAATTGGTATTTAAAAAGAGAGAGAATTGGTATTTAAAAAGAGAGAGAATTGGTATTTAAAAAGAGAGAATTGGTATTTAAAAAGAGAGAATTGGTATTTAAAAAGAGAGAATTGGTATTTAAAAAGAGAGAATTGGTATTTAAAAAGAGAGAATTGGTATTTAAAAAGAGAGAATTGGTATTTAAAAAGAGAGAACTGGTATTTAAAAAGAGAGAATTGGTATTTAAAAAGAGAGAATTGGTATTTAAAAAGAGAGAACTGGTATTTAAAAAGAGAGAATTGGTATTTAAAAAGAGAGAATTGGTATTTAAAAAGAGAGAATTGGTATTTAGAAAGAGAGAATTGGTATTTAAAAAGAGAGAATTGGTATTTAAAAAGAGAGAATTGGTATTTAAAAAGAGAGAACTGGTATTTAAAAAGAGAGAATTGGTATTCAAAAAGAGAGAGAATTGGTATTCAAAAAGAGAGAGAATTGGTATTCAAAAAGAAAGAATTGGTATTTAAAAAGAGAGAATTGGTATTTAAAAAGAAAGAATTGGTATTTAAAAAAGAAATAATTGGCATACCAGCACGTATTAGAGCGAATTGAACAGTCAACTAATTTGCATAATTTTACTGCCGTTTATGAATATGATTATCAGCTACGTGATATCCTTTTGTAAATGAAGTTATGTTGTTAATTGCGTGCGGGAATTAGTGCTCTCAGTCGGACTGTGCACGTGACTTGCTCTAATGAAATGGTTCAGCCGGGCATCGCTATGAAAAGGGGGTAGGTTTCGCGTTTTTTTTTTTTTTTTTTGTTTCTCTCTCTTTCGCAGTTTCTGCCTCTCTCTCACTTTTTTTTCTTTCTTTCTCATTTTCTGTCTCTGTCTGTCTGTCTGTCTGTCGTTCTCTGTCTGTCTGTCTCTCTCTGTCTGTCTGTCTCTCTCTGTTTGTCTGTCTCTCTCTCTGCCTCTCTCTCTCTCTCTCTCTCTCTCTCTCTCTCTCTCTCTCTCTCTCTCTCTCTCTCTCTCTCTCTCTCTCTCTCTCTCTCTCTCCCCCTCCCTCCCTCCCTCCTCTTCGCTCCCTAAAACTTTTCATATCCCAAACGTCATTCAAGATTAAAAAGCGATGCGAAATCTGAGCAGAAACATAACCCCCCCCCCAACCCCCACCCCACCCACTCCATCCCCTCACCCACTCTCCCAAGACATGCTCGACTCTTACCCGCCGCCAAACGAACAGAACAAAGAACAGAAAAAAAAAACAATTTACAAACAAACAAAACAAACAAACAAGACAACCAGAACGAGCAGACAGACGAACGGAACAAACCAACAACAAATCAACAAACAGAACAAAAACAACAAACAAAACAAACATTACAAATCAACAAACAACAAACAAAACAAAACAACATACAAAACCATAAAACAACAAACAAACAAAAACAGAACAAACAAACTGGCAAACAAAACAAAAAAACCAAAACCAACCAAACAAAACAAAACCAAAACCAACAAACAAACAACCGAGAAAGCGCGAGACCGTCCGAGAGATCCCGCGGCGGGCGATAAAGCGACATCAGAAATTGGACCAACCTTTCGTCGCCGGGTCGTGGGTCCAAGGGCGTGGGAGCTGTCTGGTGTGTGTGTGTGTGTGGGGGGGGGGTGTATGCATGTTGGAGTCGGAGGGGGGGTGAGCGGGGAGAGGGGGGTAGGGTGAGAGAGGGAGGGAGAAAGAGGAGAGGGGGAGGGAGGGAAAGGGAGCGGGGGAGAGAGGAGAGGGAGAGGGGGTTGAGGGGGAAGGGAGAGAGGGATTGAGGGGGTTGAGGGAAGGGAGCGGAGGGAGAGAGGGATTGAGGGGGTTGAGGGGGAAGGGAGCGGAGGGAGAGAGGGATTGAGGGGGTTGAGGGGGAAGGGAGCGGGAGGGAGAGGGTAAGGAGGGAGAGGGGTTGAGGGGAGAGGAGGAAGGGAGCGGGGGAGAGGGGAGGGAGGGAGAGGGGGAGAGGGGGTAGGGGTTGGAGGTCGAGTGCTCCGTCTCCCTGCTCAGCGAGGGGGAGGAAGACAATTTTTTTCTTCTTTCTTTGTTTCTTTCTTTTTTTTTGGGGGGGGGGGGTGCTGGTGGGCGAGGGAGGGGGGGTGTCCGTGTTAAGGGGGTTTTATGGGATATGAGAGAGAGAAAATAAGAGAGGATAAAAGAAAGAGAGATGGAGAGAGAGAGAGGGTAGATGATAGAAAAGAGAGAGGGAAGGAGGAAAAGCTGGCAGGTAGAACAGGCAGATGAATAGAGATGTGTATTATTCTAGTTAGTGTTCGAGATTTAGGGATTTTGGTATTTCGAGTTATGTTCTTCCCTTGTTCTTTTTTCTGTGTCCGCCGCATATGAATTGTCCTTTCGTTTCTTTCTGTCTCTTTCTCTCTTTCTCTCTCTCTTTCTTTCTCTTTCTCTTTATCTTTATCTTTCTCTCTTTCTCTTTCTCTTTCTCTTTCTCTTTCTCTTTCTCTTTCTCTTTCTCTTTCTCTTTCTCTTTCTCTCTCTCTCTCTCTCTCTCTCTCTCTCTCTCTCTCTCTCTCTCTCTCTCTCTCTCTCTCTCTCTCTCTCTCTCTCTCTCTCCCGTTCCCTCTCTCTCTATCTCTCTCCCTCTCCCTCTCTCTCTCATAGAAGTCAGGCCATATTTCACGAATCGCATCACACGGCAATAACACTACGATCTACAAAACACAGTATCTCCATCTTCCTTATCCACTGCATAAATCTACGCGTCACAACCCCAATTTCATTACATTTCCCTATCTCTCTCGCTCTCTCTCTCTCTCTCTCTCTTTTTCTTTCTTTCTCTCTCTTTCTCCCATCTTTCTCCCTGTTTCCTCTCTTTCTCCCTGTTTCCTCTCTTTCTCCCTGTTTCCTCTCTTCCTCCCTCTTTCCTCTTTCCTCTTTCTCTCTCTTTCCTCTCTCTCTCTCTCAATCCCCTCCCACGTCCATTCGCTTCACGATACTCCCCGTTTGTCACTTTCCCTCATTTTTCTGACCTCATTATTCCGCCACACGTCATGCCGTCAGTGTTCCCCCTTCCCCCTTCGTCATGATGTCCACATTTTTATATTGGTTAGTGGATGGGCATGTAGCTACACGGCCTCATAAATTTGCATGTGATTTACGCTCGATCGGCGGATGGCTTCCGAGGGCGCCATTACGGAGCGAGAAGGACCTGCCATCTAGCGGCGGGGTTTGGCACTCTCTCTTTCTATCTCTCTCTCTCTCTCTCTCTCTCTCTCTCTCTCTCTTTCCCGTCTACCCCTACTCTTTCTGTCTCTCTCTTTATCTCACTCTCTCTTCTCTCTTCTCTCTTTCTATCTCTCTCTCTCTCTCTCTCTCTCTCTCTCTCTCTCTCTCTCTCTCTCTCTCTCTCTCTCTCTCTCACTCACTTTGTCTCTCTTGAGTGTTACGAAAATAGTGAGAACAGGGAAATAGACGAGAAACGAAGGGCTAAAGGGAGATGAGAAAGAATTCGACTTCAAATGCTTTTGACAGAGGCGAATATACACTTAGTTGAGAGGTATAATAAGGGCCTTGGTTGACTGCGCCTCATCCGAAGACCATCGCTTATTAAACAGTCCCTTATTAGGTATCACCAGCATATATGGCATTTCTTCGTATGTGTAAAATGTATAATGAAGTATTAGTTAAATAACTAGATGAATCGAGTAATGGGGATTATCTGTAAAAAAGAAAGAAAAAAAAGAGGATTTGGCGCATATAAGCACTGCTGAATAATGAATAAATAGATATGTAAATGAAATGCAAGATTTAAAGTCAGAGAATTAATTAGATATACATGTATATGCTTGCGGTATGCTAATGAAAGTTGCAAAGTAATAGTACAGGCTTTTGGTGTGGTTCGCCTAAATCCAGCGTCATTGCGGCAGTGAATTCGGCGTGGCGTAGAATCTGGTCTCGTGGAGTTTTTATCTTTTTATTTTTCTTCTTTTTCGTCTTTCTTATTATTTGTCTTTCTTTTTTCTACCTTTCTTTTCGATTTTTTTTTTGTGTGTGTATGTGTGTGTGTGTGTGTGTGTGTGTGTGTGTGTGTGTGTGTGTGTGTGTGTCTGTGTGTGTGTGTGTGTGTGTGTGTGTGTGTCTGTGTGTCTGTGTGTCTGTGTGTGTGTGTATGTGCGGTTGTGTATGTGCGTGGCTCCCGATTGCTATATTAAACACATTCTGAGTATATCTTCAGTGTATTTCTGGTTGTTTCTATGTATGGATGCAAATGTATGTACTTCATCCTTCATGTAAATATATGTATGTATGCATGCGACTGATCTGCATACAAAGGACAGCGAGATTGCCGAAAGACCTCGAAGCGACTTGTATTTTTAAAGGTCAGGGAACAGCTGTTTAAGAGTTCATTTCTATTGTGAAAACCGTGACTTTGTAAGCATCCGAGACCAAAGGTGGTGTCGAATCATTTGCCTATTAGAAAAATCGTTTATTTGGATGTTCTCAAAACACTTGTACGGAAAGATGCGTTTATTTAGGTGTTCTCATACCATTTGGCCGGAAATATGCGTTTAGTTGGATGTTGTCAGACCACTTAGTCGGGAAAAATGCGTTTGTGTTCTCAGACCACTTGTCAGGGGACAATGCGTTTATTTAGGTGTTATCAGACCATTTATCCGGAAAAATGCGTTTTAGGTGTTCTCAGACCACTTATCCGGAAAAATTTGCTTATTTAGGTGTTATCAGACTATTTGTCCGGAAATATGCGTTTATTTAGGTGTTCTCAGACCACTTATCCGGAAAAATGCGTTTATTTAGGTGTTCTCAGACCACTTAAACGGAAAAATGCGTTTATTTAGGTGTTCTCAGACCACTTAAACGGAAAATTGCGTTTATTTAGGTGTTCTCAGGTCACGTCCGAATTAAAATGCGTTTGTTAGCTTTCAACTGTCATCTATAACATCAGCACCGATATGTTCAACGTCGATAATGAAAGATTATTGCGTGAACGTGAAACATATCCACGTTCATGTTATAAACGAAAGTTGGAAGGAACAAAAAACTTTTAATAAACGCAATTTCGGAGCATTTTGTAGTCATCCTCTCTCGCAGGCGACTCCAGAATGGCCTGAGCAGTTGCACATCAACAGGGGCTTTATATTGCAGAG
>NC_091554.1:5180842-5188342 GCF_042767895.1 Penaeus vannamei
TTCAGAGTTTTAATATATGTATTTTTTCCTCCTCCTTCATGACCCAGCATCATCATCATTAGAGATCAATATCAAAGTGGGCGCGGTCGTTGCAAAAATCTAATATATGTATTTATTCTCCCATCCCAATATTTTTTTCTCTTACTTTCTTCATAAAAATCGTTATCAATATCACCATCTTGATAAAAAAAAAAAAAAAATTCTCTCCTTTTCTTCATAACACACCCATCTATAATTACAGACTTCTAAAAAATGTATTTTCTGCCTCTCTATATAAGACATCACAACTACCATAATTGCAAAGTGCAGTATCACCATCACCACCATAATTGAAAACTTTAATATCACTATCACCACCACCATCACTATCACCATCACCGTCGTTGCAATATTCTCCCTTTCCTTATCACCATTACCGTCGTTGCAATATTCTCCCTTTCCTTATCACCATCACCGTCGTTGCAATATTCTCCCTTTCCTTATCACCATCACCGTCGTTGCAATATTCTCCCTTTCCTTATCACCATCACCGTCGTTGCCATATTCTCCCTTTCCTTATCACCATCACCGTCGTTGCAATATTCTCCCTTTCCTTATCACCATCACCGTCGTTGCAATATTCTCCCTTTCCTTATCACCATCACCGTCGTTGCAATATTCTCCCTTTCCTTATCACCATCACCGTCGTTGCAATATTCTCCCTTTCCTTATCACCATCACCGTCGTTGCAATATTCTAATATATGTATTTTTCTCCCCTTCTCTTCCAGGTAAGTTTCGAGAAGCCTTTGACACTTCTCCCGGAAAGGTCTCATCTCGACTCGTGTCAGAGGGTGACTTAAGGTCCTCCTTGGGTGAGGTTTAAGTCAGGGAACTTAAAGTCAGCTGATAGCAGAGCAGCGGAAGGGGAAGAGGCTTAAGGTCATGTCAGATCATGTTTTTTTAAAAGTTTATGCATGTTTTTTCGTGAGTTTAGATCTATGTTTGTGTATGTTTTTTTATGTTCGTGTGTTTTGATCTAAGTAGTTTATTTATGTTGTTTTTTGTGTGTGAGTTTAGATCTATGTGGTTTATGTATGTTGTTTTTTATGTGAGGTTTGATCTATATAGTTTTTGTAGTTTATGTAATAGTTTTGATCTGTACGTGTATGTGTCGTTTTTGTGTATGTTTTTATGTATCACAATTTGTATGCTATAAATTCGCATTGTATTTGTCTGTGTTTTTGCATCTTTATTCATGTGTGTGTTTGTGCACCTGTATATCGACATGTATATATGTATTTTTGTATTTGTATCTGTATCTGTCGTTTGTATGTAGTTTATGCATCTGCATGTGCTTGAGTGTGTATTGTTTTTATAAATGTTTGTATTTATGCATCTGTGTGTTTGTGTGTTTTTAGATACGTATTTACATAAGTATATGTTTAAGGTATGTTTTGGCATGTACATGTCTCTATGCACACGTATGTATGTATCAATATTTGCGTATTTTTGTGTTTGTGTATCTTGGTTTGTGTGTGTATGCATCTGCATTTACAGTGTGTGTGTGTGTGTTTGTGTTTGTGTGTGTGTTTGTGTTTGTGTTTGTGTGTGTGTGTGTGTTTGTGTTTGTTTGTTTTTGCGCGCGCGTCTATATTTGTATATATATCTGTTGATACATTTGTATTATTACATTTGTGTTTCTCTGCATCTGTTTTTATGCAATTTCCTTCATTATGCAACTAGGTGAATCGTGGTTATCTGGACACGTATTTGTATCCGTGTGATTTAGTTATTTTTGTATATTTTCTGTTTGTAATCGTAATTTATATGCATGTCTTTTTGGTTCATGTTTATACAAGTGTATTTTGGAATGCGTGTTTTAATTTGCATTTGGTGCCATGGTATATATGTGTCGTTATTTGTATTTGGGGGGAGTGTCTGTCTGTATTTGCTTTTGTTTGCGTGTGTATATGATACTGTATATCTATGCAATCCTTTGTGTATTTTGTTGCCGTTCGTTTTATAAATGTAAATGCAAGAGTTTGTCAGTGGCGTAGGGGTAAACTTTTCCCTCTCCCTCCCTCCCCCCCTCGCCCACTCCCACTCCCACTCCTTTCCCTCGCCCATTCATTCCCTCTCTTCTCTCCTCACTTCCCTCTCCTCTCCTCACCTCTCTCTCCTCTCCTCACCTCTCTCTCCTCTCCTCACCTCTCTCTTCTCTCTTTCTCTTCTCTCCTCTCTCTTCTCTCTTCTTTCCTCTCTCCTCCCTTCTAATCCTCTCCTCTCTCTTCTCTCTCCTCTCTCTTCTCTCTCTCTCTCTCTCTCTCTCTCTCTCTCTCTCTCTCTCTCTCTCTCTCTCTCTCTCTCTCTCTCTCTCCCTCTCTCTATCTCTCTATCTCCCTCTCTCTCTCTCTCTCTCTCTCTCTCTCTCTCTCTCCCTCTCTCTCTCTCTCTCTTCTCTTCTCTTCTCTTCTCTTCTCTTCTCTTCTCTTCTTTTCTCTTCTCTTCTCTTCTCTTCTCTCTTCTCTTCTCTTCTCTTCTCTTCTCTTCTCTTTCTCTCTCTCTCTCTCTCTCTCTCTCTCTCTCTCTCTCTCTCTCTCTTTTCTCTTCTCTCCCCCCCCTCTTCTTCCTCATTCCCTCTCCCCTCTTCTTCCTCTTTCCCTCTCCCCTCTCACCCGCCCTCTCCCTCCCATTACTGTTATTGCTATTATTCATGTTATTTTTAATTATGGCCGCCACGACCAACCACAATTGACGTTGATGGCGCGGCTCTGATTTGATCACATCATTACCGTAACTATTTTCGTTCTTTCTATATCTTTGTTCTTCATGTTTTCATTTATTGTATTTCCTTTACCTTTTTTTCTTTTTTTTATTTGTATTTCCTCGGTGGAGATCGTGCTTGGACATAGGCCTACGGCTTATTCGATCTTTCTGCATCTTTGTTCTTTTTGTTCTTCATGTTTTTATTTATTGTGTTTCCTTTACCTTTTTTTTTTAATGTGTATTTCCTCGGTGAAGAGATCGTGCTTGGACATAGGCCTACGACTTATTCGTTCTTGCTGTATCGTTTTGTTTCTTCATATTTTTATTTATTGTATTTCTTTTTTTCATATTTTTATTTATTATTTCCTTTTTTTCCTTTTTTATTTCCTCGGTGAAGAGATCGTGTTGAACATAGGCCTACGACTTGTTATCGGATCCCGTAAGCAACGATAAAGTTAACGAAATGAGTAGGATGAATTTCTCATTAATATTCCTCATAGGCCTAGATTCATTTCCAGGTCATTTATGTTGATGTTTGATGAACTGTTTGCTCTTCCCCAATGATGTCTAATTATGATGATATTAAATGGTAATGGTGATGATTTTAATGATAATGGTAATGATATTGATGGTAATGGTAATGATATTGATGTTAATGGTAATGGTAATGATGATGGTGATGGTAATGGGAAGGGGAATGGTAGTAATGATAATTGGAATGGGAATGGTGTTGATGATTTTTTAAATGTTTGCAATAATTACGATGGTGCTTTTGTTATTTATGATGAGTGCGATAGTGATAGTAATGATATTAATGATGGTGATGGTGATAGTGGTGATAATAATGATGAAGAAATACAAGGAAACGTAATAATGAGAAAGAGAATTAAAGGAAAATAAGTCATGAAAATATTAACAATTATAAGAAAGAATGAATGAATAGGCAAATATTCAAGGACACCAACCCATCAGTGTCCCTGCCCTACACCCCATTACGCCCACCGTTCTTGTACCCGGCGCCCATTAGCCGCGGCTGGTGTGTGCTCGCCCTGTTTCCCTTGTGTATTAAGGCTTCATTCGCAACCGCACGGAAGACTTTTTTATTTATTTTCGTTTTTTTTTCGTTTTTTTTTTATTTGTAGCCGATTTTTATTTTTTTTCTATTTATTATTTTTATTCAGTTTATTAGTTGTTATCAGCATCAGCAAAGATGATATATGTACATTTATATACATGTATACACACGCACACACACACTTATACACACGCACACCTATACACGCGCCTATACACGCACCTATGTGTGTATACATAATATGTATGCATGTATATTAGCGGTAGGCAAACCGTTGGAAATGATGTACTTTATAAACAAACGTACATTTTTAAGAGTACAAAGGAAACTCGGTTCTAAATACGCTTTTGTTTGTAAAGTTGAAGAATGTTTTATGCCATCGTGGGTTTTGCATGAAAAGCTGGAGTTGGTGAGCATAAGAGGTCTCTTTTATTACTGTTATTTCCTTTGTGTTATTCCTTTTTCTTGTCAGCAGAGAAGGAAATGTACGAGAGGGAGTTTTCTACGCTGTCTTTCTCTTGCTTTCTCTTACTTTTTTCTCCTCTCTCTTTCTCTTTCTCTCTCCCTCTCTCTCTTTCTCTTTCTTCTCTCTCTCTCTCTCTCTCTCTCTCTCTCTCTCTCTCTCTCTCTGTCTCCCTGTCTCTCTGTCTCTCTGTGTCTCTCTCTCTCTTTCTCTCTTTCTCTTTCTCTCTTTCTCTCTTTCTCTCTTTCTCTCTCTCTCTCTCTCCATCCCTTTCTCTTGCTTATTATTTTTTTCATATTTTTATTCTTCGAGAGGAAAAGAGAGAGAGGGACGGGTAGTTCTTTTGGTCAATTTTTATTACATTTTCCCCGTCAGACTTTATCACCTGAGAGAGTTTATGAAAGTTAGTGAAACGTGGGTTGGGGGACCGTAGAATTCGACGCAGTATTGCCCGTACCTCGCCTGTAGGGACGTAAGGAAATACCGGGTGTGTGATGGGACTAAGGCATAAATCAGACACGCAGATGTCAGGTACCATTCTCAGAGGTACCATTTTTATCGTTTTTATCGTTTTTTTTTTCGTTTGCCATCTCCGTAAATCGCCATTCTGTCTTATTTTTTCTCGAACTTCTCGTGCGCTGCTCTCGATCTATCGTTCTCTTTCTCTCTCTCTCTCTTTCGCACTCTCTCTCTCTCTCTCTCTCTCTCTCTCTCTCTCTCTCTCTCTCTCTCTCTCTCTCTCTCTCTCTCTCTCTCTCTCTCTCTCACTCTTTCTCTCGCTCTCTTTCTCTTTCTCGCGCTGCTATATCTTTACTCTTTTTCATCCTCTTTTCCCTGCTCCCTCCCCTTCTTATCCTTTGTCTTTCTTCCCATTCGTCATCTTTCCCTTTTCACTATTTTCTCATTCCCCCTTTTGCTCTTAACATTTTGTCCACGTTTCCCCGTTTTCAATTTTCAGTTCTTGTCTTCACCTGCGTTTTCTTTGTACTTCTATTCTCCATTATCCCTTAACCCTTCTTCCTTCCTTCCTTCCTTGGTCACCATCCTTTATTCCATTTTTTTTCGTCTCCCATTTTTCGTTATATACCTCTTGGATTGAATTTCGTAATTCTAGTATTCTTTTCCTGCATTTTTTTTATTATTATTGTCATGTGTCCTTGTCACGTCACTTCTCTTGTCACGTGACCTTGCCTTATCAAGAAATCAAGGACGGTTGAATTAATGAGTCTTTAATCTCAATTTAATCTCAATGTAGGTTTTAGAATTAAGTTGTGTTCGCTCTCAACAGATGGCGCAGTTAATTAATTAAATGCCGTTCACTGGTTGGCAGTATTGTGTGTGAATGAGTGACGGCTTTCGTGGTAATAGTGCCATCTATTGGTGATCAGCGAAGGTAGTACGAAAGTGTCTTTCCTTGAATAAAGACGAAATAGTCTCCAACTTTCTCAGTTCCTAGAATTAAGATAGATCAGTCTTTATTTTCCTTTTTTTTAAATAAAAATCAGTCTTGATCTTTCTACTTGTCTAGAATAAAAATAAAATAGATTTGATTTTCCTCGTTTTCTAAATCCTTTTGTTACGAGGGGTAACTTGGCTGATTTGCCATTGGTGCTGTTTGTTGACGCGTCTCTGTGCCTCAGGGTTGTGTTTTGAATTTTGAGTCCGCATAGGATCAGCATTTTTCTTTCTCTTTTATTTCTCTCTTTCTCTCTCTCTTTCTCTTTCTCTCTTTCTCTCTTTCTCTCTTTCTCTCTTTCTCTCTTTCTCTCTTTCTCTCTCTCTTTCTTTCTCTCTCTCTCTCTCTCTCTCTCTCTCTCTCTCTCTCTCTCTCTCTCTCTCTCTCTCTCTCTCTCCTCTCTACTCTCTCTCTCTCTACCTCTCTCTCTCTCTCTCTCTCTCTCTACTCTCTCCCCACCTCTATCTTCCCTCCCTCTCTCTCTCTCCTGTCCCTCTTCCTCTCTCTCTCCCCTCTCTGTACCTTCCTCCCCTCCTCTCTCTTCTCTCCTCTCGTCCCTTCCTCCCCTCTACCTTCTCTTTCTCTCTCTCCCCCCCTGTCCCTCTCCCTCCCTCTCCCTCCCCTCTCTCTCCCTCTCTCTCCCTCCCTCCCCTCTCCCCACCTCTCTCTCCCTCCCTGTCCCTCTCCCCACCTCTCCCACCTCCCTCCCTCCCTCCCCTCTCCCCACCTATCCCTCTCCCCACCATCCTCTCCCTCCCTCCTCCCTCCTTATCCCATCCCTCCCTCGACCGCCATTTCCCTTCTTTTGTCTCTGGTGACTTGATGCCGCGCGACAGGCACTTGATGACGTCACTGGCACTTGATGACGTCACTGGCACTTGATGACGACTGCCGGACAAGGCAATTTCGCCATTAAGGTATGCAAATGATCCTTCAGGAGGGAACGAGCAGCGGTTGTGAAACTTCGAGAACGGGATTGAGGCTTAACTCTTCTTCTTTGATTTATTTTCCGTTTATTACGGGTTGTTTAGATATATTTATTTGCTTGTTTATTTGCTGATTTATTTATTCATTTATTTATTGATTTATTTATATTTACTTATTGTTCATTCGTTCATTTTTTTTTCTTATTCCGTGGACTATTATTATTTTAGACTATATTTTTGTTTATCATCGGTATATTTTCTCTCCCTCTTTGATTTCTTTTTCGTTTATTACATGTTGTTTAGATGTGTTTTGTTAATTGATTTATTCATTTATTTATTTGTGATATCATGTACTATTATTATTTTCTATTACGTTTTTGTTTTTTATCGATTTATTTTCTCTTCCTCTTTGGATTATTCTTTCGTTTATTACGTGTTTACATTAATTACTTCTTTGTTTATTTGTTCATTATTTATTTGTTTATTATTCCATGTACTATTATTATTTTCCACTACATTTTTGTTTTTCAACGATACATTTTATCGTTAGTCCTCATTTATTCAATAGTTTGTTTATTTCTTATATTATTAATGTGTGTATCTATTATCCTACGTACGGTCGTTATGAATTCTTTCCTCGGATTGTAAACCAGTCCATTAGTTTTTGTTTTTATTATTTATATATATTTCATTTTCCAACTGTTACTTCATCCTTTACATGTATTCATATATTTATAAATGTATTTATATATATTTTTGAACTGTCGGTCTTTATTTTTTTCATTTCGTGGTTTATTTTGTGCTGTAATTTACTTATACCACGATTACCAGTC
>NC_091554.1:5193390-5195890 GCF_042767895.1 Penaeus vannamei
CTCCCCCCTTTCCCTCTCTCCTCTCCCCTCTCCCCCTCCTCTCTCTCTCTCTCTCTCTCTCTCTCTCCCTGTCCCTCTCTCTCCCTGTCCCTCTCTCTCCCTGTCCCTCTCTCTCCCTGTCCCTCTCTCTCCCTGTCCCTCTCTCTCTCCCTCTCTCCCTCTCCCTCTCCCTCCCTCTCTTTCTCTCTCTCAATCCTGTGGCCGGCCCTTCAAAGGAAGACGATCACGTTTGGCATTCGTGGAGACACGGGCTGACGAAGGACTAATGCGTCCTGTCCACTCGCGTCGCCCCTTTTATCTTGTCCTGATGGAGGTGGAGGGGTGGGGGTGGGGGTGGAGGTGGAGGTGGGGGTGGGGTGGGGGGTTGTCCAGCGTCACCACTTGGCTGTGCATGTTTTTGCTATTTGGTGAGGTCTGCTGTGCTTTCAACATGGTGTATCTTTTCTCTCTCTTTCTTTCTGTCTCTCGCTTTCTATCTCTTTCTCGACATTTCTTTCCCTCTCCCTCTCCTCCTCCCCTCTTCTCTCTTCCCTCTGTTACCTCTCCCCCTCCTCCTCCTCTTCCTCTTCTCTCTCCTCTTCTTCCCCTCTTCCCTCTCTCCTCCTCCCTCTTCCTCCCTCCTCCTTCCTCTTTCCCTCTCCTCCTCCCACTCTCCTCCTCATCCTCCACTTCCACTCTCTTCATCCTCCCACTTCCCCTCTCATCCTCCCACTTCCTCCTCATCCTCCCACTTCCCTCCTCATCCTCCCACTTCCCTCTCATCCTCCCACTCTCCATCCTCCCACTTCCCCCTCTCATCCTCCCACTTCCCTCCTCATCCTCCCACTTCCCTCTCATCCCTCCCACTTCCCTCTCATCCTCCCACTTCCCCTCCTCATCCTCCCACTTCCTCTCATCCTCCCACCTCTCCTCCTCCCTCCTCCTCTCTTCCTATTCCTGCTCTTCTCCCTCTTTCCCTATTCCCTCCTCCCCTATTCCTTCCTCCCTTCTTCCTCTCATCCTCCCTCTCTTCCTCCCACTTCCCTCTCCTTCCTCCCTCCTCCTTCCTTCCTCCCTCTTCCCTCTCCTCTCCTCCCTCTTCCCTCTCCTTCCTCCCATTCTCCTCCTCCTCCCTCTTCTCCTCCTCCTCCTTCCCTCTCCTCCCTCTTCCCTCTCCTCCTCCTCCCTCCTCTCTCCTTCCTCCCTCCTCCTCCCTTCCTCCTCCCTCCTCCTCCCTCTTCCCTCCTCCTCCTCCCTCTTCCCTCTCCTCCTCCCTCTTCCCTCTCCTCCCCTCCTCTTCCCTCTTTCCCTCTCCTCCCTCCCTCTTTCCCTCTCCTCTCCTCCTCTTCCCTCTTCCCTGTCCTCCTCCCTCCTCTCTCCTCCCTCCTCTTCCTCTTCCCTCTCCTCCCTCCCCTTCCTCTTCCTCTCTTCCTCTCTCCTCCTCCCTCCTCCCTCTTCCCTTCCTCCTTCCTCTTTCTCCTCCTCCCTCTTCCTTCCTCCTCCTCTTCCTCTCCTCCTCCCTCTTCCTCTCCTCCTCCCTCTCCCTCTCCCTCTCTATTTCCCTTCCTCCCTCTTCCTCTCTCCTCCTCTCTCTTCCCTTCCTCCTCCCTCCTTCCTCTCCTCCTCCCTTCTTCCCTCTCCTTCCCTCCTCTTCCCTCTCCCTCCTCCCTCTTTCCTCTTCCTTCCCTCCCTCTTTCCTCTCCTCCTTCCCTTTCTCTTCCTTCCCCTCCTTCCTCCCTCTTTCCTCCTCTCCTCCTCCCTCTTTTCCTCTCCTCCTCCCTCTTTCCTTTCCTCCTCCCTCCCTCTTCCCCTCTCCTCCTCCCTCTTCCTCTCCTCCTCCTTCTTCCTCTCCTCCTCCCTCTTCCTCTCCTCCTCTTCCTCTCCCTCCCTTCTCTTCCTCTCCTCCTCCCTCTTCCCTCTCCTCCTCCCTCTTCCCTCTCCTCCTCCCTCTTCCCTCTCCTCCTCCCTCTTCCCTCTCCTCCTCCCTCTTCCCTCTCCTCCTCCCTCTTCCCTCTCCCTTTTACTGACCAGCCATCACCCAGGGATCCCGGGTTCAATCACAGCGAAGTGCACCGCCGATCTGTGCGAGCGGAATCTTCTGCCTGATAAAGCATAGGCTACGCGACCTTATGTGGAGAGATATGAAGGCTAATTTTAGGGCGAAGCGAAAATTACAGGTCTGGTTGCTATCATCATCTTTTTGTTATCGTTTTATCTTTCGATTGTTCTTTTCGATTCCTTCTCGTTTTTTTTTCTTGTTTCATGCTATTATCTGCCACTCTCTCTCTCTCTCTGTCTCTCTCTCCCAGTTTCTCGGCGTTTCTCTTCCGGCCCTTTCCCTTATCCATTTCTTCTTCTCTCTCTCTTTTCTCATTCGCTCTTTCTCTCTCTCTCTCCCAGTTCCTCGACGTCCCTCTCCCGACCCATTTCCTTGCCTATTTCACTCTCTCTCTCTCACCTGGCTAGTTTTCAACAGACTCACATCATGTATCTTGCAGGTAATAAACGAAACCGGACTGGG
>NC_091554.1:5198390-5200890 GCF_042767895.1 Penaeus vannamei
GAAGAGTAAAGCAGAGATTAAAAGGATGGGAGTGAGGGAGATGTGATGAAGAGAAGAGAAGAGAAGAGAAAAGAAAGCAGATTAAAAGGATGGGAGTGAGGGAGATGTGAAGAGAAGAGAGAGAGAAGAGAAGAGAAAGCAGATTTAAAAGGATGGGGGAGTGGGAGGGAGATGTGATGTGAAGAAGAGAAGAGAAGAGAAGAGAAAAGCAGATTAAAAGTGATGGGAGTGAGGGAGATGTGATGTGGAAGAGAAGAGAGAAGAGAAGAGAAAAGCAGATTAAAAGGATGGGAGTGAGGGAGATGTGATGTGAAAAGAGAAGAGAAGAGAAGAGAAAAGCAGATTAAAAGGATGGGAGTGAGGAGATGATGCATGTGAAGAGAAGAGAAGAGAAGAGAAAGCAGATTAAAAGGATGAGTGAGGAGATGTGATGAAGAGAAGAGAAGAGAAGAGAAAAGCAGATTAAAAGGATGGGAGTGAGGGAGATGTGGATGGAGAGAAGAGGGAAGAGAGAAAAGAGATTAAAAGGATGGGAGTGAGGGAGGATGATGTGGGAAGAGAAGAGAAGGAGAAATAGGAAAAGGCAGATTAAAAGGTGATGAGAGTGAGGAGATGTGGATGTGAAGAGGAAGAGAAGAGAAGAGAAAGGATTAAAAGGATGTGGGAGTGGGAGGGAGATGTGATGTGAAGAGAAGAGAAGAGAAGAGAAAAGCAGATTAAAAGGATGGGAGGAGGGAGATGTGATGTGAAGAGAAGAGAGAAGAGAAGAGAAGAGAAAAGCAGATTAAAAGAATGAGGAGGAGATGTGATGTGAAGAGAAGAGAAGAGAAGAGAAAAAGCAGATTAAAAGGATGGGAGTGAGGGAGATGTGATGATGAAGAGAAGAGAAGAGAAGAGAAAAGAAAACAGATTAAAAGGATGGGAGTGAGGGAGATGTGATGTGAAGAGAAGAGAAGAGAAGAGAAAAGCAGATTAAAAGGATGGGAGTGAGGGAGATGTGATGTGAAGAGAAGAGAAGAGAAGAGAAAAGCAGATTAAAAGGATGGGAGTGAGGGAGATGTGATGTGAAGAGAAGAGAAGAGAAGAGAAAAGCAGATTAAAAGGATGGGAGTGAGGGAGATGTGAAGAGAAGAGAAGAGAAGAGAAGAGAAAAGCAGATTAAAAGGATGGGAGTGAGGGAGATGTGATGAAGAGAAGGAGAGAAGAGAAGAGAAAGCAGATTAAAAGGATGTGGAGTGAGGGAGATGATGTGATGTGAAGAGAAGAGAAGAGAAGAGAAGAGAAAAGCAGATTAAAAGGATGGGAGTGGAGGGAGATGTGATGTGAAGAGAAGAGAAGAGAAGAGAAAAGCAGATTAAAAGTGATGAGCGGAGGGAGATGATGAAGAGAAGAGAAGAGAAGAGAAAAAGCAGATTAAAAGGATGGGAGTGAGGGAGATGTGATGAAGAGAAGAGAAGAGAAGAGAAAGCAGATTAAAAGGATGGGAGTGAGGGAGATGTGATGTGAAGAGAAGAGAAGAGAAGAGAAAGTAGATTAAAAGGATGGGAGGGAGGGAGATGATGAAGAGAAGAGAAGAGAAGAGAAAAGCAGATTAAAAGGATGGGAGTGAGGGAGATGTGATGTGAAGAGAAGAGAAGAGAAGAGAAAAGTTAAGATTAAAAGGATGTGAGTGAGGGAGATGTGATGTGAAGAGAAGAGAAGAGAAGAGAAAGCAGATTAAAAGGATGGGGAGTGAGGGAGATGATGTGAAGAGAAGAGAAGAGAAGAGAAGAGAAAAGCAGATTAAAAGGATGGGAGTGAGGGAGATGATGATGAAGAGAAGAGAAGAGAAGAGAAAAGCAGATTAAAAGTGATGGGAGTGAGGGAGATGTGATGTGAAGAGAAGAGAAGAGAAGAGAAGAGAAAAGCAGATTAAAAGGATGGGGAGTGAGGGAGATGTGATGTGAAGAGAAGGAGAAGAGAAGAGAAAAGCAGATTAAAAGGATGGGTGAGGGAGATGATGTGAAGAAGAGAAGAGAAGAGAAAAGCAGATTAAAAGGATGGGAGTGAGGAGATGCAAGAGAAGAGAAGAGAAGAGAAGAGAAAAGCAGATTAAAAGGATGGGAGTGAGGAGATGGGATGTGAAGAGAAGAGAAGAGAAGAGTAAAGCAGATTAAAAGGATGGAGTGAGGGAGATGTGATGTGAAGAGAAGAGAAGAGAAGAGAAAAGCAGATTAAAAGGATGGGAAAGAGGAGATGGACAGAAGAGAAGAGAAGAGAAGAGAAAAGCAGATTAAAAGGATGGGAGTGAGGGAGATGTGAAGAGAAGAGAAGAGAAGAGAAGAGAAAAGCAGATTAAAAGGATGGGAGTGAGGGAGATGTGAAGAGAAGAGAAGAGAAGAGAAGAGAAAAGCAGATTAAAAGGATGGGAGTGAGGGAGATGTGATGTGAAGAGAAGAGAAGAGAAGAGTAAAGCAGATTAAAAGGATGGGAGTGAGGGAGATGTGATGTGAAGAGAAGA
>NC_091554.1:5210890-5213390 GCF_042767895.1 Penaeus vannamei
GCCAAGAGACCCACCGAATAAAATGAAGACCGAAGCAAAAGGCAATTGAAAGGAAGGGAAGGGAGAAATGGAAAAAGACGACGGATGAAAGACTGCGAAAGGAGAGAGAGAGAGAGACGAGTCCAAAAGAGGGTTAGTTTACAAGAGTAAAAGGAAAGAAAGATCTTACTCTGTCTGCATGTAGAATGGAGATATACAGACAGACAGGCCGACAGATCGACAGACAGGCCGAAAGACCGACAGGCCGACAGACCGATAGACAGACAGGCCGACAGACAGACAGGCCGACAGACAGACAGGCCGACAGACAGGCCGACAGATCGACAGACAGGCCGACAGATCGACAGACAGGCCGACAGATCGACAGACAGGCCGACAGATCGACAGACAGGCCGACAGATCGACAGACAGGCCGACAGATCGACAGACAGGCCGACAGATCGACAGACAGGCCGACAGATCGACAGACAGGCCGACAGATCGACAGACAGGCCGACAGATCGACAGACAGGCCGACAGATCGACAGACAGGCCGACAGATCGACAGACAGGCCGACAGATCGACAGACAGGCCGACAGATCGACAGACAGGCCGACAGATCGACAGACAGGCCGACAGATCGACAGCCAGGCCGACAGATCGACAGACAGGCCGACAGATCGACAGACAGGCCGACAGACAGACAGACAGACAGGCCGACAGACAGACAGGCCGACAGACAGACAGACAGACATGTGGACTGATAGGCTGACACAGGCCGATACACAGACAGACACACACCGATAGACAAACAGACAGGCCGGAAAATAGATATAGATAAGTACAGACAGACCGATATGGATGGATAGATATAAACTGATCATTACAGACAGAAAGATAAATATGAATAGATTTAGACAGCCAGCCAGACAGACAGACAGACAAGCAGACATCTAGATTAGCTATACAGGTAGGAGGGGAGCGAGAGGGTTCGAAAATAGACTGACCTTGTGACTACATTCTTTGGGAGACTGACTGACGGCTGACTGACGTGTTTACCGATTGCTTAAAAAATGGACGACTGACGATTGCTTATCTATCTATCTATTATTTACAATTACATTTATTTATGTTTACATTTACATATATATGTCTGGCGATTACTTATCGATCTATCTATTAATTACACACATTCATTTACATTTACATTTATATGTCTGGCGATTACTTATCGATCTATTATTTATATTCACATTTATTTACCTTTACATCTATATACCCTTTTTTTCAACAAAGACTGATTGATAGGCTCTCTGCATTCAACAAAATAGCCTCGCACGGTTGCCTCCTGATCCACGTCTTGCAACTCCAGTCAACCAGTCAACTTGCAACAATTTGATCTTTTAAAGTCCCCCCCCCCCTCTCCCAGTTTAATCTTGTCAGGTGGCCTCTCGACGTGTCATGTGTCAGCTGATCTTTGCAGCTGATCTTTTGTGGAAGAGCTTATTGGCCTTTCGAGGTGAATGAGATATTTAGATTTCTTACATTTTTTAAAAATATTTATTTGGATCTTTGGTTTATTTGTTAGATATTTAGATTTCTTAAATTTTTCATTTTTTTTATTTATCTATTTATTTTTTTTTCGTCTTAACGATTTCGCGTCGCAGATTCTTCTTAGTCTATCTGCTTTAACTATACGCTATTTCGTCTCTTTGTTCTCTTTCTCTACCTCTCCTTCTCCCTCTATACGCACACGGACGCGCATACATACACATACGAGAGAGAGAGAGAAAAACAGAGAGAGGGAGGGAGAGAGAGAGAACGAGAGAGAGAGAGATACAAAGACAGATCATGAAAATAAAGAAAAAAATATTCTGACTAATCATACAATTTATCCATTCTGGAGTATACCTATTAAATTGGTAAATTCTTATAATCTAGCATCAAAAGGTTTGCGTGAGTAACTTGAAAAGTCTTTCGAAGTAAAACACACTTGGCAAGACTTTTACTCAACTTCAGTTCTTAAGTGCTCGAGTCGGTTTAATCTTACATTGCAGCAATTAAGAGTTTACCTGGTATCACAAAACGCCTTCGTATATATGTGTGCGCACGCGCACGCGCGCGCGCGCACACACACACACACACACACACACATATATGTATATATATATTATATTATATATATTGATATGCCCATTTCTTTTACAACTTATTAATTCATCTTTATCATAACTTTTCGAGTCCGGATTGTAATTATCTGTACAATTATGAGAAATTGAAAGAATTTAATTTTCATATCAAGCAGAAACAGTTAAAAAAATAAAATAAAAATAATATCACCGCATCATGATGTGATATAAAATTAAATAAATCATTCTGAAATAAACTGACCTTTCGACAATTCAATTTCGAATTTTTAAAACCCGACTCCGAAATGATCTAGTAAATGGAAATGCATTATTTCGTATCTGGAGGGAATATGCAGTTATCTATAATTAGATTCTCAGTTACTTTTATGTC
>NC_091554.1:5218390-5223390 GCF_042767895.1 Penaeus vannamei
GGAGGAGGGAGGAGGGAGGGGAAGGGAGGAGGGAGGAGGAGGGAAAGGGAGGTGGGAGGAGGGGAAGGAAGGAGGGAGGATGAGGGGAGGGAAGGAGTGGAGGAGGAGGGGAGGGAAGGAAGGAGGGAGGAGGAGGGGAAGGGAGGAAGGAGGAGGAGGGGAAGGGAGGAGGGAGGAGGAGGGGATGGGAGGAGGGAGGAGAAGGGGAAGGGAGGAGGAGGGGAAGGGAGAAGGGAGGAGAAGGGGAAGGGAGGAGGGAGGAGAAGGGGAAGGGAGGAGGGAGGAGAAGGGGAGGGGAGGAGGGAGGAGGAGGATGGAGGGGGAGGGAGGAGGAGGATGGAGGGGGAGGGAGGAGGAGGGAGGAAGGGGGAGGAGGGAGGGAGGGAGGAGAATGGGGGAGGGAGGATGGGGGAGGGAGGAGGAGGAGGGGGAAGAGAGGAAGAGGAGAGAGAGGAAGGAAAAGCTGAGGAAGAAGGATAAGGATTACGAAAGAAGAAAAAGAAAAAGAAAAAGAAAAAGAAAAAGAAAAAGAAAAAAAAGAAAAAAAAAGAAAAAAAAGAAAAAAGAAAAAAAAAAAGAAGAAAAAAAGAAAACAAGAAAACAAAAAAAAAAAAAAAAAAAGAAAAAGAAAAAGAAGAAGAAAAGAAAAAGAAAAAGAAAAAGAAAAAGAAAAAGAAAAAGAAAAAGAAAAAGAAAAAGAAAAAGAAAAAGAAAAAGAAAAAGAAAAAGAAAAAACTCCTCAAATTATGCCTTTTGTCATCACTCCCGATTAGTTTGAACTTTTTTTTTTTCTCTCTCTCTCTTTGTCTTCTCTCCAGCCATTAATAATTCGTAGTTTCATGCACTTATATTGTCGACTCTTTCCTCACAGTGTTAGTATGAATCTGAACTTTTTCCTCTTCTAATTAATCTTGTATTCTTGATTATGACTTTGTTGAAGTTCACGGGCCTCAAAGTTACGGAATGAAGGCCTGGCTGTAAGAAAGAAAGATGTTATATATATATATATATATATATATATATATATATATATATATATATATATATATATATATATATATATATATATAATCCCTTTTTGGTTTACTTCATTTTCCCTCTTCCTCGTTCCTTTTCTATTTCCCTCCATTTTTTTCCCCTCTTTGTTTTTTTTTTTTTACTTCGGTTCCACCTCCATTTTTTTCTGGATTTTTTTTCTCTCTCTTTCCTTTCCTTCCTGTCTTGTATCTCTTCCTCCTTCATTATTTTCCATTTCTTCTCTTCGCCTTTCCGTCTCCTCCGCTATATCCTGCCCTTCCTCTTCTTCTCCTTCCTCCTTTTCTTCTTCTCCCTCTTCCTCTTTTCCCTCTCTCTCCTTCTCCTCTCCCCCCCCCCCTTCTTTTCCTTCCTCCTCCTCCTCTTCTCCTTCCTTCTCTTCCTTCCCATTCTTCCCATTTCCTTCGTCTCTCTCTCTCTCTCTCTCTCTCTCTCTCTCTCTCTCTCTCTCTCTCTCTCTCTCTCTCAATTCCGCCATTTAAGGTCATGACCTTTACCTGAAGAGCAACCCCGCTTTACCTGGGATGTTACAAAACAAACAAACAAATAAAAACGCAGACATAACAGAATAGGAGATGGCGTGAAAAAAAAACGGAAGAAAAAGAGATGAAAGGAAATAAAAAGATGGTTGGAAGAGTGGATGGATGGATGGATGGAAGAATAAAAGTGGACGAAAGGGTTCAAGGACGGATGGAGAGACTGAAGGATGGATGGACTGAAGGATAGAATGAGAGATGGATAGATGGAGTGACAGAGAGAGAGTGGTAAAGGGTATAAGAAAAAAATGGGAGGAAAATAGAAATAGAACAAAAGGGACAGAAAGAGAAACGAGATAACCTAACCTAAGAGATTGAAAGACAAGGGGAGAGAGAAAGAAAGAAAGAAAGAAAGAAAAAAAGAGAGAAAGAGAGAAAGAGAGAAATGTAAAAAACAAAAGCGAGAGAAAGAGAAACAAGATAAAAAAATGAAATACAAAGAGAGAGAGAGAGAGAGAGAGAGAGAAAAAAAATATATATATATCACCAAACTCATTTTAACTTTGAGACTCATAAAGGCTTGGGATCCTCACGAAGGCGCAAGCAAGCACGAACCGACAATGGACTCCGAGGCCGTCAAGAGCCAGATAAGCTCGATGTGTTTGTGTGCATAAGTGCAGACACGCATGCACGCACGTACACTCGGAAAAAAACATACATACATACATATATTCCTTTTCTCTTTCCTTTTCTCTCTCACATACACTTAGAAACGCGTAGACACCCATAAACATACACACACACATACTTACACCCCGCCACACACACTTACACACACACTTACACCCCTCCAACACACACACACACACGCACACGCACACGCACTTACACCCTTCCACACACACGCACACGCACTTACACCCTTCCACACACACGCACACACACTTACACCCTTCCACACACACTTACACCCCTCCACACACACACACACACACACACACACACACACACTTACACCCCTCCACACACACACTTACACCCCTCCACACACACACTTACACCCCTCCACACACACACTTACACCCCTCCACACACACACTTACACCCCTCCACACACACTCATACACATCCCACACTTACATCTCCTACACACACTCCTTTACCCGACCCCACACTCCTCTACTCCCAAATTCACACCAAAAACCTCCTGCAATCCCACAACATACTCGAGCTTACAACTCCACCACTCCCATCCCCGCGTTCCCACAGCACCTTGTATCTATTTACCAGCATGCATATTTTTTTTTCAATATTATTAGTCTCTCTCTCCCAGCCTCAAGGCTAGTACAGTGGTAACGTGTCGGCTTCTCATCCGAGGGGTCGGCGGTTCGCGCCCCGCCCAGGCGCGAGAAGTTGCAATTGTCGCCCGGAGGTTACTGCTGTGGCCGGGCACCACGGTGGGTAAGGACTAAGCTCTGTCGCGTCAGCACTCGCTGACACACGTTGATCGAGTCGACTTCTGTCGGCACAGGCCGGGCTCCCCCATAGCCCGGGCGAGGCGCAGCTTCGCATATCGGACTTATCCTTATCCTCTCTCTCCCACCCACACGCCTCTCCCGCGCACCCCACATCTCTCCCCCATCCCGCATCTCTCTGAAGACTCCTTTCACCACCGATTAACAGGAGATAAACACATTATTGCCATCCTTAGACCTTTAATAGTCTCTCTCCTCATCCACACATCTCTCCCCACCCACCCACACATCTCCCCCCACCCACTCTACACATCTCCCCCACCCACTCTACACATCTCTCCCCACCCACCCTACATCTCCCCACCCACCCCACATCTCTCCCACCCACCCCACATCTCCCGCACCTCCCCCACCCACCCCACATCTCCCCCCCCCACCCCACATCACTACTACTACTATCACTACTACCACTATTACTAATATTACTACTACTACTACCCCCCCCACCCACCCACATCTCCCTCCCCACCCACCCACGTCTCTCGCCCCCATCTCCACTCCCGAGAGACAGTGGCGATGAACAGCTCAATTAACACTTTCTTTTTGTCTCTAATTAATGAATGTTCTTTCTTTGCTCGTTCCAGCAAAGCCGTTAAAAGTCGCTCGTGTTGTGGCGACGGCTAAGAGGATGAGGAAGAAGGAGAGGAACGGGGATAATGATAACAATAATAGTAGTAGTAGTAGCCGTTGTAGAAATAGTAGTAGTAGTAGTAGTAGTAGTAGTAGTAGTAGTAGTAGTAGTAGTAGTAGTAGTAGTAGTAGTAGTAGTAGTAGTAATAATAATAGTAATAATAATAGTAGTAATAATAATAGTAGTAATAATAATAGTAGTAACAGTAGTGATAGTAGTAGTAGTGATAATAGTACTATTAGTAATAGTAGTACAAGTACTAGTAGTAATAGTAATAGTAGTAGCAGCAGCCGTAGTAATAATAATCATATGTTAATAATAAAGATGATGCTGATGATAATGACGATAACAACAACAATAATAATAATTATAACAATTAGAAGAACAAGAAGAGGAAAATATGAAGAATTAGACGAAGAAAAGGAAGAAGACGAACAGGAAGAAGAAGAAAGGTGCGAAAAGGGAAGAGTGATAACAAGGAAAATATCAATAACAGAAAAAAAATATCTTATACATTATTCAACTATTTAAATGCATGGCTTTTGAAACGAAGAAACAGATGAATATGATAAGTTAATTATCAAAGCAATTAAACGGATGAAGAAGAAGAGAATTGAAGTGAATTTATGCTGGTGGACAAGGTGTTCGTAGGCGTGTGCATTTGTTACATACGAACACACAAAACACACACACACACACAACACAGATAACACACGCACACACACAACACAGATGATACACGCAAGACACAGATAACACACGCACACACAAGACAGATAACACACGCACACACACAACACATAACACACGCACACACACAACACATAACACACGCACACACAAGACACAGATAACACACGCACACACAAGACACAGATAACACACGCACACACAAGACACAGATAACACACGCACACACAAGACACAGATAACACACGCACACACAAGACACAGATAACACACGCACACACACAAGACAGATAACACACGCACACACACAAGACAGATAACACACGCACACACACAAGACAGATAACACACGCACACACACAAGACAGATAACACACGCACACAAACAACACAAAACACGCACACACACACACACAAAACACGCACACACACAAGACAGATAACACACACGCACACACAAGACACAGATAACACACACGCACACACAAGACACAGATAACACACACGCACACACAAGACACAGATAAAACACACGCACACACAAGACAGATAACACACGCACACACACAACACAGATAATACACACACAACACGCGCACACGCAACACACACGCACACACAACACACGCACAC
>NC_091554.1:5225890-5228390 GCF_042767895.1 Penaeus vannamei
AAAGAGAGAGAGAGAGAGAAAGAGAGACAGAGAGACAGAGACAGAGAGAGATAATGAAAAAGAGAGAGAATGAGAAAGAGAAAGAAAGAGAGAGAATGAGAAAGAAAGAGAAAGAAAGAGAAAGAAAGAAAGAAAGAGAGAAAAGAAAAAAATAAAAAGAAAAAAAGAAAATAAAATAAAAAGACAAAAAAAAGAGAAAAAAAACACAAAAACAGAAAAAAATATACACCAATCCATCCCTTCCACCCACAGGCCCCACCCAGCCTGCTCCGCCCTCGCCACAACAAGAGGAGTTTACCGACTTTACTAGCAATAAAAGCCAAGTGCCACGGATGCCACCCGGCCCCATTTTGGAGAGTGACTTTGCCTCTGGAACGTGTAATGCACTTTTACCATCAGGGAAGTAGTGGCGAGACTGGGCGGAGGGTTAGGGGTATTAGGGCGGAGGGTTAGGGGTATTAGGGCGGAGGGTTAGGGGTATTAGGGCGGAGGGTTAGGGGTATTAGGGCGGAGGGTTAGGGGTATTAGGGCGGAGGGTTAGGGGTATTAGGGCGGAGGGTTAGGGGTATTAGGGCGGGGTTAGGGGTATTAGGGCGGAGGGTTAGGGTATTAGGGCGGAGGGCTAGGGGTATTAGGGCGGGGGGGTAGGGGTATTAGGCCGGAGGGTTAGGGGTATTAGGGGGGAGGGTTGGGGGTATTAGGGCGGAGGGTTAGGGGTATTAGGGCGGAGGGTTAGGGTTATTAGGGCGGGGTTAGGGGTATTAGGGCGGAGGGTTAGGGGGTATTAGGGCGGAGGGTTAGGGGTATTAGGGCGGAGGGTTAGGGGTATTAGGGCGGAGGGTTAGGGGTATTAGGGCGGAGGGTTAGGGGTATTAGGGCGGAGGGTTAGGGGTATTAGGGCGGAGGGTTAGGGGTATTAGGGCGGAGGGTTAGGGGGTATTAGGGGCGGAGGGTTAGGGGTATTAGGGCGGAGGGTTAGGGGTATTAGGGCGGGGTTAGGGATATTAGGGCGGGATTTGGGGTATTAGGGCGGAGGGTTAGGGTATTAGAGCGGAGGGTTAGGGTATTAGGGCGGAGGGTTATGGTATTAGGGCGGAGGGTTAGGGTATTAGGGCGGAGGGTTAGGGTATTAGGGCGGAGGGTTAGGGTATTAGGGCGGAAGGTTAGGGTATTAGGGCGGGGTTAGGGTATTAGGGTGGCTAAGGGGGTGAAAGAGCTATACTTGAGAGGAGTGAAGTCGAGGGCTACTTTTATTTAAGGGATGAAGAGGGTTTTGACTTTAAAAAAAGGGATGAAAAGGATCTATGTTCAGGGGTTTTTTTGGGGGGTTATATTCAAGTCTATATTTAAGGGGTTGAGGGACCATGATTAAGAGAGTGAAGGGAGTGATGGGACTGACGTGAGGGCTACATCTAAGAGATTTAAAGGGGGGGGGCTATATTTAAAGGGGCGAGGACTTATATTTAAGGGTTTGGATGCACTATATTTAAGGGCAGTAACGAGCTACATCTATTGTTTTAAGGACATTAAGTCTAAAAGAGGTATAGTGTGGGAGGCGGTGGCTACTTTTAGGTAATGAGAATAATTTGTTACATTTAGGTGATGTGAAGGGGGCTACATTTAGGGGGAGGGGTGGAGGGGCTACATTTAGGGGGAGGGGGTGAAGGGGGCTATACTTAAGGGGGAGGGGGAGAAGGGGGATATACTTAAGGGGGAGGGGGTGAAAGGGCTATACTTAAGGGGTTAGGGAGTGAAGGGGGCTACACTTAAGGGGTTAGAGGGAAGGGGTGAAGGGAGGCTACATTAAAAGGGAGGGTTGAAAAGAAAGGGATGAATAAACCTATGGCTAAGGGATGGAGGGAGGGAGGAAGGGTTAAGGGGCTACGTTCCCCTCCCTTCTCTCTTCTCCCTCTCGCTCCCTGTTCTCTCGTCGTCCAGATTAATGACTCGAGTTTCACTGAGCTCCCATGGACAGCCTCTTTGTCTCTCCCTTTGTTGGTCTGCAGGTTAACATTCGCCTTTTGCTCCAAAAGCAAAATTGTCATTATCTTTTTATTTCTTATTTTTTAGATTTTTTAAGAATTGAGAAAAGGGGAGAATAAGAGAGAGAGAGAGAGAGAGAGAGAGAGAGAGAGAGAGAGAGAGAGAGAGAGAGAGAGAGAGAGAGAGAGAGAGAGAGAGAGAGAGAGAGAGAGAGAGAGAGAGAGAGAGAGAGAGAGAGAGAGAGAGAGAGAGAGAGAGAGAGAGAGAGAGAGAGAGAGAGAGAGAGGAGATGAAGAAAGAAAGAGTACAGAGACGAAAGATGGATAAGGGAAGCGAAAGGAGGAGAGAGAAAAAAATATAGGAAGACGACAGAGAAGAGAGAAGACAGTAGAAAAGGAGAAAAAAGAGAAGATAAGAGAGAGAAAGATATAGAAAGAGAGGACAGAGACGAGAGAAGAAGAGAGATAAGGAGGAGAGAGAGCAAAGAGAATGGAGAAGGAGAGAATAGTGAATAGAG
>NC_091554.1:5235890-5238390 GCF_042767895.1 Penaeus vannamei
TTAAACACAAGATCTGAGTATCAGTGTGTATTTTCTGGGTGACTGAACACAAGGTCCGAATGTTAGTCTATGTTTTATCCTCCAACACTCGGACTTCGTGTTCAGTCACAGTCTGTGTCTTTTATCCTCTGTGACTGAACACAAGGTCCGACTATCTGAACAAGATTCCCAACATGAATTTATCATGAAATACAAGGGGAAAATCAACCGCGTATTGTCTTCTCCCTTGCAATTTGTCTTTATTCAACCGCATGCAATATAAATGTATATCTTTTACTTTATCTAATGTTTACAGTATTCCTGTTCTGTTTATCGGTAGGCAAGGAATTCATTTAAAATAGTGCAAAAAGATAAAATAGATTAAAATAATATGAATGAAAAAAAATCTGTTGATTTTCTTCAGTTACATTTACTTGTGGAAGTAAAGACAAGTAAAAAATAATATAAAATAAACAAAACTGAAAACGAAATTAACCAACTTTGATGAAAATAAGAAACACAAACAAGGACAATAATTAAAATAAACCTTGATCGCTAAATATGACTTAACTTTGTTTGTTACAAGTTTCTAAACTTAATTCGAAAAGACAAACCAGAAAAATCTACTTAAATCATGTAAATACAACAAACTTAAACACGCAAGCCCCCCCCCCCCAAAAAAAAAGAAGAAAAGAAAGAAAGAAAGAAAGAAAGAAAGAAAGAAAGAAAGAAAGAAGGAAAGAAAGAAAGAAAGAAAGAAGGAAAGAAAGAAGGAAAGAAAGAAAGAAAGAAAGAAAGAAAGAAAGAAAGAAAGAAAGAAAGAAAGAAAGAAAGAAAGAAAGAAAGAAAGAAAGAAAGAAAGAAAGAAAAAGAAAGAAAGAAAGAAAGAAAGAAAGAAAAAAGCGCGTGCGTGTGAATGCTTTTGTACATGTGGATGTGTTTATGTGTACGTACACGAATGTGTTTGCACGTGTCCGTGTGCATGTGTAAACTCCCTCCCTCGCTCATTCAGTCACATGTTTACTTATCAATCTGTCTCTCCATCCATCCATTCATCCATCTACCCACCCACCCACCTATCCATCCACCTACCTATATATCTGCCTATCTATCTGACTATCTATCTACCTATCTATCTTTGTATGTATTTACTTATCTACCTACCAATCTATCCATCTATCCATTTATTTATCTATTCATCTATTTACTGACAGTTGAGATCACAAAGGGACAGCAGGAACGAACATTAAACCTCATTCTTCTGTTAATATTTCAATAATCTGACTCAATTTCACAAGATGTCCCCTTCTACTGAATCTAATCTGTCTGTCATTATCTTTATTATCTTCTACGAATGGTGATAATGATGATAGTGGCGATAATAAGAAAATTAATAAGAGCGATGGTGAATTCAGTAATATCAAAGGTAAGTTTTTATTCACAGTGAAAGGAGGAACAGGAGGAGGAGGAAGAGGAGGAAGAGGAGGAGGGAGAAGGAGGAGGGAGAGGAGGGATACACACACACACACACACACACACACACATATACACACACACACACACATATACACATATACACACACACACACATACACACACACACACACACACACACACACACACATATATATACCGTTTCATTTTATATAACACTGTGATGTGGAGGTCATTATGCTAATTATAAAACGACAGTCACTTTTAAGCGAATAAACCAAAGTACATTTTCCATCCTCTTGTTTGCGATAAAATTACATTAAGAATTTCCACTGAAGAGCGCTATGTTTAATTCATTATTCATTTTTACGTAAAATACGTATTCCAGAATTGTTCTACCGCTCCTCCGCGCTCGCTGTAAATTTAGAAATTATTATATCATATTACAAACTATTTACAAAATCCTATTAATAAGGCATTCCATTAGAATTCAAGCCCATATTTGTAATAGCATTCTCGTTAGTTTCTGTATTACAACCTACCATTGCACGATATTAATTACCATTATTATAAGTCGTCATGAATCATCAACAAAGGCAGTATCATTATAGAAATAATACTAGAATCAAAGTTGCCTTTGATTCTAGTAATGGGGGAGAAATGATCGTATATTTCATGTATATTCAACATATGCTACCAATAAATTATCACTGATTGTACACTTCAAATATACTCTCCTAGATATACTGGCGTTAAATTGTCATAAACTATATCAATAATAATAATAATAATAATAATAAAAACAATTGTAGACAAAAGAGCACAAACAAATTCTATATTGTTTTAACAAAATGTTGTATTATGAAGTTAGAGGAAATGTATTATTCCATGAATAAAACTAAGAGATCGTGTATTATTCCATGAATGAAAAGCAGAGGAAACGAATTATTCCACGAATGTAACGGAAGAAGAAATGTATTATTCCACGAATGAAACGAAGAGGAAGTGTATTATTCCATGAATAAAACTAAGAGATCATGTATTATTCCACGAATGAAACGGAAGAAGAAACGTATTATTCCACGAA
>NC_091554.1:5243390-5260890 GCF_042767895.1 Penaeus vannamei
ATGATTATATATATATATATATATATATATATATATATATATATATATATATATATATATATATATATATATATATATATATATATGAGAGAGAGAGAGAGAGAGAGAAAGAGAGAGAGAGAGAAAGAGAGAGAGAGAGAGAGAGAGAGAGAGAGAGAGAGAGAGAGAGAGAGAGAGAGAGAGAGAGAGAGAGCGAATGATATAGAGAAAGAAAGAGAGAGGGAGAGAGAGAGAGAGAAAGAGAGAGAGAGGGAGGCAGGCAAGCAGAGTAAGAGAATGATAGAGGGATAGATAGATGAGTAAAAAGAAAGATAGATAGATAAAGATAAAGAGAGAGATAGAGATGGGAGGGAGGGAGAGGAGGAAGAAAATAAGAAAAAGAAAGAAAAAAGATCAGAAAGAGGAAAAAATGGCCAAGGAAAAGGAAGAGAAGGGGAGGGGGGAAAACAGAAAACAATGGATAGGTGGACAATGAATGAAAGAAACAAAAAGAAAATCTAATAATGAAAAAGAGGGCTAAGAAAGAGGTAAAAAAAAGTACAGTAAAGACAGAATGAGAATAAAAACAAAGAAAGAGATCGAAAAATAAAAAAATAAAGTGAAAACCATCACAAAAAAGGAAAAACAACAACAAAAAAGATGCTAAAGAATAGAGATAAAAAAATCAGACAAGAATAAACCAAAAAGAAACACGACCGCCGTTATACCCAGGTAACAGGCCCGATAAACAGAGGCAAGATTCCTAAACCAACAGATTGGATGTTACAGTAAGCCAAAGGGTTGAGGGGTGCAGGAGGGGGGAGGGAGGGGGTGCAGGAGGGGGGAGGGGGGTGGGGGGGCGGGTGGACGAGCTCTGTGGAGTGCTTTCGAAGTGGAGGTCGATCGGATGAAGAGGAAGTGGGGGAGAGGGGGAGATGGGGAGAGGGGGAGATGGGGAGAGGGGGAGAAGAAGAGATGGGGTGTGGGGGAGTGGGGAAGAGGGAGAGAAGGGGAGTGGGAAGAGGGAGAGAAGGGAGTGGGGAAGAGGGAGAGAAGGGGAGTGGGGAAGAGGGAGAGAGAGGGAGTGGGGAAGAGATGGAGGGAGAGGCAGAGGGAGAGGGAGAGAGAGGGAGAGGGGAGAGGGAGAGAGAGGGAGAGGGGAGAGGGAGAGGGAGAGAGAGGGAGAGGGGAGAGGGAGAGAGAGGGAGAGGGGAAGAGGGGGAGTGGGAGAGAAGGGGGGAGAGGGAGAGTGGGGGAAGAGATGAGGGAGGAAGGGGAGTGGACGAGGAGAACGGCGAGGAATGGAAAGGAGAATAGATGGGGGGGGGGAGAGAGGGGTATGGAAAAAGATAGGAAGGAGGGAGGGAAAGAGGGATTTTGGAGGGAAAAAGGAAGAGATGATGGAGAGTGAGTGAGATACAGAAAAAGAGAAAAAAGAGAGGGTGAGAGCATATAAGAGAGGGTGAGAGCAAGAAAGAGAGGTAAGAGAAAGGAAGAGATGATGGAGAGTGAGTGAGATACAGAAAAAGAGAAAAAAGAGAGGGTGAGAGCATATAAGAGAGGGTGAGAGCAAGAAAGAGAGGTAAGAGAAAGGAAGAGATGATGGAGAGTGAGTGAGATACAGAAAAAGAGAAAAGAAAGAGGGTGAGAGAAAATAAGAGAGGCAAGAGAGGGTGAGAGCAAGAAAGAGAGGTAAGAGAGAGGGGGAGAGCAAGAAAGAGGTGAGAGAGAGCAGAGAAAGAGAGAGAGCAGAGAAAGAGAGAGAGCAGAGAAAGAGACCAGAGAAAGAGAACAGAGAAAGAGAGAGAGAGAAAGAGAAAGAGAGCAGGGAAAGAGAAAGAGAACAGAGAAAGAGAGAGCAAAGAAAGAGAAAGAGAGAGAAGAGAAGAAAATTAATTATGAAAAGTGAAGAAAAGCTACAAAGCAAGACGAACCACCCTCATAAAACATTTCAAAACCACAACTTCGGCGACACGCGAGGCTGTCATCACAAATTTCCCAAACGATACTAACATTCATCACAAAATCATAAATGCAAAAAAAAAAAAAAAAAATACGGTTTTCTCTCTCGCTAAATATGACATATGGAAATTGGACATACGTTGTCATTCATATGTTGACACGTCAGCTTGATGATTCATTAATTCTAATAAATTATGACAGGTGATTAATAAAAATTATGATGTGTATTATAGCTTGCTCTCGGATTTATATTTGTCTGTTTGTTTATCTTTGTGTGGGTCCGTGTGTGTGTCTGTCTGTGTGTGAAGAGATTGTCTGTGTGGGTCCGTGTGTCTGTCTGTGTGTGAAGAGATTGTCTGTGTCTGTCTGTCTGTGTGTGAAGAGATTGTCTGTGTGGGTCCGTGTGTCTGTCTGTGTGTGAAGAGATTGTCTGTGTCTGTCTGTCTGTGTGTGAAGAGATTGTGTGGGTCCGTGTGTGTGTCTGTCTGTGTGTGAAGAGATTGTCTGTGTGAGTGCGTGTGTGTGTCTGTCTAACTGTGTGTGAAGAGATTGTCTGTTTGTCTATGTCTGTCTGTCTCAACAATAATCTAATCTCCATAACAGTTGGGATAAGGAATCTCTTGTAGTTTTATCTAAACTTTTACGTGCACAGCCATAGGCCTACGTTATAAAAGGTAGTTTATTGTGATAGTTTATGTAAAATCTAATTTTGCTAGATCAAAAGAAGGCAACATATTAAATAATAGCTTAAAAGATCGTGCTCAAACACGCCCATAAATATAATACATATGTGTATCTTCTCTTCTCAGCAAATTTCTAAGCATCTCTTCCTCAAAATAAACGACGTATCAAAGAAATATCTTGATAAATATTGTAACAGCAAATTCACACAGACTTACCTTCAACCACGCTCCATCACGCCCAATTCCGCTACCGGTGGAGCCGCCAACTCAATCCAAGTCAAGTCAAGTCCAGTCATCTCAAGCCAGGTCAAGTCATCTTAATCCAAGTCATCTCAATCTAAGTCAAGCCAAGTCACCTGAATCCAAGTCAAATCAAGTCAAGTCATCTCAATCAAAGTCAAGTCATCTCAATCCAAGTCAAGTCAAGTCAAGACAACTCAACCCAAGTCAAGTCAAGACAACTCAACCCAAGTCGAGTCAAGACAACTCAACCCAAGTCGAGTCAAGACAACTCAACCCAAGGTAAGTCAACCCAAGTCGAGTCAAGTCAACCCAAGTCAAGTCAAGTCAACCCAACCCAAGTCAAGTCAAGTCAACCCAACCCAAGTCAAGTCAACCCAACCCAACCCAAGTCAAGTCAACCCAACCCAAGTCAAGTCAACCCAACCCAAGTCAAGTCAACCCAACCCAAGTCAAGTCAAGTCAAGTCAACCCAAGTCAAGTCAACCCAAGTCAAGTCAAGTCAACCCAAGTCAAGTCAACCCAAGTCAAGTCAACCCAAGTCAAGTCAACCCAAGTCAAGTCAACCCAACCCAAGTCAACCCAACCCAAGTCAACCCAACCCAAGTCAACTCAACCCAACCCAACCCAACCCAACTCAGACCAAGCCAAGTCAACCTCCCTCCACCCCAAAACACTTGATAAAAAGCAACTCTCTCTCTCTCCCAACTTACCTGTCTGAGCCAAGCGATGAATACGGGGCAGCCGCGGTATCCTCTTGGGTGACCCGACGAGAGCGCGTACGTTGGGGGTGAGGCAATCTGGGTCAAACAAGGTCTAGTCAAGTCGACCCAAGTCAAGTCAAGTCGACCCAAGTCAAGTCAAGTCAACCCAAGTCAACCCAAGTCGACCCAAGTCGACCCAAGTCAAGTCAAGTCAACCCAAGTCAAGTCGACCCAAGTCAAGTCAAGTCGACCCAAGTCAAGTCAAGTCAAGTCGACCCAAGTCACCTGAATCCAAGTCAACCCAAGTCAACCCAACCCAACCCGACCCAACACAGATCAAGCCAAGTCAACCTCCCTCCCTCCACCCCAAAACACTTGATAAAAAGCAACTCTCTCTCAACTTACCTGTCTGAGCCAAGCGATGAATACGGGGCAGCCGCGGTATCCTCTTGGGTGACCCGACGAGAGCGCGTACGTTGGGGGTGAGGCAATCTGGGTCAAGCAAGGTCATTCGGTTACTCATCAGGTCACAGAAAGGTGAGTAAAAGATGGCTAAAGGGATAGGGAATAAAACCCCTTTTATTCACATCCGTTTAGCCTAAAGGGGATGGGAATAAAATAAGTTTATCCTTTGTTTAACTGAATCGACAGGGTATGGCAAAAGTTTTCTTAGAAGAATGAGGTTTATATATGATCATAAAATGGCAGTTTGCAGAATGGTTAAAACATCTATTTTTTCTATCAAGTTTCAAATAGAAAACAGAACATAATAATACAATCACACTTAGTTAAATAGTCTTTTAAAGTAAAACCACAATTATCACAATAATTTCTTCACATGAAACAAAATGAGAAAGAAAAACGAAAAGTAATATGTCCATCTATCTATCGAATTACCCATCTATCTATACGTACCCATACATATATTACACTTCATATGTCATAATAATAATACCCATATATCTCATATAAACGTAAATTGCCACATTGTAACAACACCGAATATGATTTGACCAAAGCTCTTCGAAAAAGAACATAACAAAAAATGAAAGATAGAACGAAGCAGAATAATAATAATAATAATAATAATAATAATAATAATAATAATAATAATAATAATAATAATAATGATAATAATAATAAAACATAACAGGGAGAAATTAGAATAATCAGGCACGTAAAATATTAATGACTAATTATTCTAAATGAAATGAAAAGTGAATAGAATTTGACAATTATGCAAATTAGATAAATAAATAAAAGTCAAATGCTTCATGAAATTTCTACATCATCACCATAAAATAGTTATAATAATAGTTTACTAGTAATGATAATGACAACAACAATATCATGATTGATGATGATAAATGATGATAATAACGATAACGATGATAATAAATGACAATAACAATGATGATAATGGTCATAAGACTAATAGAAACAATGATGAACATGAAATGATAAAAAAGAGAAAAAAAATCATGTACAGTACACCAAGAATAAAACAATACAAAAATAAGAATACAATGAAAACAAAAAACAAAAAAACTAAGGCAAGACGTACTTGCCCCTCCCCCCAAAAAAAAAGAACGAAATGCATCCGATATACTAAATACTTTTACATTCCACATATCCGGTCTTTCATAAGACTTCCCTCACTGATCGATGCTCACGCAGACATAGGGGAGACAGACAGACACACACACACAGACATAGGAGACGGAGAGAGAGAGACAGAGCAGACAGACACACACACGCACACAAATAAAGGAAACAGACACACACACAGAAGACAGACATACAGACATAGAGAACATACACACAAACACAGACACAAAGGAGACAGACACACACAGACACAGATGAGACACACAGACACAGACACAGAAGAAACAGACATACACACACAGACAAAGAAGAGTTACGGATATAACTGCGAACTGGCATATTGAAACCACGATGGTAGAAGGGAACTAATGGCATCGGATATTGAAAGCGGGCGAGTACAAACCGTAGATTAAAACCAATGCGAAGTTGTTTTCAGAAGTTTTGGGGGTCTGATTGCCTGTGTCTGTCTCCTCCATGTCTGTATGTGTGCGCGTGACTGTCTCCTCCATGTCCGTATGTGTGTGCGTGTGTGTGTCTGTCTCATATAGTATGTGTGTGCGTGTGTGTCTCTCATACAGTATGTGTATGTGTGTGTCTCCGCTATGTCTATGTGTGTTTTGTCGGTCTCCTATGTCTGTGTACGTGTGTCTGCCTGTTTCCTGTGTCTATGTACGTGTATATGTCTCATCTGCATCTGTGTACATGTCTGTTTGTCTCCTCTGTGTCTGTGTGTCTCCTATGTCGGCATGTGTGTCAGTCTGTCTCCTCTATGTCTCTGTATCCTTATATGCAAACAATTACAAACATACTCTCTCCATTTTCTTTAAAAAAAGTAAAAAAAAAAAATTATTTCTTATCTGCCTTTCTTACAGAAAAAAATAATAATCCACCGCTTTCGCCTCATAAAACAAAGAAATAAACAAAGAAAGAAAGAAAAAAAATATCCCGCCACGAAATCTCCATACGAAAGGAACAATATCTTTCCCTCCGTCTTATCTTTATGCGTTTTACATTAGTCCCCCCCAGAGGATCCCGCGGACACTCCAGCTCGCTATAAAACCCGCGCTGTTTAGCTTCACGGACAAAAAAAAAAAAGCTATCTCTCTCTTGCATACTCTTGCATTTGCACGCTGCGACCGCTTGCAACATATGATGGACAAGGGTTTAAGTTATCATTGGATGCGCGATGTATCCACTGCTCATGAATAGCAAAGATAGTTTGTGCTGTAAATGCATCCACAGAGACAGCTTGTCGGACGGAGAAAGAGAGAGACAGACAGACACACACACATGCGCATATGTATAACACAGGCATACACACACATACATAACACAGGCATACACACACATACATAACACAGGCATACACATACATACATAACACAGGCATACGCACACATACATAACACAGGCATACACATACATATATAGCACAGGCATACACATACATACATAGCACAGGCATTCACACACATACATAACACAGGCATACACATACATACATACATAACACAGGCATACACATACATACATACATAACACAGGCATACACATACATACATACTTAACACAGGCATACACATACATACATAACACAGGCATACACACACATACATAACACAGGCATACACACACATACATAACACAGGCATACACATACATAACACAGGCATACACATACATACATACATAACACAGGCATACACATACATACATACATAACACAGGCATACTCATACATAACACACGTACACACATACATAACACACGCATACACAACACGCGTACACACACACATGTAACACACGTACACACACACATAACGCACGTATACACACATACACACACATACATAACACACGCATACTCACACATAAGACACGCACACATACATAGCCCCCCCCCCTCAACCACACACACACACAGGCAGGAACACACTCCAATTCCATTTTATTTTCTCTAGTTATCATATCTCCTTCATTTCTCAACATATAATACCCGATTATATATATCTATATAAGTACGTATATATATTCATTATCATTGATATTTCTATTATCATTATCATTATCATAATATCATCATCACTATTTTTTCCCCAGTTCGCTTCCCTTATCTGCGTGTGCTGGTTATAATAACGCACTGTTTATAATACCATCGCGGTGCCCGTTAAAAACCCGTTGTTGAGTTAAGGCAGAATATTGCTCCGGGAAACTTTATACAGAGGTCGTTTTTTTTAAAATAATCAAAATGCATATATACAAGCACAACAATACGTTATTGATCAAAACACACGCACACACACACACACACACACAGGCACACATACATACACTCATACACAAAAATCACAAACTTTGATCCATTTCCCCCTCTGTCCAACGGCCTCTTGCTTCCATTTCCCCCTGTCCAATGGCCTCTTGCTTCCATTTCCCCCTCTGTCCATTGGCCTCTTGCCTCCATTTCCCCCTCTGTCCAACGGCCTCTTGCCTCCATTACCCCCTCTGCCCAACGGCCTCTTGCTTCCATTTCCCCCTCTGTCCAACGGCCTCTTGCTTCCATTTCCCCCTCTGTCCAACGGCCTCTTGCTTCCATTTCCCCCTCTGTCCAACGGCCTCTTGCTTCCATTTCCCCCTCTGTCCAACGGCCTCTTGCTTCCATTTCCCCCTCTGTCCAACGGCCTCTTGCTTCCATTTCCCCCCTCTGTCCACGGCCTCTTGCTTCCATTTCCCCCTCTGTCCTATGGCCTCTTGCCTCCATTTCCCCCTCTGTCCAACGGCCTCTTGCTTCCATTTCCCCCTCTGTCCAACGGCCTCTTGCTTCCATTTCCCCCTCTGTCCAACGGCCTCTTGCTTCCATTTCCCCCTCTGTCCAACGGTCTCTTGCTTCCATTTCCCCCGCTGTCCAACGGCCTCTTGCTTCCATTTCCCCCTCTGTCCAACGGCCTCTTGCTTCCATTTCCCCCTCTGTCCAACGGTCCCTTGCTTCCATTTCCCCCGCTGTCCAACGGCCTCTTGCTTCCATCTCCCCCTCTGTCCAACGGCCTCTTGCTTCCATTTCCCCCCTCTGTCCAACGGTCTCTTGCTTCCATTTCCCCCTCTGTCCAACGGTCTCTTGCTTCCATTTCCCCCTCTGTCCAACGGTCCCTTGCTTCCATTTCCCCCTCGGCCGCACTAGAAGGGGTAACTATTCTATTTTTCTATCTTGTTTTGTGAGAGCCGCTCATCCCATCAAGTTAGCACTGCACTTCGGTCGCTCCATGAACAATATACCTGCCAGCTTTCATGATGATACAGTGCTTGGTTCTCAAATTGAAGTACAAACACAGACAGACACAGAAATTTGATAGTTATATGATATGGTCTGATTACGCTGTGTAATGACGATGCTTTGTTTAATTATGATGGGTAGTGTAATCTGATGCCAATTATAAATGATGATATTGTTATATAGAGATAAATAGTGATGAAGGTAACAATATTGGCATAAGTACGGATTATCTAAATGCAGAAGCAGCAATATCAATAAAACATAAGTATGGTATAACGGCAACAATGGTGATAAGGTGATAATAACAATTAGAATTATGATAATGGTGACGCTGATGATAATAACAATGATAACATAATCATCATTATCGTCCTCCTCCTCATTATTGTCATCATTATCATAATTATTGTCATCATCATCATTGTCATCATCATTATGATTATTGTCATCATTATTGTCATCATCATCATTATTGTCATCATCATCATCATTAGTCATCATCATCATTACTGTCATCATCATCATCATTACTGTCATCATCATCATCATCATTGTCATCATCATCATTATTGTCACCCTAATCATTGTCGACATCATCACGACACGACAAACACAACGATCATAATAACAAGTAACAACGACAATTGAAATATACCAATAACAACTTCAATAACAAAGATCCCAACTGCATCAACCAGCTGATAATTATAGCTACATCGCTGATAGTGATGTCGAAAACAGGGGGTGATAAAATTAGAATAATAACAACACCGACAAATTAATAAATAAAGAATGATAAATCCAGTGAAAATAATAATGTTGGCAATTAGAAATGAAAATATTCAAAATAACCGCAGTAACAGTAAACATTAAAAAAAGAATGTTAAGAAAAAAACATAATAATGATAAGAACAGCAGAAACAACAATGATAACGACAATATCTACAAAAACAATAGTAACTGTGTGGATTTACAGTAGATTTTTTTGTTATCTTTACAATACCATTATCATTACACAGCGAAACAACGAAAAAAAACGAAAAAACAAAAACAATACATCTTCAAAATACACCAAGAAATAAATTATCTCCAAGTTCACCAGTGTTAATTATGGCTTCCAACTTAAACTGACAAGACACAGTAAAAGTTTTCATCCTGTTTGAAAACTGCGAGACAAGAAAACAACTTCATGGCTGCGAAAGTCTCGCCTTATGAGACAAGGGAGGGAGGGAGGGAGGGAGAGGGAGAGGGAGGGAGAGGGAGAGGGAGGGTGAAAGGGAGAGGGAGAGGGAGGGTGAAAGGGAGGGAGAGAGGGAGGGAGTCAGAGGGAGGGAGAGAGAGAGGGAGAGGGAGAGGGAGAGGGAGAGGGAGAGGGAGAGAGGAGAGAGAGGGAGAGGGAGAGGGAGAGGGAGAGAGAGGGAGGGGGAGAGGGAGAGGGAGAGGGAGAGGAAGAGAGAGGGAGAGAGAGAGAGAATAAGAGAGAGAGACAGAGAGAGAGAGAGAGAGAGAGAGAGAGAGAGAGAGAGAGAGAGAGAGAGAGAGAAAGAAATAAGAGAAAGAGAAAGAAATAAGAGAAAGAGAAAGAAATAAGAGAAAGAGAAAGAGAGAGAAAGAGGAAGATTTAAAGAAAGAAAGAAAGACAGAGTTATAACACAAACCTCGAGCATACAGTTGTACCGTTCTGGGCGTCATAAAAACTACAACACAAATCATATCAAACATGATTTTAATAACAAACACGAATCTTATTATTCTATACATTTTACGTCCGTGTGTACACTAATTACACCTCCAAAAGCACATACGATATTAATAATAAGCCCATGCCTCCCCTTTCAATCACTGTGCCAGAATCCTTGAATCAATAGGCCTACAATTAAATAATGCCCGTCATGCTATTGACGAATTTCATTTTCTATTTATATCTTTTACAGTAAAAACAAATACAAATATAAAATGTATAGTGCAGCCGCAAAAATGGAAGAAATAAAAAAAAGAAAGAAAAATGGCGGTGCAGGCTTGTATATATGAATGTATTTATGTAAAGAATAACCATTGTAATTAATGGAATAAAGTGTTATGAATGTATTTATGTAAAGAATAACGATTGTAATTAATGGAATAAAGTGTTTTGACATTGACTTTGAATGTAAATGATTTATATAGGTTAGGTTATTATGATAGTATGAATATGATGCATATATATTTTTTCAGTTCACGGAGTATGAGCTTAAGCTGAATAAAACCTGTTCTATTTCTCTCTTTTTTGTGTTTTGTTTGTGTTTAAGTGTATTTTAAGTGTGTATTTTGTGCAAGCTTTGTGTATATCCATGCTAATATATGGCTTTATATATCTATTCTTAGAAAAAAACTCATAAGAATTAGCCTGTGTTTACGTGCTTCCCTTGAGCTTGTATGTTGCATGTCCTCAGACCTTTAATTAATCGCCAACATAATCCTGGTCACCTTTTCCCCCTAAACATCGCTATAATACGGTCTTCCTTTACCGCAAACAGTGCCTTATCATGCAAACAAACCGGCCGCCTCGGATATTACAATCACCATTAATAAAAAAATATCACAGCACCAGTTATTGCAAGATACCACATAACATTCCAAAAAACACTTTTGATCCACATAACATTCCCCAAAACACTTTTGATCCACATAACATTCCCCAAAACACTTTTGATCCACATAACATTCCCCAAAACACTTTTGATCCACATAACATTCCCCAAAACACTTTTGATCCACATAACATTCCCCAAAACACTTTTGATCCACATAACATTCCCCAAAACACTTTTGATCCACATAACATTCCCCAAAACACTTTTGATCCACATAACATTCCCCAAAACACTTTTGATCCACATAACATTCCCCAAAACACTTTTGATCCACATAACATTCCTAAAAACACTTTTGATCCACATAACATTCCTAAAAACACTTTTGATCCACATAACATTCCTAAAAACACTTTTGATCCACATAACATTTCTAAAAACACTTTTGATCCACATAACATTCCCCAAAACACTTTTGATCCACATAACATTCCCCAAAACACTTTTGATCCACATAACATTTCTAAAAACACTTTTGATCCACATAACATTCCTAAAAACACTTTTGATCCACATAACATTCCCCCAAACACACTTTTGATCCACATAACATTCCCCAAAACACTTTTGATCCACATAACATTCCCAAAAAACACTTTTGATCCACATAACATTCCCAAAAAACACTTTTGATCCATATAACATTCCCCAAAACACTTTTGATCCACATAACATCCCTAAAAACACTTTTGATCCACATAACATCCCTAAAAACACTTTTGATCCACATAACATCCCTAAAAACACTTTTGATCCACATAACATTCCTCAAAAACACTTTTGATCCACATAACATTCCTCAAAAACACTTTTGATCAATCTGCAATTATCGTATAACTAGCTTCTTGCTTTTAAATACGATATGAAATAAAAGCGACGAAAATTAACAAAAGCTTTCGTGGTCCCAAACCACCGCTTTTCAAACATCATTTCCATGCCACTAAACAGGTTAGGTCGCGTCATGTGACAACGTTCATTATGCTGTGAGGGGGGTGGGGTGGGGGTGGGGGGTGAAAATAGTGAAAGAGAGAAGGAAAGAGTGAGAAAGAGAGGGTGAATGAGGGCGAGAGAGAGGAAAGTGAGAAAAAGATAGAAAGAGAAATGGAGAGAGAGAAAGAGAAAGAAAGAGAAATGGAGAGAGAAAAAGAGAAAGAAAGAGAGGGAGAGAGAAAGAAAGTGAGGGAGAGGGAATGAGAAAGAGACGGAGAGAGAAGAAAGAGAAAGAAAGAGAGGGAGAGAGAAAAAAGAGAAAGAAAGAGGAAAGAGAGAGAAGATAAAGAGAAAGAGAAAGAGAGAAAGAAAGAGAGGGAAGAGAACGAGAGGGAGAGAGAAAGAAAAAAGAAAGAAAGAGAGAGAGAGAAAGGGAAAAGAAAGAGAAAGAGGGAAAGAAAAAGTAAGAGAAAGTGAGACAGAGAGACAGGTAGCTATAGACGTACAGATACAGAGCAACACACACAAACACACACAAACAAAAACACCAAACAGCGAAAGCGAGACTGCGAGACGACAAAAAGTAAACAAATAAACACACTGACGCACCACCCTCTATTATGTACGAACAGACAGCGATGCATCACGGAAGGAAAACAGAAACCCATTCATCCGACATCCCATTTGCGAAGGGGATGTCTGGGAGGGAGGGAAGGAGGGAAGGAGGGGAGGGAATGGAGGAGGGAGGGGGGGAAGGAAGGGAAGGGAGGGAAGGAAGGAGGGGAGGGGGGAAGGGAGGTGGGAAGGAGGGGATGGTGGGAGAGTGAGGGGAAGGAAGGGGGGAGGGATGGTGGGAGGGGGGAAGGGAGGAAGGGAAGGAGGGAGGGGGGGGAGAGGAGGGGGGGAGGAAGGGGAAGGGAGGATGGGATGGTGGAGGGGATGGAGGGGGAGAAGGGGGAGGAGGGGAGGGAAGGGAGGAAGGGAAGGGAGGGTAGGAGATGGAGGAGGAGGTGGTGGGGAGGGAAGGAGGGAGGAGGGGATGGTGGGGAGGGAGGGGAAGGAGGGGATGCTGGGAGGGAGGGAAGGGAGGGAGGGGGGGATGGTGGGGAGGGAAGGAGGGGAGGAGGGAAGGGAGGGTGGGGATGGAGGGAGGAGGGGGGGGAAGGAGGGAGGGGAGAGGAGGAGGTGAGGTAGGGAGAGTGAGGGAAGGAAGGAGGGGAAGGAAAGAAAGGAAAGGAAGGAGGAAGTGGAGGGAGGGAAGGAAGTAGTGTAGGGAGAGTGAGGGGAGGAGGGAAGGAGGGGAGGGAGAGTGAGGGGAAGGGAGGGCAGAGGTGGTGAGGAGGGAGAGTGAGGGAAGGAAGGAAGGAAGGAGGGAAAGGCAGAGGTATGGATCATTACCCTCATCACCACTCACACCACTATGAGCATCATCATTACCCTCCACCTCATCGCTACCATTATCAAAAGTAGTACCATCACTATAACCATCACCATTATCCTCCTCCTCATTATGACTCCCATCACCATCACTATCACATCGCTATAACCATCATCACTATCCTCATCATCATTCACCACCAGCATCACTATAACCAAATCGGTACCGTTTCTAATCGCCACTTCATTCTCATCATGACTACCATCCTTATAACTATTATCATCACTATTACCAGTACCATTATCCTGATCCTCATCACCACCATCACCATCATCATCAGTACCATTACTATAATCGTTGCCATTATCCTCATCACCATTACCATCATCACATTATCCTCCCCCTCATCATCATCACCACCAACTTCACCATCAGTACCATTACAATAATCACTGCATTTTTCCTCATCACCATAATAGTAATGATTATTGTGATGATAATGGTTATCTTCCTCATCATCACTACCATCACCACCACCACCTACATCACCACCACCTACATCACCACTACCACCTCCACCTCCTCCTCCACCACCACCACCACCACCACCACCGCTACCTCCTCCACCACCACTACCTCCTCCACCACCACCACCACCACCACCACCACCACCCACCTCCATCACCACCACCACCACCTCCTCCACCCCCATCACCACCACCACCACCACCAAGACCATCTCTCTTCACCCTTAGTCCCACGATATGAATGGAAAGTAAACACGTATTTTTTTTCTGAGCAAAGAAATAATACTCGCGCTTCTCCCTCTAGGGCGAGGAACACCCTTTCACTCCCTCGCCTAGTATCGTTGCACGTTGCATGGGGCGTGCAACAGGAAGCGCTTGCAGGAACGGATAACCAGGGAGGAGAGAGGGGGAGGGGGGAGGAGGGGGGGAGGCGAGAAAACCGGGGGGGAGGGGATGGGGGGGAGGGGGTGGAGGCGAGAAAAATATGGCAAGACAGAATTTTCGTTTTTTTTTTTTTTTTTTTTTTTTTTTTTTGCTTTAGTTGGGTGTTCTTTTTTTATTGGGGAATAAATAGAAACTAATGAATGCAGCTTACAAAATGAAAAAAAAGAAATAAAGATGAGGAAAAAAAAAAATATATATATACATATAATTGAATAAAACTGAAAAATACTACTTAAATGCTACTTCAAAGCAAAACATATATATACATATAATTGAATATAACTGAAAAAATACTACTTAAATGCAATTGGATTTCTTCTGCGTTATGTTACTAAAAAAAAAAAAAGAAAAAGAAAAAGAAAAAAAAAAATGGCGGGCCTCAAGCAACTATTCCCAAATTTAATCAGTGGAGGAAATGCGAGGAGGCTTCATTAATTAGTTCCCTCTTCACTCGTCTCAATAACCGTCACTTTCACCAATTAGCGCGAAGACTATTATTTGCTTACTATTTTTTGACGTATCGCCTTGGCTAATATCCTGAAGGCGGAATGCCACTCCAACTTGGGGCCTCCCACGTATTGGCCTTTCGCTGACTGTCTGTATGACTGTCTTCCTCTCTGGCTCTCTGTCCGTCTCTCTCTCTCCCTCTATTTCTCTCTCTCTCTATCTATACGAGTATTTCTCTATGTCTGCCTCTGTATCTCTGTTTCTCCCCACTCTCCACCTACCCACACATCCACATCCACGCCCACAGGCATACCCATACACACACGAACACCCCCACACAAGCACACACACACAAACACAAACACCCCCCCCACACACACACAAACAAACAACCCCCCCCACACACACAAATACACCCACACCCACACAAGCACCCCCCCCCCCACACACACACACAAACCCCAAAACACTAAATACACCCACACCCACAAACACAGCCACACCCACAAACATACCCCCCCACACACACACACAAACCCCAAAACACTAAAAATCACTGAGAGATTCCAGAACCGCACGCAAGGCCGTATCCTCGATCACTCCTAAACACGTAGGAACTTTGAATATTGATCACTTATAATTGGAGAAATTCTTTATCCTGCTCACTTGTCTTGTGTAATTGCGGAGAGATGTAGAAGCAGATGTTTAAGTCGTTCTACCGGGAACTACGTCTTTCGTAATGAGATGAAAAACGACCCTTTTGAAAGGTCGTAGGTTGTTCTTACTAGTCTTCCTCTTCTCTTTTGTTCCTTTCCTTGCTTTGTTTTTTTTTTTCTTTTTACTCTAGCTACGTTATATTCGAGCGCTCACATTCTTGTACTTTTTTTTCTCTGCCTCTGGTCCTCGTTCTTTCCTTTTCCCTTCTCTCTCTCCCTTTTTTTCTTGTTCTCTCTCTCTTCTCCTCCCCCCTCTCTCTCTGTGTTCCTTGTTCTTTGTTTTTCCCTTTCCTCTTCTCTCTCTACCATTGTTCTTGTTCTCTCTCTCTGTTCCTCGCTGTTTTTCCTCACTCGCTCTCTCTCTGTTCCTCGCTCTGTTTTTCCTCTCTCTCTCTCTCTCTGTTCCTCGCTCTGTTTTTAATCTCTCTCTCTCCCTCTGTTCCTCGCTCTGTTTTTTCCTCTCTCTCTCTCTCTCTCTCTCTCTCTCTCTCTCTCTCTCTCTCTCTCTCTCTCTCTCTCTCTCTCTCTCTCTCTCTCTCTCTCTCTCTCCCCCTTCTCTCCTACTCTTTAATTCACACTACCAATAGGCCAGGCTTTGATACAGAAATAATTCCTATGAATAACTAAGCGAACGGCGAGAAGTCACTGCCTGAGGTCGATCGTTGCTTATTCATAACACGCATAAGCGATGCCCTTCGTTAACTCGGCCAAGATAAAATCGGAGGCAACTCACGAGGAGGGAATATCAGGACAATATTCTTTACACTCGTATTTGAATACTAGCACACATACACAGACAGACACACAGACTTATAGACACAGACAGATCGTACACATATAGGAGAGACAGACAAACATATAGAGACCCATGCACAGACATATAGACACAGACATAGACACACATACATACAGACATACAGACACACAGACATATAGACACAGACATAGACACAGACACATCATACACTAGCACAAGCATTTATATTTTAAGTTTAACAATAAATCACGGAAGTACAACCTTGTCTACCAATCAATTTGACAAATAAACAAACAAATTAAATAACTTGAATAAGACAAAAAATAAAAAAAAGAAAGAAAATGAAATAATCGCTTTCCTCATCTCCTTCACTCATAAACAATCAAACTCTACAAACCTTAGTCACACAGCCATCAATTGTACAAATGACACTCAAGACAAAACAAAACAATAACAGAATATCCACTCTCAGGAAACACAAAAGGCAACGACTAAGACAAAGGACGTCGACAGAGACAACAAAGGCGCCGTGGAAATCTATATTCTTCGGTGAAAAACAAAATAACTGCAACGAGCGAAAGAGTATTTTTTTTTTCCCAAACGAGTCAAATGACCTCCTTTGACGAGCGAGTTTCCCCTACAACCGCCGAAAGAAACTCGTATTTCACGCAGCATTCTTTTGTAAAAATTAGTATATTGACAGTAAAGCGACAAATTGGAAAATTTACTCGTTACGTAACCCTGATATAAGAACGGGATGGGGGAGGACAGGGGAGGGGGCGGGGGTATAATTGTCCGGTTACATAACGGAGACTTCGGATCATTCTAAACGTGACGTCATCATAAAAAAGAGTTTGTTTACGTTTATTTTTTTTTACGGGGTACTATACATCAACATTTTATTTCCCTTAATAAAACACGCATGGATTACACGCATCTCGTTCCTTGGAGGATGTAATTTATAGATTCTGTTTCGTCGAAAGAATTGGGACTCGGACAGAAAATGTAAACAAGGTTTTCGTGCGCGCTGGAAATCCAATAGAAGGTACCAATAACCTTTTTTTTATTTATTTATTTATTTATTTTTTACATGTATCTTTACTTCGTTTTTTATTTATTTATTTATTTATTTATTTTTTTTTTTAGAAATACAAGTCCGTTTGTTAGACGGTTTAGAAATAAACTTCATATGTATTTCTCAGATATACAAGTACGTTTGTTA
>NC_091554.1:5265890-5270890 GCF_042767895.1 Penaeus vannamei
AAGAAACTAAATAGGAGGAAGGAAGGAAGGAGGGGGGTGGAAATAGAAAAAGAGAGCGAAAGGGAAGAAACTAAATAGGAAGGAAGGAAGGAGGGCGGTGGAAATAGAAAAAGAGAGCGAAAGGGAAGAAACTAAATAGGAGGAAGGAAGGAGGGCGGTGGAAATAGAAAAAGAGAGCGAAAAGGGAAGAAACTAAATAGGAAGGAAGGAAGGAAGGAGGGAAGGAAATAGAAAAAGAGAGCGAAAAGGGAAGAAACTAAATAGGAGGAAGGAAGGAGGGCGGTGGAAATAGAAAAAGAGAGCGAAAGGGAAGAAACTAAATAGGAAGGAAGGAAGGAGGGCGGTGGAAATAGAAAAAGAGAGCGAAAAGGGAAGAAACTAAATAGGAGGAAGGAAGGAGGGCGGTGGAAATAGAAAAAGAGAGCGAAAAGGGAAGAAACTAAATAGGAAGGAAGGAAGGAAGGAGGGAAGGAAATAGAAAAAGAGAGCGAAAAGGGAAGAAACTAAATAGGAGGAAGGAAGGAGCACGGTGGAAATAGATAAAGAGAGCGAAAAGGAAGAAACTAAATAGGAGGAAGGAAGGAAGGAGGGCGGTGGAAATAGAAAAAGAGAGCGAAAGGGAAGAAACTAAATAGGAAGGAAGGAAGGAGGGCGGTGGAAATAGAAAAAGAGAGCGAAAGGGAAGAAACTAAATAGGAGGAAGGAAGGAGGGCGGTGGAAATAGATAAAGAGAGCGAAAGGGAAGAAACTAAATAGGAAGGAAGGAAGGAGGGCGGTGGAAATAGAAAAAGAGAGCGAAAGGGAAGAAACTAAATAGGAGGAAGGAAGGAGGGCGGTGGAAATAGAAAAAGAGAGCGAAAAGGGAAGAAACTAAATAGGAGAAAGGAAGGAGGGCGGTGGAAATAGAAAAAGAGAGCGAAAGGGAAGAAACTAAATAGGAAGGAAGGAAGGAGGGCGATGGAAATAGATAAAGAGAGCGAAAAGGGAAGAAACTAAATAGGAAGGAAGGAAGGAAGGAGGGAAGGAAGACCGGTGCACAGTATGACGAAGAGGCTCTCGATTCGTCCTCGTTCTCTCCGGTCGATATAACAGAGCAAGTCCATCAACAACACAGCATCACACAGCACCACACCCTCGTTAACTACACCCTTAAAAGGACCCTAAGTATAATGTTTTCCTTTTTTCTTTACACCCTCGTTAACTACACCCTTTGAGAGACCCTAAGTATAATTTTTTTTTTTTTTTTTTTTTTTTTTTTAATCTTTCGCGTCCAGTGTATATTCATAAGTATTTGTTTCTTTTATTTGTCGTCTGGGATTTTCGTAAAGAGACAGAAGGGATGGAATGAAACGGGGGAGAGAAAGATACGCAACGTTGCAACTGTCTGCATGAGGATATTGGGTCTCTCTCAAGGGTTAATGGTCCATGAATTTTAACTTCTGCACCAGCTGTATGGCGTGTCTATCCCCCCTCTCTCCCTTCTCCTCCTCTCCTCTCACCTCTTCCCTCCGCTCAGCTCTCCCACCTCCCCTCTTCCCTCCTCTCACCTCTCCCCATCCCCTCTTCCCTCCCCTCCTCCCATCTATCACCTCTCCACCCCCCTTTTTCCCTCCTCTTACCTCTCCCCCTCCCCTCTTCCCTCCCCTCCCTTCCCCACCTCCTCTCCTCCCCTTCTCTCTCTTACAGCATGAATTTCAAATTTGCCTTCTCCTTGCACTATTTCCACCATGTCTTAGCTTTCACTCGTTCGAAAAAAGAAAAAGAAAAAGAAAAAAAAATAGCTTCTCTCTCATCCCAAAAAACTACACCGCAGTCGGGAGAAATCAATGACTGTTTTAACCCATTCTACTTCGATAAAACGAGACACTCCCACACAACGACCGATTCGGATGATGAAAGGGGTGTAGGTGGGGGTGATGGGGTGATGGGGGTGATGGGGGGACTCGAAGTTCTCTTGGCCGGGGGTTGAAAGGCCTCAATCAGCTGGACGCCTCAATCAGCTGGACGCCTTAATCAGCTGGTCACCTAACGACGCAGATGTTGCCATGGCCACACGCCGCGTGCTTCGTCAGAACCAAACAGCTGTGTGTTCACCTTCGCCTTCGATTTATGATTCAAGTGTATAGGGGGGGGGGAGGGGGAGGGGAGGCCATGGGTAACGAGATTCACTCATGGATACGAGGTGAGGGGGTGCGTATATAGTGTAAAGTGAACACGTGTAACGGGGTGAGGAGGTGTGTGGGTGTAGTGTAATATGGACATGTGTACATATCTTGCGTATTGTGGAAGAAGATAAATGCCATGGTGAACGAAGCTGTATTAAAACGGGAGAGAATATACGACTTGACCCTATCCATATCCACAACCCAGCTGACGCAGTCCTTTTCTCGCTCTCGCTCTCGTTCTTCTCGTTTCGCTCTCTTCCCCATCGCCTCCTCTCTGTCTACATTCCCTTCTCTCTCTCCTACACCCTCCAATCTCCATCTCTTTCTCGCCCTTTCTCCCACTCCCTTATTTCTCTTCTAACTCCTCCTACGTCCACTCCTTCGTTTCTGTTTCCCTCTTGCATCCACTCTTTTCTTTGACTACTCCTCTCCCTGCCGCCCTCTCTCTCTCTCTCTCTACCTCTTTCTCTTTCTCTCACTCTCTCTCTCTCTCTCTCCCTACCTCTTTCTCTTTCTCTCACTCTCTCTCTCTCTCTCTCCCTACCTCTTTCTCTTTCTCTCACTCTCTCTCTCTCTCTCTCCCTACCTCTTTCTCTTTCTCTTTCTCTCTCTTTCTCTCTCCCTACCTCTTTCTCTTTCTCTTTCTCTCTCCCTACCTCTTTCTCTTCTCTCTCTCACTCTCTCTCTCCTACCTCTTTCTCTTTCTCTCACTCTCTCTCCCCTACCTCTTTCTCTCTCTCTCTCTCTCTCTCTCTCTCTCTCCCTACCTCTTTCTCTCTCTCTCTCTCTCCCTACCTCTTCTCTCTCTCTCTCTCTCTCCCTACCTCTTTCTCTCTCTCTCTCTCTCCACCTCTTTCTCTCTCTCTCTCTCTCCACCTCTTTCTCTCTCTCTCTCTCTCTCTCCACCTCTTTCTCTCTCTCTCTCTCTCTCTCCACCTCTTTCTCTCTCTCTCTCTCTCTCTCCACCTCTTCCTCTCTCTCTCTCTCTCTCTCCCTACCTCTTTCTCTCTCTCTCTCTCCCTACCTCTTTCTCTCTCTCTCTCTCTCCCTACCTCTTCTCTCTCTCTCTCTCTCCCTACCTCTTTCTCTCTCTCTCTCTCTCCCTACCTCTTTCTCTCTCTCTCTCTCTCCCTACCTCTTTCTCTCTCTCTCTCTCTCCCTACCTCTTTCTCTCTCTCTCTCTCTCCTACCTCTTTCTCTCTCTCTCTCTCTCCCTACCTCTTTCTCTCTCTCTCTCTCTCCCTACCTCTTTCTCTCTCTCTCTCTCTCTCTCTCCACCTCTTTCTCTCACTCTCTCTCTCTCCAACTCTTTCTCTCTCTCTCTCTCTCTCCACCTCTTTCTCTCTCTCTCTCTCTCTCCACCTCTTTCTCTCTCTCTCTCTCTCCACCTCTTTCTCTCTCTCTCTCTCTCCCTACCTCTTTCTCTCTCTCTCTCTCTCCCTACCTCTTTCTCTCTCTCTCTCTCTCCCTGCCTCTTTCTCTCTCTCTCTCTCCCTACCTCTTTCTTTCTCTCTCTCTTATTCTCCCTACCTCTTTCTTTCTCTCTCTCTTATTCTCCCTACCTCTTTCTTTCTCTCTCTCTTATTCTCCCTACCTCTTTCTTTCTCTCTCTCTTATTCTCCCTACCTCTTTCTTTCTCTCTCTCTTATTCTCCCTACCTCTTTCTTTCTCTCTCTCTTATTCTCCCTACCTCTTTCTTTCTCTCTCTCTTATTCTCCCTACCTCTTTCTTTCTCTCTCTCTTATTCTCCCTACCTCTTTCTTTCTCTCTCTCTCTCCCTACCTCTTTCTTTCTCTCTCTCTCTATCACTACCTCTTTCTTTCTCTCTCTCTCTCTCTCCCTACCTCTTTCTGTTTTTTTCTTTCTCTCTCTCTCTCCCTCCCTCTTTCTTTTTCTCTCTCTCTCCCTGCCTCTTTCTTTCTCTCTCTCTCTCTCTCTCCCTACCTCTTTCTCTCTCTCTCTCTCTCTCTCTCTCTCCCTACCTCTTTCTCTCTCTCTCTCTCCCTACCTCTTTCTCTCTCTCTCTCTCTCCACCTCTTTCTCTCTCTCTCTCTCTCTCTCCACCTCTTTCTCTCACTCTCTCTCTCTCCACCTCTTTCTCTCTCTCTCTCTCTCCACCTCTTTCTCTCTCTCTCTCTCTCCCTGCCTCTTTCTCTCTCTCTCTCTCCCTACCTCTTTCTCTCTCTCTTATGCTCCCTACCTCTTTCTTTCTCTCTCTCTTATTCTCCCTACCTCTTTCTCTCTCTCTCTCTCTCTCTCTCCCTACCTCTTTCTTTCTCTCTCTGTCTCTCCTTACCTCTTTCTCTCTCTCTCTCTCTCTCCCTTCCTCTTTCTCTCTCTCTCCCTACCTCGTTCTCTCTTTCCCCCTCTCTTTCTCTCTCTCTCTCTCTCTCTCTCTCTCTCTCCCTACCTCTTTCTTTCTCTCTCTCTCTCTCCTTACCTCTTTCTCTCTCTCTCTCTCTCCCTACCTCTTTCTCTCTCTCTCTCCCTACCTCTTTCTCTCTCTCTCCCTACCTCTTTCTCTCTCTCTCTCTCTCTCCCTACCTCTTTCTCTCTCTCTCTCTCTCTCTTTCCCTACCTCTTTCTCTCTCAATAAAAGAAAGAAAACCGCAAAAGAGAAAAAAAAAGTCATATACGAATTAAACACGATTTCTTTTGGCGAAAATGACGTTTCATAAATACACTTAACCAAGCGACTTAATGAGATTTCCGGTGCAATGTTGGTTTGGGGGAAACGCGTGCTAATGCTTATTAAAAAAGAAAGTGCTAAAAGTGCTTTAAAATACTCAAAATACTCTTGTGAACCAGGTCATCCCAGGGACTCGTTCAGAAATT
>NC_091554.1:5293390-5303390 GCF_042767895.1 Penaeus vannamei
ATGACAGGGACAGAGTGTGATGACATGAGGTGAAAGTGGTGATACGAATGGAGAGAGATGAGGGCGTGTGGGCGTGAGACACAGAATTATAACGCTGTGGTTTTAAGCCCCTCTTTTGCTCCTGAATAACATGTAAAATCGGATTTTCTCTCGGTCTGCTTGTTCCTACCTCCCTCTCTTCATCTATTTATTTATTTGCTTCCTTTTCCTCTTTGGTTTCTTTTACATTTCTTTAATTTTCACTTTCTTGTTTTATTCTCCTTCATTTCTCGTTTCTCCCACTTTACTTTTCATCTTCTATTACCACCTTACTCTCTCTTTCTCTCCTAACTTGTCTCCTTCCTTCATTTGCTTCTCTCCTCTGTCCGTTTTCCTCCTCCTCAAGTGATATATTTCCTTCCTCCTCGTCCTATCTCTTTTGATTTCCTATTTATCATTATATTTCTCATTTTCCTCTCTTTTATTTACTTCTATTCCCTTACCTCTTTCGCCCTTACCCTGTTTCCTTTCTTCCCTTCCATTAATCTATTCTTCCCTTCCTTTTCTCCTCCTTATTTACTCCTCCATCCCGATCTCCCATTCTCTCTCTTCTCCTCGATCCCTCTTCTTCTTCTTCCTCCTCCTCCTCTTCTTCTTCTTATCTCCCCCACTCCCCTCCTTCCTAAATTCCGTTTCCGATCTCCCTCTCCCTCTTCCCTCCTTTCTCCTCTTTCCCTCTTCCTCCTCCTCTTTCTCTCTTCCTCCTCCTCTCATCTCCCCTCCTTTACTCAAGTAATTTTCAAAACGTTAAGTAAAAACCCTCAACATTTTCACTAACCAGACACACATCCCCCCCCCCCACAAACACACTTAAAGAGTAAGTCTATAACAATAGAGAGAGAGAGAGAGAGAGAGAGAGAGAGAGAGAGAGAGAGAGAGAGAGAGAGAGAGAGAGAGAGAGAGAGAGAGAGAGAGAAAACGATTTTGTTAGAGAGAGAGAGAGAAAACGATTTTGTTAGAGAGAGAGAGAGAAAACGATTTTGTTAGAGAGAGAGAGAAAAAAAACGATTTCGTTAGAGGTAAGTGTTTTACCGGAGGGAGGTCGAGAGGATGCGCTAACGAGTGAGATGAGTATTAAGCCCAGGTGGATGGAGATGGATTTGGCGAGATGGACAGGTGATGGAGTAAGGTCGATCTGGATGCTGTGCGCTCGATCTCTCTGCGTCTGTGTGTTCGCTCTTGTTCTCGGACTCTAGGGAGGGAGAAGGGGGTTCTCTCACTCTCTCGCTCCCTCTCTCTCTCTCGTCCACTCTCTCTCTCTCTCTCGTCCACTCTCTCGTTCACTCTCTCTTTCCCTCTCTCGTTCCCTTGGTCAGTGATCTCATTCAATAAGTCTGTCTGTCTGTCCGCCTGCTCAATTTGTCCAACTCCCTCTCCTGCCTATCTCTCTCCCCCCCCCTTAAAAAAGACTAAAAATAAAATGCAGAAAAGACCTTCATAAGCTGATATTTTCTCTTTCTCTATTGCATCACTTAAGGCTCACCGAGGGAAAAATATATATCCCGTTAAAGTGCTCTAATTAAACTCACTCTCACTTCACGTTCATCTTCAGCCCTTGACGTGATCTGGCTGATACTAATCATAGATAATTATAATTCACTAGAAGCTTTACAGAAAAGATGATTCCATGATAATAAATTGATGATGATTGTCTATGATAATTGATAATGATGAAAAATATTATATGTAAAGGTCACGTTAACAACTGACGTAATCCTTCTTCACATAATTCGGAATGTATTAATATTAAAAAATATATACATATACATATACTGATAAAACATTAAAACATTTATACTTTCTCGTTTGACAAATTTTTTTTTAGTAATTCATTGTATAATTGCTAATTATTCTTGTACCTTTACCTTTTCAGATAATCTTGTTTTCTTTTTTTTTATAATCACTTGTGAAATTATAAAGCTTTTACCCTTTGATGGCGTTAGGTAATAGGTTCTCAGTAACATTTACTCGAAAAAAATAAAGATTTTTAAAAATTCAATTTCATGTTTCATCATCAAAGGTGTTTTAGCCACTTTAAATTGACTTATATTTCATATTTACTTTCTCCTATCTCGTCTCTCCCTTCGCGTTATTACATTCCCCCTTTCTCTCTCTCTCTCACATCTCCCCTTATCTCATCTCACCACTCATATTCTCTCTCTCTCTCTCGCATCTTTCTCATCCCCCCTCTGCCTCTCTCTCTCTCTGTCTCGCATCTTTCTCATCTCCCCCCTCTCTCTCTCTCTCGCATCTTTCTCATCTCCCCCCTCTCTCTCTCTCTCTCGCATCTTTCTCATCCCCCCCCTCTCTCTCTCTCTCTCGCATCTTTCTCATCTCACCCCCCCTCTCTATCTATCTCTCTCTATCATTATTCCATCATCGCATTCACAGTCGTCAACAAAACAGCAACACCAAGTTACCATCACCCGAAAAAACTGGAAAGGAATAATAACTAGATATTTCCCCTCTGTGGCCCTTCCCCTCGGCTTCCAGAAATACGAGGGGGGTTGGGAGGGGGAGAAGAGAGAGAGTGTTAGAAGAGGGGCAAAGGGAAGAAGTAGAAAGAAAGGGGAGAGGGAGAGGGAAGGGGAAGGAAAGGGGAGGGGAGAGGGAAAGGGAAAGGGAAAGGGAGAGGGAAAGGGGAAGGGGAAAGGGGAGAGGGAGGGAGATGGGGAGAGGGAGAGGGAAAAGGGAGGAGAGAGGGAGGGAGGGGGAAGGGGAATGGGAAGAGAAGAGGGAAAGGGAAATGGAAGGAGAAGAGGGAGATGTAAAGGGAAGGGGAATGGGAGAGGGAAAGGGAAGGGGAGGGAATGGGAGAAGGAGAGAGAGGATTAAAGACGGAAGATGAGGGGAAGGGGAGGAAGGAGCAGAGAGGATGGAGAAGTAAGGAAAGAGGATTAGGGAACGGAAGATGATTGGAGGGAGAGAGGGAGAGAGGGAGAAAGAGAAAGAGATAGATAGATAGATAGATAGAGAGAGAGAGAAAGAGAAAAAGAGAAAGAAAAAAAGAAAGAGAAAGTAAGAGAGAAAGAGGTAGAGAGCGAGAGGAGAGAAGGAAATACAATAATCTTGTCCCCAGAAACCGTCACATCATTATGTCTGTTACCCGCGCCATTCCGCTGAAACAAATGGCTTTTCTGCTAATGTATCCGATGCAGCTGCAAATGTACCCTTCTCCTCCATTTCTCTCGTCTTTTTTTATTTATTTTTGCATTCCCTCCATTCACTCTATGTCACTCTTCCTCATTTCTCTCTCTCATTTACTGGTTCACTGTTTTCTGTTATCTATTTTCACCTTCCCTCCATTCACACACTGTCATCCTATTTGCTAATTCACAGTTTTCCGTAACTCTGCCACTCTTCCTTAATTCTCTCTTACTAATTCACTGTTTTCACTTTCTTATTTATTTCCCCCCACCTTCTTTCCATTCACTCTATGTCACTCTTCCCTAATTCTCTTACTTACTAATTCACTGTTTCCCAAACTCTTCTTTTACTAATTACTAACTCTCCTTCATTTACTAATTTCCAGTTTTCCGTAACTATCTTTATTTACTTCTTTTTACCTTCCTTCCATTCACTCTCTATGTCACTCTTCCCTAATTCTCTCTTATTTACTAATTCACTGTCTTTCCTAACTCCCCTTCTTTTACTAATTACTAACTCTCCTTCATTTATTAATTCACTATTTTCCCTAACTCTTTTTCTTTATTTTTTTCGCTTTCCCTCCATTCACTTTCTATGTCATTCTTCCCTAATTCTCTCTCTTACTTACTAATTCACTGTTTCCCAAACTCTTCTTCTTTTACTAATTACTAACTCTCCTTCATTTACTAATTCAGTTTTCCGTAACTACTTTTATTTAGTTCTTTTTACCTTCCTTTCATTCACTCTCTATGTCACTCTTCCCTAATTCTCTCTTACTTAACTAATTCATTGTCTTCCCTAACTCTCCTTCTTTTACTAATTACTAACTCTCCTCCATTTACTAATCACGGTTTTTCGTAACTCTTCTTATTTTTTTCTTCACTTTCCTTACATTCACTCTTCCCTAATTCTCTTACTTGCTAATTCACGGTTTTCCCTATCATTATTTTTTTTCCACCTTCCTTCCATCCATTCTCTATGTCACTCTTCCCTAATTCTCTCTTATTTACTAATTCCCTGTTTTCCCTGACTCTTCTTATTTTTTTCTTCACTTTCCTTACATTCACTCTTCCCTAGTTCTCTCTTATTTACTAATTCCCTGTTTTCCCTGACTCTTCTTTCTCCCTGGAAGCTGTGAAATAGTCCTTTGGCCCCGACTCAATGCTCCCATTTCACTGCTTTTATTGTGCAATTTACGTCTAAGGGTTCATCAAGTGTCTAGAGTTCATGCTGTCTGTTTGTCTGTCTGTTTTCTATTGTATTTTCAGTGTTTTTTATCCTTTGTTTCCCTTCTTCGTCTCTCGCTATTCTATGTTGATTTTTTTTTCTTTTTGACTCTCTCAGAATCCGGAAACCATTCGTTTGTCTTTATTTTTACTACACTATCTTGTTTCCCGAAGAAAGAGCAAACTCAAATACACATTATGTGCATTATAAATGTACTAAACTGCAAACACACGCACACACACACAAAAAACACGCACACAAACCACACACACGCATACAAACACATACACACATACCCCACACACGCTACAAAACACACGCACATACACACATACCCCACACACGCTACAAAACACACTCACGCACATCCACACACAACACATACCCCACACAAAACACACACACACGCACAGCACACATAACCCACACAACACACGCTACACAACACACAAAACACACAAAACACGCTACTATAAAACTCCTAAATTCATTCCTTCAAGACTTCCGAGGTCTTTCCGGATTCGCTGGATAAGCCTCCTCTTCCTTCCTTCCTTCCTTCTCATTTTGGTATTTTTTCTCTTTCTCATTTTGGTATTTTTTCTTTCTCATTTTGGTATTTTTTTTTCTTTCTCATTTTGGTATTTTTTTCTCTTTCTCATTTTGGTGTTTTTTCTCTTTCTCATTTTGGTATTTTTTCTCTTTTCTCCTTCATATATCCCTTTTTTTCTTTCCTTTTGCTTCCTCTTCTTTTCCTTCGCCTTCTCCTCCTTTTTATCAACCTTCTCTATCTTCCTCCTCTTCTACTTCTTCAGTCTTTCTTCTTTATATTTCCCTTTTTCTCTCTCTTTTTTTTCTTTCCTTTTGCTTCCTCTTCTTTTCCTTCGCCTTCTCCTCCTTTTTATCAACCTTCTCTATCTTCCTCCTCTTCTACTTCTTCAGTCTTTCTTCTTTATATTTCCCTTTTTTCTCTCTCTTTTTTTCTTTCCTTTTGCTTCCTCTTCTTTTCCTTCGCCTTCTCCTCCTCCTTGTTATCCAACTTCTCCATCTTCCTCCTCTTCTACTTCTTCTCCTTCTCTTCCTTCTTCATTTTCCTTATCGTCTTATTACTTCTCATCCTCCCTATTTTACCCCCACGTTATTTCCATTTCCTCCATGTCCAGACTTTTGACGCTGACAAGGGTGATGGACGCGCAGTACACACTGGCAAAAACGACCATCGTGACGAAAAATGCGAAGGGATGCAGAGGAGGAGGAGGACGGTAATGATGATGGGAATGAAGGAGAGAAAGGAGGAATGATGACAGAAAAAGGGGTAAGGAAAAAGGAAAAGGAAGAGGGAGGAGGAAGAGGAAGAGGGAGGAGGAAGAGGAAGAGGGAGGAGGAAAAGGAAGAGGGAGGAGGAAAAGGAAGAGGGAGGAGGAAAAGGATGAGCGAGGAGGAAAAGGAAGAAGGAAGGAGGAGGAAAAGGAAGAGGGAGAAGAGGAGGAAGAGGTGGGGAGGAAAAGGAAGAGGGAGGAGGAGGAAAAGGAAGAGAGGGAGGAAGGAGGAAAGGAACAGGAAGGAGGAAAAGGAACTTAGGAAGGGACGAAAAGGAAGAGGCAGGACTGAAAAGGGGAAGAGGCAGGACGAAAAGGAAGAGGCAGGACGAAAAGGAAGAGGCAGGACGAGAAAGGAAGAGGCAGGAAGAAAAGGAAGAGGGAGGACGAAAAGGAAGAGGCAGGACGAAAAGGAAGAGGGAGGAGGAAAAGGAAGAGGGAGGACGAAAAGGAAGAGGCAGGACGAAAAGAAAGAGGGAGGAGGGAAAGGAAGAGGGAGGAGGAAAGGAGGAAGAGGGAGGAGGGAAAAGGAGGAAGAGGGAGGAGGAAAAGGGAAGAGGCAGGACGCGAAAGGAGGAAGAGAAGCCCAGGACGAAAAGGAAGAGGCAGGACGAAAAGGAAGAGGCAGGGCGAAAAGGAAGAGGCAGGACGAAAAGGAAGAGGCAGGACGAAAAGGAAGAGGCAGGACGAAAAGGAAGAGGCAGGACGAAAAGGAAGAGGCAGGACGAAAAGGAAGAGGCAGGACGAAAAGGAAGAGGCAGGACGAAAAGGAAGAGGCAGGGCGAAAAGGAAGAGGCAGGACGAAAAGGAAGAGGCAGGACGAAAAGGAAGAGGCAGGACGGAAGAGGCAGGACGAAAAGGAAGAGGCAGGACGAAAGGAAGAGAGCAGGACGAAGGGAAGAGAAGGCAAGACTGAAGAAGGAAGATGACAAGACGAAAAGGAAGAGGCAAGAAGAAAAGGAAGAGGGAGGAGGAAAAGGAAGAGGGAAAATGGAGGAGGAAGGAGGAAGGAGGAGGAGCATAAGGAAAAGAAGAAGAAGAGGGAAGAGGAGAAGAAGAGATAATAAAGATGGCGACGAATATAATGAAGATGGAGAAAGAAAAAATGAAGATGAAGTCACAAGGAAAAAATGCAAAACAAATAAGAAGGAACCAAAATTGAACCAAAGACACGCCATTAAAAAAAAAAAAAAAAAATATATATATATATATATATATATATAATGAAAAAAATAAATAAAACAAATAAAAATAAAATAAAAATACCAAAAAATAAATAAAAATAAAAATTACAATTACAAATACAAAATCAAAATACGCACTTAGCTAAAAATAAACAGAAATGTCACCACAGCTAAACCGAAAGAAAAATTAAAACGACCCGAGCTCAGAGGAACCGCCGCCATCGTGGCATCTTCAGCCTTCCATCACAAGTTAATCCGCGTCTTGCGTGTGTGAGGAAGAAGGATAATCAAGAAGGAATGGAAAGAAAAAGCGAAAAAAATATATGTATTGTTTTGGGAAAGATGATGTCTGGGAAGTAGGGGGTGGGAGGAGAGAAAAGGGAGAAAGAGGAGGAGGAGGAAAAGGAGGAGGAGGAGGAGAAAAAGGAGAAGGAGGAGGAGGAGAAAAGGGAGGAGGAAGAGGAGGAGGAGAAAAAGGAGGAGGAGGAAGTGGAGAAAAGGGAGGAGGAAGACGAGGAGGAGAAAAAGGAGGAGGAGGAAGTGGAGAAAAGCGAGGAGGAAGAGGAGAAAAAGGAGGAGGAGGGAGAGGAGAAAAAGGAGGAAGAGGAGAAAAGGGAGAAAGAGGAGGAGGAAGAGGAGAAAAAGGAGAAGTAGGAGAAGCTTGACCATACCATATTTGCATCTCTTCAAAACAAGTCTTTAGAAATATGAACACGAGGTCAGCGCGCTCTTCAACGAGGACTCCACGTTGAAGTGACTCTGAAGTGACTCTGAAGTGACTCTGAAGTGACTCTGAAGTGATCCTCGAGGCAATCCTAATGATGCCCCTGGATCGCTATTATACAATAGACAGCGTAAAAAGCAAAATTAAAAATATTACAGCACAACAAAACCATAATACGTGAGACGAAGCTAATGAGCCAAGCCATGCACTGTGACGAGAGCGAGTCGACTACATAAACTATTTAAGTTGTGTCTTACGTCTGTGTCTGTTTGTTAGATAATGAATGCGTGTTTTACGTCTTTCTGTCTGTCTGTTGTTTAAATAATGAATGCAAACGGAAAGACGAGTAAATGAAAGTATGTAAATATGGAATCTGATTTGATGCTGGGAAAAGCAGATAAGTTGATATCAGATGAAAATTAGATAATAGTGAAACCATACATGTTGATGCCGTTTCGTATTTTAATCCATTTTCTCTTCGTCTTTCTGTGTCATTCTCCGTAACTGACTGGCGCAATTTTTCTCTTTCTCTCACTTTATCTTCTCCGTCACTCACTCTCTATCTTTCTTTTCGCCTTTTCTTTTTGCTCTGCCATCCTCTTCAATTTCCTTCCCTATCCCTCTCCCCCCCCCCTCTCTCTCTCTCTCTCCTCCTCCCTTCTCATGCCACTCACTCATAACCCCCCCCCCCCACCCCACTCACCCACCCACTCACTCCCTCCCTCTCCCCCTCCCTCCCTCACCCACTCACTCCCCCCCCCCTAGGGACAAGGTAATACACGATGCCTCTCTACATATGAATACATTATTTATACGCCACAGGAAGGGGGAGCACAGACGGGGCAATGTTACGGCGACCCGACAACCCACAGGAACGCGAGAATTGAAAGAGAGGGAGGGAGGGAGAGGGAGAGGGAGGGAGGGAGGGAGAGAGGGAGAGAGGGAGGGAGAGAGGGAGAGAGGTAGAGAGAGGGGGGAGAGGGGGGTAGAGGGAGGGAGAGGGGGGAGAGGGAGGAGAGGGAGAGAGAAGGAGGGAGAGGGGAGGAAGAGGGAGGGAGGGGAAGAGAAGGAGGAGGAGGGAGAGAGGATGGGAGGGAGAGGGGGAGAGAGAAGATTGGAGGGAGAGGGGAGAGAGAAGGAGGGAGAGGGGAGAGAGAAGGAGGGAGAGGGGAGAGAGAAGGAGGGAGAGGGGAGAGAGAAGGAGGGAGAGGGGGAGAGGGAGGAGAGAGGGAGGGAGGGATGGAGGGAGGGGGAAGGAGAGGGAGGGAGGGAGAGGGATAGGGAGGAGTAGGAGAGAGAAAGAAAGAGAGAGAGAGAGAGAGTGGGTGGACAATGCGGAGGCTAGAGGGGAGGGTCTTTTCATTCATATATCTATTTGCCTACATAGCTGCCTATCTACCTTGTGTTGTTTTTCTATGCCTGCCTACCTGTCTGTCTTTCTAAACCTACCTGTCAGCCTACCTTTCTGTTTTTTATTACTGCCTATTACTTCCTGTCTTTCTATACATGCCTGCCTGCCTACCTGTCTGTCTGTCGATCTATACCTCCCTGTCTGTCTTTCTAAACCTACCTACCTACCTTTCTTCCTTCCTCCCTCCCTTCCTTTCTTCCTCTCTAGCAACCTCCTCCCTCCCTTCCTACCTTCCAACCTCCCTCCCTCCCAACCTTCCATCCCTCCCACTCCTCCTTCCAACCTCCCACCCTCCTCCCTCCTTCCAACCTCCCTCCTCCTCCCTCACTTCAACCTACCTCCCTCCATCCCTTCCAACCTCCCTCCACTCCTCCAACCTTCCAACCTCCCTCCCTTCCTACCTCCATCCACCTCCCTTCAACCTTCCTTCCTCCATCCCTCCTTTCCAACCCTTCCTTCCAACCACTCCCTCCCTCCCTTCCTTCCAACCTCCCTCCCTCCCTTCCAACCTTCCTCCCTCCCTATCTCCCTTCCAACCTCCCTCCCTCCCTCCCTTCCAACCTACCTCCCTCCCTCCCTTCCAACCTCCCTCCCTCCCTCCCTTCCAACCTACCTCCCTCCCTCCTTTCCAACCTCCCTCCCTCCCTCCCTTTTTCAGCACCCTTTCTGCCGTGGTGGTGGCAGCGGCGGCGGAGGCGGTTAAGAGAGGGAGAGAAGCGAGTGACCTGATTGGTAAGCAGACGGCCTCTGCGCTGATGAATCAATTTCTGTGTTCTGTTTCCTCGCGTGGCGGCCGTGATGGTGAAGACGAAGGCTGCGCAGCATAGGAGATGGTGTCTCGGGAAGGGTGGAGTGATCGTGAGGTGTTGGAGAGACATTTGAAAGCTTTATTATCTATTTATATGTTTATCATTTATTTCTTTTATATTTAATTCTCTAGCCTTTATTATTC
>NC_091554.1:5308390-5318390 GCF_042767895.1 Penaeus vannamei
ACTAAAGGGGAGAAAAGAAGAGGGAAGAGCGTATAAAAGAGAAAGAAAATGAGAAGGAGGAAAGAATTAAAGAAAAAATAACTGAAGGAGAGAAGATATTCCGAGAAAGACGAGACTCAGACGCTAAGAAAGAATAAAAAAGACAACATAGATTAACAACGACACCGAAAAAGGGAAAGGAAATCACTTAATAAAAATGGAGAGATAATAAAATACGATAAAAAACACTCATCAAGCAAACTAAGAAAAACAAACAAACTTTTATCTTAAGTACTACAAAAAACGATTCATTCGCGAATTTAAAAGTAATAATAATAATAATAATAATAATAATAATAATAAACGTAAATAAGTAAATTTATGAAAGAGTAAACAAATAATAATAATAAATGTAAATAAGTAAATTTATGAAAGAGGAAACAAAACTGGCTTACCCCCCCCACGCACCTCGTCCCGAAGAAGAGGCTGTAAAAGCAGGGTTTTGCTTTTAATGGACAACGCTCTGCATGGGTCTTCAAAGTGTAATCAATATGCACACTATGATACACTAGGTCAGGAATGCCTCACGCGCATAGACATACAGATACGCAAATACGCAAATACATAAATACACACACACGCACACACACACACACTCGAGCACACACACACACTCGAGCACACACACACACTCGAGCACACACACACACTCGAGCACACACACACACTCGAGCACACACACACACTCGAGCACACACACACACTCGAGCACACACACACACTCGAGCACACACACACACTCGAGCACACACACACACTCGAGCACACACACACACAGACAGACGCACACACAGACAGACACACACACAGACAGACAGACACACACACAGACAGACAGACACACACACAGACAGACACACACACAGACAGACACACACACAGACAGACACACACACAGACAGACACACACACAGACAGACACACACACAGACAGACACACACACACACACACACACACACAGACAGACACACACACACACACACACACACACACACACGCACATACAGACACGCACACACAGACACGCACACACACACACACACACAGACACGCACACACACATACACGCACACACACAAACACACAGACACACACTCGCATAAACACACACACACACACACAGACACTCGCAAAGTATATATTTGTAAACAATTAAGTAAACATATTTATCACACATTTATAAACGAAGACACATTCATTCATACACCTTGTATATAAATACACCATGCATATATGTGTACACGTCTACATATGCTGATATACGAACTGTATGTCCTTGAAAATATATCTTCCATATCCATCCAAACATCTGTCTATACATGTGCAAATATATATATATATATATATATATATATATATATATATATATATATATATATATATATATATATATATATATATATATATATATATAAATGAACGTATGTAAAAGATACCACTTTTAAATTATTTTCTGGAGTCTTGACCTGGGTTCAGCTCTGTGCATCTTTTTTTTTCTTTTCTTTTGGTCTTCATGACAGAACAATAGCTTCTCGCATCCAACACTTGACACCATTCTATGGAGGAGGAGGAGGAGGAGGACAAAGGGGGAAGGAGGAGGAGGAGGGCAAAGGGGAAGGAGGAGGAGGAGGGCAAGGGGAAGGAGGGAGGAGGAGGGCAAGGGGAAGGAGGAGGAGGAGGAGCAAGGGGAAGGAGGAGGAGGAGGGCAAGGGAGAAGGAGAAGGAGGAGGAGGGAGGAGGAGGGCAAGGGAGGAGGAGGAGGAGGAGGGCAAAGGAAAGGAGAAGGAGGAGGAGGGAGGAGGAGGGGCAGGGAGAAGGGAGAGGAGGAGGGCAAGGGAGAAGGAGAAGGAGGAGGAGAGGGGGCAAGGGAGAAGGAGGAGGGAGGAGGGCAAGGAGAAGGAGGAGGGCAAAGGGAGAGAAGGAGGAGGGAGGAGGAGGGCAAAGGGAGAAGGAGGAGGAGGACGACAAAGGGGAAGGAGGAAAGAGAGGAGGGCAAGGGTGAAGGAGGAGGAGGAGGAGGGCAAAGGGTGAAGGAGGAGGGAGGAGGAGGCAAGGGAGAAGAGGAGGGAGGAGGAGGGCGGCAAGGGAGAAGGAGGAGGAGGAGGACGACAAGGGGGAAGGAGGAAGAGGAGGGCAAAGGGTGAAGGAGGAGGAGGAGGAAGAGGAGGGTAAAAGGGCGAGAGAAAAAGAAGACAGAAGAGAAAAGAGAAAAATAAACAGAAAAAGAGGGACATAGAGAAAAAAAGGAGAAGCGAAAACAGAAACAAAAACAAAAAACAGAGAGAACGAAAGAGAAGACACGGAGCGGAGATGAAACAGACACCTGCCGAGAAACCCCCGAGCGAAAGGGAGACAGCAAGAACCCACGAATAAAGGAACGAAGTACATAGGTGTGTTAAGTACTTTCACCCGCCTAAGAAAACCCAAAGGAATCGGTAGCATCTTAAGCCGGAGAGAAAAAAAAAACTACATTAACCTCAAGGAAAGAGATTTTTTTTTTTTTTTTTTTTTTTTTTGCATTTTCTGTTAGACAAATAAGTAAAATCAGTAAGATAAATATGAAATAGCGAAATTGGGGGGTGAAATAGGTATGGTATAATATCACTGCTTCAGGGGAGAGGGAGAGACAGAGTGAGAGAAAAGGAGAGAGAGAGAGAGAGAGAGAGAAAGAGAGAGAGAGAGAGAGAAAGAGAAAGAGAAAGAGAAAGAGAAAGAGAAAGAGAAAGAAAGAAAGAGAAGAAAGAGAGAGAGAGAGAGAGAGAGAGAGAGAGAGAGAGAGAGAGAGAGAGAGAGAGAGAGAGAGAGAGAGAGAGGGAGAGAGAGAGAGAGAGAGAGAGAGAGAGAGAACGAGACAAAGAGAGAAAGAAAGAAAAAGAAAGAGAGAACGAGAAAGAAAAAGAAAGAAAGAACGAGAAAGAGAAAGAAAGAGAGAGAGAAAAAAATTGAAAGAGAACGAGAAAGAGAAAAGAAAGAGAGAACGAGAAAGAGAAAGAAAGAGAACGAGAAAGAAAAGAAGAGAACGAAGAAAAAGAAAGAAGAGAACGAGAAGAAAAAGAAAGAGAGAACGAGAAAGAAAAAGAAAGAGAGAACGAGAAAGAAAAAGAAAGAGAGAACGAGAAAGAAAAAGAAAGAGAGAACGAGAAAGAAAAAGAAAGAGAGAACGAGAAAGAGAAAGAAAGAGAGAACGAGAAAGAAAAAGAAAGAGAGAACGAGAAAGAAAAAGAAAGAGAGAACGAGAAAGAGAAAAAGAAAGAACGAGAAAGAGAAAAAGAGAAATACACAAAAGAAAGAACCAAGTAAATTCACGCGATCTATCAAAACACGGTCTAGAAAAGCAAATCAACAAACAAACAAACAAAAAATAAATCCCGTGTTATTCCCCGATATTCTGAACAAGTATCCAATTATCCACTTATCGCAAGCTCTCGGCAATTATCCGGATGTTTTCAAACCAAACTCGCTCCATGGCAAGTTTCTCCTTACTTAAAACTTACTTAAAACTTACTTATCTCTTGCTTCTCCTTAATCAATATCACTTTTAAGTATCATATTCTTGAGATCGGTTTTACAAGACAAATTTACTTGATAAACTTATTTTATCATTATCATCGTTTATCCTGAATCCACCTATCCATCCTACGTAGCTGTGGGTAAGGATCAGGACGTTATTAAACTCGTTACATGTTAATTTTCTCTTCTCTAGTTCTCTCTCTTTCTCTTTCTTTTATTTCTTTCTCCCCCTCTCTATTTATTAATTTCTTTTTTAACTCTCTGTCTGCCTCTACCTATCTATTTCTCTCTCCTGTCTTTCTCACTTTCTTTCTTTCTTTCTCACTTTCTCTCTCCCTCCCCCTTCCTCTCTCTCTCTCTCTCTCTCTCTCTTTCTTTAATCTAGAATCGGACAACGCGATACACATTTTAATTACCGGGTGAAAAGAATAATGAAATTGGACAGCTGCGTCAAGTTTAATCAATTTGCAAAGAGACGTGTGAAGATCTAGGCCTTCGGGTATGCCATTATAACCATCCTCCTCGATAAGACTATTTGGTTTGGTATAACTCCGAGACGAAGAACAAAGAGCAAAAATTATATATATAAAAAAATCCCATCCTGAAGAGAAGAGAAGAGAGAGAGAGAGAGAGAGAGAGAGAAGAAGAAGAAGAGAAGAAGAAGAAGAAGAAGAAGAGAAGAGAGAAGAGAAGAAGAAGAAGAGAAGAGAAGAGAAGAAGAGAGAGAGAGGGAGAGAGAGAGGAGAGAGAGAGAGATAGAGAGAGAGAGAGAGAGAGAGAGAGGGGGAGAGAGAGAGAGAGAGAGAGAGAGAGAGAGAGAGAGAGAGAGAGAGAGAGAGAGAGATTGAGAGAGAGAAGAGAAGAGAGAGAGAAGAAGAGAAAGAAGAGAGAAGAGAAGAAGAAGAAGAAGAAGAAGAAGAAGAAGAAGAAGAAGAAGAAGAAGAGAAGAAGAAGAAGAGCTGAGAAGAAGAGAACAAGAAGAAGAAGAAGAGAAGAAGAAGAGAAGAAGAAGAAGTAGAAAAAGAAGAGAAGAGAAGAGAAAGAAGAGAAGAAGAAGAGAAGAAGAGAGAAGAAGAAGAAGAAGAGCAAGAGAAGAAGAAGAAGAAGAAGAAGAAGAAGAAGAAGAAGAAGAGAGAAGAGAGAGAGAGAGAAGAAGAAGAAGAAGAAGAAGAAGAAGAAGAAGAAGAGAGAAGAGAGAGAAGAAGAAGAAGAGAAGAGAAGAAGAGAAGAAGAGAAGAGAAGAGAGAAGAGAAGAGAAGAAGAGAAGAAGAAGAAGAAGAAGAGAAGAAGAAGAGAAGAAGAAGAAGAAGAGAAGAGAAGAGAAAGAAGAAGAAAAAGAAGAAGAAGAGAAGAGAAGAGAAGAAGAAGAGAGAAGAAGAAGAGAAGAGAAAGAAGAAGAAGAAGAAGAAGAAGAAGAAGAGAAGAAAAGAAAGAAAGAAAGAAAGAAAAAAGAAAAAAGCAAAAAAGAAAAAAAAGAAAAGAGAAAAAGAAAAAAAAAAGAAAAGAAAAGAAAAGAAAAGAAAAGAAAAGAAAAGAAAAGAAAAGAAAAGAAAAGAAAAGAAAGGAGAAAAGAAAAGAAAAGAAAAGAAAAAAAAATCCTGGTTACTTTTTCCCACTCTATACACATTTTCCCCATTTCTTATTCTGGTTATTTTTTCCCCATTCTATATACACATCTTCCACATTTCTTATTCTTTTTTCACTCTATACACACATTTACCCATTTCTTACTCTGGCTATTTTTTCACTCTATATACACATTTTCCCCATTTCTTATATTCTTCTTTCCTTCCTTTCCTAGTTCCAGCAGACGAGACACGCTCCGGACCGGGAAAGTTAGTCTCTCGCCGAAGGTCTTAAAGAGGACGAATGGCGGGCTCAGCGGAAGGGAAAAAAAATTTAAAAAGATTTTGAGCAATTTCGGAAAAAAAAGAAAAATAGCGAAATAAAGACGAAAATAATAAAGACTAAGGTCGAACGTTCTAGAAAATGTGAAAGAATACACTTTTAGAATAAATAAAAAATAAATAAAAATAAATAAAAATATTATTATTATTTTTTAAAGATTTTGAGCACTTTGGAAAAAAAAGCGAAATAAAGACGAAAGTATAAAAGAAAAAGGTCGAACGTTCTAGAAAATGTGAAAGAATACACTTTTAGAATAAATAAAAATACATAAAAATAAAAAACAAATTTAAAAAAGATTTTTAGCACTTTGGAAACAAAAGCGAAATAAAGACGAAAATAAAAAAAGAAAAAGGTCGAACTTTCTAGAAAGTTTGAAAAAATACACTTTTGGAAATTAAAAAAATAAAAAAGAACGAAAAAGGACGAAAATCAGAAGGAAATTAACGTTACCAAAAATTTGAAAGAATGGCCTTAAAGATATAAAGTAATAAATAGGCCTATTACATTTTGCTTACAGATTCTGTCTTTACATTTTGTTTAAATAATTTACAATAAAAAAAGAGTAAATGTTTTTTTATATTTTTTGTTTAAATAACTTGCAAAAAAGAGTAAATGTTTTTTTTTGTTTTTGTTTAAATAACTTGCAATAAAAAAGAGTAAATGTAATGCTGACCTTTCAGTGCAACGGTTTCAGTCACGTCAGTCAGCCGAGTAATTTTCAATAACTGTGATCGGCTTCGGTTAGTTTCGTGTGTGAGGGGGGAGGGGTAAGAGGGGGGAGGGGGAGGAGGGAAGAGGGAGGGGGAGGGGAGGGAGGTAGGAGGGAGGAGGAGGAAGGATTAGGGAGTGGGGGGTAGGAAGGGGAGGAGGGGGTAGGAGGGGGGAGGAGGAGGAGGGATGAGGGTTAGGGGTAGGGGAGGAGTAGGAGTAGGAGGGGGAGGGGTAGGAGGGGGAGGATACAGAGGGGGAGGGGGAGGGGGGAGGGGGAGGGGGAGGAGTAGGAGGGGGAGGGAGAGGAGGAGGGAGGGGGGAGGAGGAGGGGAGGGGAGGATGAGGGGTAGGGGTAGGGGGAGGGAGGGAGGAGGATGAGGGATGAGGGAGGGGGGGTAGGAGGGGGAGGGGGAGGAGGAGGGGGAGGGGGGGAGGAGGAGGGGGGGGAGGAGGGGGGAGGAAGGATAACCAATTTAAGCTGACTTTGCTTAATTTATTTTTCCCTTTTTATTTTTATTTTTTATTTCTTTTTTTTTCTTTTTTTGCAAGGGTCATTTTTCCTACAAAAGAAGTCCGGAAACAAACATTTTGAAATCATACTTCCTTTACGAAACAAAAAGAAGAAAAAAATGATCAATAAAAAGAAAGAAAAGTAAAAAAAAAAGTAAAGATAAAAACAACAAAAAGAAAAAAACAATGAAACGGAAATAAAATAAAACAAAAAACAATAGCAAGGTTAATTAAAACCCTTTCCCGGCCATTCCCGTTTAGCTCGGAGGCAACAAAAGGAAAAAGAAGTGTTGGCATCACTTAATGAAAACATGAAATATGCAAGAAGAGACACGTCGTCGCCGAGCCCAAGCGGAGCGAGATGAAATAGTCTCCCCTGAGAGTGATAATCCATTTTCTTAAAAAAAAAAGAAAAAAAAAAAGAAAATGAGAGAAAACGCAGAGCAGTTTCATTTTGAAGTTCATTGTTGTATTATACGCTCACATAGAAGTACGCACAGACGAACATATTCATACGTACACTGTATACAAAAGTGAATGAGCGAGCGAGAGGGAGAGGGAGAGGGAGGGAGAGAGAGAGGGAGAAGGAGAGAGAGAGGGAGAAGGAGAGAGAGAGGGAGAAGGAGAGAGAGAGGGAGAAGGAGAGAGAGAGGGAGAAGGAGAGAGAGAGGGAGAAGGAGAGAGAGTGGGAGAAGGAGAGAGGGAGAGAGAGGGAGAAGGAGGAGAGAGAGGGAGAAGGAGGAGAGAGGGAGAAGGAGAGAGAGAGGGAGAAAGGAGAGAGAGGGAGAAGGAGAAAGAGAGGAAAGGAGAAGAGAGAGGGAGAAGGAGAGAGAGACGGAGAGAGAAGGAGAGAGAGACGGAGAGAGAAGGAGGGAGAAAAGAGCAAGCGAGCGAGAGAGACGGAGAGAGAAAAGAGCAAGCGAGCGAGAGAGACGGAGAGAGAAAAGAGCAAGCGAGCGAGAGAGACGGAGAGAGAAAAGAGCAAGCGAGCGAGAGAGACGGAGAGAGAAAAGAGCAAGCGAGCGAGAGAGACGGAGAGAGAAAAGAGCAAGCAAGCGAGAGAGACGGAGAGAGAAAATAACAAGCGAGCGAGAGAGAGAGAGCAAGAGAGAAAGAGCGCGTGAGAATTAACAGTTAAGATAGCATAAACTGGGTATAATGGAAGCAATAATTAACACTCCATCACCGGCCCCGCGCCTAACTATACCGGACATTAACAAGGGACAAGAAAATGTCCAAAAAATGAAATTGCTTTCGGCGGCCACAAGAGCTGATGCTTCGCTGTCAGAAGTTGCTAAAAAAAAAACGAAGGTCAGCCATTGTTATGCGAAAAAATAACACTTCAAAAAATAACAATTGTAGATAAAATAAAAAGGGGAAAGAAGAGGGGAGGAGGAGGATAAAGAAGAAGAAAAAAAACTTTTGCGTTTCCTTATGAGAATCATTTGCATATCACCGACAAAGGACTCTTTCTGATTCTAAAACAAAGTCGAAAAACTAAAAACTAAAAACTAAAAAAAAAAAAAAAAAACTAAAAAAAAAAAAAAAAAAAAAAATCATAACAGCAGAGAACCGACCACGCAATAATCAAAAGCGAGAGAAAATGATTTTTTTTTTCACAGAAACATTTCTATTCTACATCTTCGTGAATGTTTTTATACAGGACTATAACCGAGAAATTATTTTTTTTATTATGGCATTTTTTTCATTATGAATAAACTAACGAAAATTTCACTATTAGCAAACACAACCAAACTATTCACCATAACCCATGTAATACGGTTTCAATCAAAAAAGAAATAAAGAATACATAGCAATTATAATGAAAAGAAAAAGAAGAAGAAAAAGGAAAAAAACATTAATGACTTTAGAATATACCAAAATCTAAAAACGAGAAAAAAAGAAAAAAAAAAAAAAAGAAATAAATAAATAAAGAAAAGATAAATAAAATAAGAAAACGGAAAAGAATACATAACAATTGTGATGAATAGAAGAAGAAGGAGAAGATAAAGAAAAAAAAACATTATTGATTTAAGAATATACCAACATCTAAAAACCAAGTAAAAAAAGGGAAAAAAAGGAAAAAGAAAGAAAGATAAAAACGGAAAAGAAAAATGCAGATTTTTAATATTCATGATAAGTTGCAACAACTGTTTGAACAAGAAAACGTGAAGATAAGAGACACAAGAGCCGACGGATAAGGAAGCAAATCTCCTGCTTTTCAGCCTATCGGAGAAGCGGGGGCACAGAGGAACAGAAAGGGAGAAAGATAAAAAAGGAATAAAGGAGAAAGACGAAGACCGATTAAGATACGGGAAAGGAGTGTAAAAGAAAGAACGAGAGGGAGTAAGGGTGGAAGGGAAGGAAGGAAGGAAGGAAGGAAGGGAAGGAAGGAAGGAAGGAAGGAAAGGAAGGGAAGGAAGGAAGGAAGGAAGAGAAGGAAGGAAGGAAGGGAAGGAAGGAAGGAAGGGAAGGAAGGAAGGAAGGGAAGGGAAGGAAGGAAGGGAAGGAAGGAAGGAAGGGAAGGAAGGGAACGAAGGGAGGAAGGAAGGGAACGAAGGGAGGAAGGAAGGGAACGAAGGGAGGAAGGAAGGAGAGGGAGAGAGTGAGAGAGTGAGGAGAGTGAGAGAGTGAGAGAGTGAGAGAGTGAGAGAGAGAGAGAGAGAGAGAAGAAAGAAAGAGAGAGAAAGAAGAAAGAGAGAGAAAGAGAGAGAGAAGAGAGAGAGAGAAAGAGAGAGAAAGAGAGAAAGAGAGAGAAAGAGAGAAAGAGAGAGAGAGAGAGAGAGAGAGAGAGAGAGAGAGAGAGAGAGAGAGAGAGAGAGAGAGAGGAGGAGGGGGGGGGGACGAGTGGGAGGACAGAAAAAAAGAACAAGAAAGAAAGAGATAGAAAACGAGGGATTATAAAGGGGAGAAACGAATACGAAAGAAAAAAAAAATAACAACTGAGGAGCAGCAGGTAAGGGCGGGAAAAGATAAGGGTTATTGCCAACAAAAGATAAAAAGAGAGAGAAGGTCAGAGAGAGACAGCAAAAATAGACAAATAGAATGAAACTCGCTTCAAAAAAAGGAATCTTCAAAGGTTGTCAGAGCAAAGCCATCTGTCCCGAAACACAGGAAACAACACCATTTCTCTCTCTCTTCTTTCCTCTTCCATTTCTCGTTTAATCGGACTATTTCTCTCTCTAATTCTTCACATTCTTTTCTTCCTTTTTCGATCTTCCGTTTTTTTCTTTTCTTCCTATTTTCCCCCCTGTCCTAATCCCCTCTTAGGAAACTTTCCTAATATTCCTCGATTTCCTCTCTCTCCCTCTATCTCTTATT
>NC_091554.1:5320890-5325890 GCF_042767895.1 Penaeus vannamei
TTGAAGGGGGAGGGGATAAGGAGGGAGCGTTGGGAGAATTATAATGGTTATTGTGGTTACTAATGCGGTATAGAGGTTGTAGAACTTGAAAGAAAACAAGAGAATGGGAAAAGGAAATGAATCCACAAAAGAATTTAGGAAAGAGAAATGTTGAGCAGGGAGAGGGAGAGGGAAAGAGAGAGAGAGAGGGAAAGGGAAAAGGAGGGAGAGGGAGAGGGAGAAGGAGAGATGGAGAGGGGGAAGGAAGAGTAGAGGTAAAAGGTGGGAAGGAAGAGTAGAGGTAAAAGGTAGGAAGGAAAAGGAATGAAATAAATGAATAAAAAAGAGGGATAAACCTACAGGAATGAGAATATACGATGGAAAATAGGGAAAATCGAAGGCATAGAGTTAATAAAAATGACGGGGCTGTCAGACAAAAGGAAGAGATAGGAGGAGATGAAGAAAAGGAAAAAGATGAAAAAAGGGAGATAGAGAAAACGAGATGAAGAAATGATGAAGAAGAAAAAGAATTAGACGGGAAAATTTTGAAAAAAGGTCGAACCAAATCAAGAAACCGGAACGCAACAGGGAAAACGCCAGAATAAACGAAGCGAAGATAATAAAATTGATGAAATAGGAAGGGGGTAGGGGGTGTTGGTGTTGGGGGAGGGGGGGGGGGGTCAAGAGCAAAGTTTTTTCTTTAGATAGAGAGAGAAAAAGTTTTTTCTCCTACTTTCTAAGAGAAGGACTTGTCAGAAGGAAGATAAAAGAATCACATACTTCGACAATGATGCAAGTGCTTCGAAGCCTCAAGGGAATATTCGTACCGCTTCGGATCTTCTGATAAATTACTTTTTTCGTCACTGTAGGCAATTCGTAGCATCAATATAAGAAAAACAAAAACAAAAACAAAGTAAGGACTAAATAACTCCCCCCCAATACTATATATATATATATATATATATATATATATATATATATATATATATATATATATATATATATATATATATGATTGTGTGTGTGTGTGTAAACAAATAAAAAAATAAAAAAATGATGCTTAGCTAACCTCTCTAACAGCGTTTCGATAACATCATTACATCCTCATCAGAAAACCAGAGGACCATAAACAAACAAACAAACAAACAAACAAAAACCCACACCATACCAAAACCTCCCCAAACCTCCAACCAAACAAAACCCTCCCCTTCCCCGTACACATTCGTCGAGTTCACCGTCTCCTCCTCCTCCTCCTCCTCCAAATATTATCGACCTGACCGGTGACTTAACATTTTCAAGATTGATGATAGAAGGGAAGCCCTGCAGCTGGATTCCTCACTCTATGGTTTCCCGCATCGCTTTCTGTTGGGTCGTATCAAGACGGAGAAAGAGGAAGACAGGCAAGTAGTCTGGGCAGGTAGATAGACAGATAGATAGGCAGACACAGAGGGAGAGAGGGAGAGGGGGAGGGAGAGAGAGGGAGAGTGGGAGGGAGAGAGAGGGGGAGGGAGAGAGAGGGAGAGGAGGAAGGGGAGGGAGAGAGAGGGAGAGGGAGAGGGGGATGGAGAGAGAGGGAGAGGGGGAGGGAGAGAGAGGGAGAGGAGGAGGGGGAGCGAGAGAGAGGGAGGAGTGGGAGGGAGAGAGGGGAGGAGAGAGGGAAGGAGGAAGGGAGGAGAGAGGGAGAGGGAGGGGGATGGAGAGGGCGAGAGGGAGAGGGGGAGGGAGAGAGAGGGAGAGGAGGAGGAGGAGAGGGAGGGAGAGGGGAGGAGGGAGGAGGGAGGGAGAGGGAGAGAAGGAAGGGGAGGGAGAGAGAGGGAGAGGGAGAGGGGGATGGAGAGAGAGGGAGGGGAGGGAGAAAGAGAGGGAGAGGAGGAGGGAGGGAGAGAGAGGGAGAGAGGAGGAGGGGATGGAGAGAGAGGGAGAGGGAGGGAGAGGAAAGAGGGAGAGGAGGAGGGAGGGAGAGAGGAGAGGGAGGGAAGGAGGGAGAGAGGGAGAGGAGGGAGGGGAGGAGAGAGAGGGAGAGGGAGAGAGGGGGATGGAGAGAGAGGGAGGGGGAGGGAGAGAGAGGGAGAGAGAGGAGGAGGGGGAGGGAGAGAGAGAGTGGGAGGGAGAGAGAGGGGGAGGGAGAGAAAGGGAGAGGAGGAAGGGAGGGAGAGAGAGGAGAGGGAGAGAGTGGAGAGAGAGGGAGAGGGGGAGGGAGAGAGGGAGAGGAGGAGGGGAGGGAGAGAGAGGGAGAGGAGGAGGAGGGAGAGAGGGAAGGGAGGAGGGAGGGAGGGGGGAGGAGAGGGAGAGGGAGGAAGGGGGGGGAGAGAGGGAGAGGGAGAGAGGGGATGAAGAGAGGGAGAGGGAGGGAGAGAGAGGGAGAGGAGGAGGGGGAGGGAGAGAGAGGGAGAGGAGGAGGGGGAGGGAGAGAGAGGGAGAGAGAAAGGGAGATATCAAATCAATAAGATCAAAATCAACTATGGACGGTTATAAGAAAACATACACTGTAAATGCGGGTTTCTTCTGTATAAGAAATATTTGCACGGGCTATAATTGTAACAATAAGCTAATTAGCATTTAATATTGAATACAAACGAAAGAGAATGTGCCTCTATAAAAACAAATAAATAATTCGTGACAGACTTTTTTTTCATTCTACAAGAGAGAAAAAAGAAAAGAAAAAGGGAATAAAAAAGATCACATAAATGCAAAAGCAGTTGATAATTTCACGCATAATTTCACCCAGATTGCGACGGGGGGGAAATCGATAATAGCACTAACTGGCAACTGCGGGCCTGAAATTTTGTAAACACGATCCACGTGTTTGAAGGCTCTCGGCACGATGACGCAAGAGTTGACATGGCGGCGACTGTGTGCGGAGGACTGTATTGCTCTTTTGACTGGCGACCGATTGGGGTGTGTGACTGGCGACCGATTGGGTGTGTGTGACTGGTGACCGATTGGGGTGTGTGACTGGCGACCGATTGGGGGTGTGTGACTGGCGACCGATTGGGGGTGTGTGCCTGGCGACCGATTGGGGTGTGTGACTGGCGACCGATTGGGGGTGTGTGACTGGCGACCGATTGGGGTGTGTGACTGGCGACCGATTGGGGGTGTGACTGGCGACCGATTGGGGTGTGTGACTGGCGACCGATTGGGGTGTGTGACTGGCGACCGATTGGGGTGTGTGACTGGCGACCGATTGGGGTGTGTGACTGGCGACCGATTAGGGGTGTGTGTGACTGGCGACCGATTGGGGTGTGTGACTGGCGACCGATTGGGGTGTGTGACTGGCGACCGATTGGGGTGTGTGACTGGCGACCGATTGGGGGTGTGTCACTGGCGACCGATTGGGGGTGTGACTGGCGACCGATTGGGTGTGTGTGACTGGCGACCGATTGGGGTGTGTGACGCGACCGATTGGGGGTGTGACTGGCGACCGATTGGGTGTGTGTGACTGGCGACCGATTGGGGGTGTGACTGGCGACCGATTGGGGGAGTGTGTGACTGGCGACCGATTGGGGGTGTGTCACTGGCGACCAATGAGGGAACGGGACTGGAAACGTGGACAAACAAATGACCATATACAGCTGACAAATGATGTGGGAGTTTGGCTAGCAATGTGATATACGACTGGCAAACGATGCGGGGTTGTGTTATGTGACTGGTGTTATGTGATATGTGACTGGCGAACGATGAGGTCATATGACTGGCAATAAACGGCGGGTAGCTTTACAGTTTGCGTAGGTGTAGGTGCCTGGGTAATGACAGATGTGATTGGAGATGAGGAGCCTTGACTAGGGATGCTTGAATGGGACTAGTGACCTGTAAATGATGTGGGAAGCCTGACTGACCTTTCACAGAACGGGGATCTGACCGTGTAATGATAATCTCAGTGACTAACGATGAAGTGAACACACACACACACAAAATAATAATAAAAATAAAAATAAAACAAACGATAAAACAAGATGAAGAAATGACGAGAAAAAGAAGTATTAAAACACAGACTGACCGATGCGTGATAATTTAACGAGAGGGCAAAAGATGCAAGTTAAAAACAGAAAGAGTTAAAGGGAAAGCGAAAGAGGGAGAAAGGAGAGAGGGAGAGAGGGAGAGAGGGTGAGAAGGAGAGAAGGAGGAGAGGGAGAGGGGGAGATGGAGAGAAGGAGAGAGGGAGAGGGGAATGGAGAGAAGGAGGAGAGGAGAGGGGGAGATGCAGAAAAGGAGAGGGAGAGGGAGAGGGAGAGAGATACAGACAGAGATAGAGAGAGAAAGAGAAAAAGGAGAGTGAAAATGATAAAGAGGCGAGGAAGGAAAAATAAAAGCAAAGAGATACACACGGGGGGCTAAAGCTTTGAACATGAAAGAAACAGAAATGAAAACGTCAAGCACAAATAAAAGACAGAGAAAAGGGGGGAAAATGGGTAAATAGAAGAGAGAAACAGAACGAAGGAGAGAGCTAATAATACCTTGTTAGGCAACAAAAATAACATCCACTGGGAATAAAAGCAAACAATAAAGAAATGTTTATACTTATCTCTTTCTCTTCCTTTCTCTGGCTCATTTTCGTTATAACAATCTCGCCTTTCTCTATTTTTCTCTTCGTCTCTCATTCTCTTTACCTCTTTTCCTTCGCATCTCTCGCTGTCTCTACCCCTCTTTCGCTCCTCCTCTATGCCCGTCTTCATACTTCTTTCTCTCCTTTTATATACCTTTTGTAATCTAAATTTCGTTTTATTTATTTTCGTTTTTTATGGCTCTTGCAATATCAATATCTACTCAGCTTTTCTACCTGAGAAAAGCTGTTCGTCGAGTAAACGCCAACTTTCCCCTCTTTTCGTATATAATAAAACGTTCGTGGAAATGGAAATGGACATGGAAAAGATCAAAGGAGAAATGGTGAAAAGGAAAGGACTAAAATAACCTCGCCGTAAGAGGAAAAATGAAGGAAAGGTAAACCCAATCACGTTTTTTTTTTCGTCGAATTTTTGATCTAGTTTACTTTTTTGCCTTTTTTTTTTATCCGATATGCATCT
>NC_091554.1:5330890-5335890 GCF_042767895.1 Penaeus vannamei
CCTTTCTCACTCACTCTCTCCCTTTCTTCATTCACATTCTCTCTCTCTCTCCCTCTTTTCCTTTCCATCTCTCTCATCCCCCCCTCTTCCTTCCCACCTCTCACCCGCTCTTCCTTCACATCTCTTACTCGCTCTCTCTCTCTTTCCCTTTCTTCCTTCCTGCCCCCCTCCCCTCTACCTTCTCATCTCAGAGAAGGAAAAATCGAACCGAGTAGTATATTTTAACAAAAGCCTCGACCAGGAGAGTTTATATCGCCAAGTCTTTGATATTTTTCTACCCTCATTAGAACGACAAAAGCTAAATAAAAAGGAGCTATCAAGTGCTCGCAAGAATGGGAGGGAAGAAAGAATCGAGAAAAAAAGAGGGAAGAATCGAGAAAAAAGGAATTACTTTATCAAAATTCTTTTCTTCTGCTTTGATAGTCACGACCAGAGAAACTTATTTAGGTATTTATTTATTTTTGTAATTACTGTTCGTTTTTTTTTTTTAAATAATGACAAACGGTAAACAAAAACAAAACATCGATGGTCGTCCATACGAAGTGAAGAGAGAATCGAACATATATATTTTTTTTATTGTTCGTCTCTTAGAAAGTCCCGACAGAATGGTCTACTTCAAGAGCAGAGTTTCTTGATTTCTCTCCCTTTTCTTACAGAGACAGAAGCTAAATAAAGCTATAAAACACCCGGTGTCGCCCTGCCAAGTGAAGGGAAGAAAAGTTCCCGACAGAATGGTTTATTTCGGTCACAGAATTCTTCTGTCGGGTGCTCGCCGATCTCAGCGCTGAGGAATGGTGCTGTCGGCGGAGGCGGCTGAGTCGGGTCTCTGCCCCGAGGGGAACTATCGGCCGAAGGAGATCGTATTTCTATTTCTACCTTTTCCTAAACTTGATTGAATAAGAGTGAAAATCTTATATTTTCTTGCCGAAGTTTATTGCGCAAATATGATTTTCTTTTTTTTAAACGTATTTCGAAGAGTAATGGTTTTGGGAATGATGAAGTAAAGGTGATTACGCGAAACCCAATAAACCTAAATTGACAGTCAAATACAATCAAACCTAAAGAATTAGTATTAGTATAATTAATTAATTAGAATTAGTATACCTCTTACACTAGCACAAAACCATGAATTATTTCTCCACGACTTAATAATTCCAAGAGCCTTTTAAGCCTCACGAATTCTTCAAAATCCTCCAGATCAACCTTCCAAATCCGAGAATTCCCAGTTCCACCCGAGCGGGCCAGTTCCGGATCGATCTCCTCGGAATTAGTCAGCTGGAACGAACGGGAACGCAAACACTGGCAATGGTCAGCGGTCCGGGAACGAGGGCGGGAATCACGTGCTCAGAGCGGGCAAACAGCAAACCCGGAAATCTCGCTTCAGGAGATCAGCAACGGGTTTGATAAGGAGATAAGAATGGGAATAGTTCAGTCCAGGAAATATTCGTTACAGCAGGTCAGCTGATCGGATCTAATATGGATTTTTACTCAGCATAAAAAAGGGATTTACAGTATATAATTTGCTGTACATCATCGCACAAAATCCCCATAAATCATATAATCTGCTGTACACCAACAAATAAAATCCCCATAAATCATATAATCTGCTCTACATCAACGCATAAAATCCCCATAAATCATATAATCTGCTCTACACCAACGCATAAAATCCCCATAAATCATACAATCTGTTCTACATCAAGGCATAAAATCCCCATAAATCATACAATCTGTTCTACATCAAAACACAAAATCGCCATAAATCATACAATCTACTCTACATCAACGCATAAAATCCCCATAAATCAGCATATACACAACAGCTGGCACTAAATAAACCAGCACAGCCCGATCCTAAGACCTCAACACCTCAGCAGAATCCCAGTAGAAGAGAAAGCAGGTGCGAGAGAGAAAATAAAGAGAAAATAAAGAAAATAAAGAGCGCATGAGCATCAGCAGGTACGAGAGAGAAAATAGAGAGAAAATAAAGAAAATAAAGAGCGCATGGCCACCAACAGATACGAGAGAGGAAATAAAGAGAGAGAGAAAATAAAGAAAATAAAGAGCGCATGACCAAGAGGGAGAAAATAAAGAAAATAAAGAGTGCATGACCACAAACAAGTACGAGAGAGAAAATAAAGAAAATAAAGAGCGCATGACCACCAGCAGGCACGAAAGAGAAAATAAACAGAAAATAAAGAGCGCATGACCACCAACAGGTACGAGAGAGAAAATAAAGAGAGAAAATAAAGAAAATAAAGAGCGCATGACCACCAGCAGGTACGAGAGAGAAAATAAAGAGAGAGAAAATAAAGAAAATAAAGAGCGCATGACCACCAACAGGTACGAGAGAGAAAATAAAGAGAGAGAAAATAAAGAAAATAAAGAGCGCATGGCCACCAACAGGTACGAGAGAGAAAATAAAGAGAGAGAAAATAAAGAAAATAAAGAGCGCATGACCACCAGCAGGTACGAGAGAGAAAATAAAGAGAGAAAATAAAGAAAATAAAGAGTGCATGACCACAAACAAGTACGAGAGAGAAAATAAAGAGAGAAAATAAAGAAAATAAAGAGCGCATGGCCACCAACAGGTACGAGAGAGAAAATAAAGAGAGAAAATAAAGAAAATAAAGAGCGCATGACCACCAGCAGGTACGAGAGAGAAAATAAAGAGAGAAATAAAGAGAGAGAGAAAATAAAGAAAATAAAGAGCGCATGACTACCAACAGGTACGAGAGAGAAAATAAAGAGAGAAAATAAAGAAAATAAAGAGCGCATGACCACCAGCAGGTACGAGAGAGAAAATAAAGAGAGAAAATAAAGAGAGAAAATAAAGAGAGAGAGAAAATAAAGAAAATAAAGAGCGCATGGCCACCAACAGGCACGAGAGAGAAAATAAAGAGAGAAAATAAAGAAAATAAAGAGCGCATGACCACCAGCAGGTACGAGAGAGAAAATAAAGAGAGAAAATAAAGAGAGAAAATAAAGAGAGAGAGAAAATAAAGAAAATAAAGAGCGCATGGCCACCAACAGGCACGAGAGAGAAAATAAAGAGAGAAAATAAAGAAAATAAAGAGCGCATGACCACCAGCAGGTACGAGAGAGAAAATAGAGAGAAAATAAAGAAAATAAAGAGCGCATGACCACCAGCAGGTACGAGAGAGAAAATAAAGAGAGAGAAAATAAAGAAAATAAAGAGCGCATGACCACCAGCAGGTACGAGAGAGAAAATAAAGAGAGAAAATAAAGAAAATAAAGAGCGCATGACCACCAACAGGTACGAGAGAGAAAATAAAGAGAGAGAAAATAAAGAAAATAAAGAGCGCATGACCACCAGCAGGTACGAGAGAGAAAATAAAGAGAGAAAATAGAGAAAATAAAGAGCGCATGACCACCAACAGGTACGAGAGAGAAAATAAAGAGAGAAAATAAAGAGAAAATAAAGAAAATAAAGAGCGCATGACCACCAGCAGGTACGAGAGAGAAAATAAAGAAAATAAAGAACGCATGACCCTCAGCAGGTACGAGAGAGAAAATAAAGAGAGAGAAAATAAAGAAAATAAAGAGCGCATGACCACCAACAGGTACGAGAGAGAAAATAAAGAGAGAAAATAAAGAAAATAAAGAGCGCATGGCCACCAGCAGGTACGAGAGAGAAAATAAAGAGAGAAAATAAAGAAAACAAAGAGCGCATGACCACCAACAGGTACGAGAGAGAAAATAAAGAGAGAAAATAAAGAAAATAAAGAGCGCATGACCACCAACAGGTACGAGAGAGAAAATAAGGAGAGAGAAAATAAAGAAAATAAAGAGCGCATGACCACCAACAGGTACGAGAGAGAAAATAAAGAGAGAAAATAAAGAAAATAAAGAGCACATGACCACCAACAAATATGAGAGAGAAAATAAGGAGAGAGAAAATAAAGAAAATAAAGAGCGCATGACCACCAGCAGGTACGAGAGAGAAAATAAAGAGAGAAAATAGAGAAAATAAAGAGCGCATGACCACCAATAGGTACGAGAGAGAAAATAAAGAGAGAAAATAAAGAAAATAAAGAGCGCATGACCACCAACAGGTACGAGAGAGAAAATGAAGAGAGAAAATAAAGAAAATAAAGAGCGCATGACCACCAATAGGTACGAGAGAGAAAATAAAGAGAGAAAATAAAGAAAATAAAGAGCGCATGACCACCAGCAGGAACGAGAGAGAAAATAAAGAGAGAGAAAATAAAGAAAATAAAGAGCGCATGACCACCAACAGGTACGAGAGAGAAAATAAAGAGAGAAAATAAAGAGAGAGAAAATAAAGAAAATAAAGAGCGCATGACCCTCAGCAGGTACGAGAGAGAAAATAAAGAGAGAGAAAATAAAGAAAATAAAGAGCGCATGACTACCAACAGGTACGAGAGAGAAAATAATGAGAGAAAATAAAGAGAGAAAATAAAGAAAATAAAGAGTGCATGACCCTCAGCAGGTACGAGAGAGAAAATAAAGAGAGAAAATAAAGAAAATAAAGAGCGCATGACTACCAACAGGTACGAGAGAGAAAATAATGAGAGAAAATAAAGAGAGAAAATAAAGAGAGTGAAAATAAAGAAAACAAAGAGCGCATGACCACCAACAGGTACGAGAGAGAAAATAAAGAGAGAAAATAAAGAAAATAAAGAGCGCATGACCACCAACAGGTGCGAGAGAGAAAATAAAGAGAGAAAATAAAGAAAATAAAGAGCGCATGACCACCAACAGGTATGAGAGAAAATAAAGAAAGAGAGAAAATAAAGAAAATAAAGAGCGCATGACCACCAACAGGTATGAAAGAGAAAATAAAGAGAAAATAAAGAAAATAAAGAGCGCATGGCCACCAACAAGTACAAGAGAGAAAATAAAGAGAGAAAATAAAGAAAATAAAGAGCGTATGGCCACCAACAAGTACAAGAGAGAAAATAAAGAAAATAAAGAGCGCATGACCACCAACAGGTACGAGAGAGAAAATAAAGAGA
>NC_091554.1:5340890-5350890 GCF_042767895.1 Penaeus vannamei
AACATAGAAAATATCTAGAAATAAAAATACATAATAACAGAAACAAAAGGTGAGGAAAGATAATATATAAGATTATTATAAAAGAAATGAAAAATGTAACCCCAATAAAAAAATAATAAATAAAAAAAGTAAACGAAAATCGAAAAAAAATTAACCCCAATAAAAAATAATACATAAAAAAGGCAAAAAAAAAAAAAAAAAAAAAAAAAAAAAAAAATACAGCTGACGCAAATACTTAAAAAAAAAGTTCCATAAAAAGGTCACCAACGCATCAAAAATACCTAACACTGTAGTGATTGACACAAAGCGTCATTTCTCTTTTTTTTCATCTTAGTGTAGAAGGTTAAACATAACTCTTAAAGCAGCACAGGTAATCACACACGAGTCAGCCAGCGGGAAATGCAGCATCTCTCTCGACAAGGTTCATCTCACCGACTGGGCTCTTATCACATTTCGCTCTAGAACCAGCTTTTATTTTTCGCTTTTGTATCATCTATCTTATCTTTCGCATTAGTAGTGTTTATTTTTCGTTTTTGTATCATCTTATCTTATTTTTCGCATTAGTATTGTTTATTTTTCGTTTTTGCATCATCTATCTTATGGTTTAGTACGGTTTATTTTTCGCTTTCGTATCATCTATCTTATCTATCGCTTCAGTACTATGTTTCATTTTTCGTTTTGTATCATCTATCTTATCTTTCGCTTTAGTACTGTTTTATTTTTCGTTTTTTTATCATCTATCTTTCGCTTTTGTATCAACATATAATGTTACCATACATACCACAGTCATTATCCTAATTATCAAACCTACTGCCATATAAACCACCATTATCGCAACCAACAACTATTAGTACACATTACAACTACTATCCTACAAGCCCTAACCATTACCATACACATCACAGTCATTATATCGCAAATATCGACTATTTTCAAACACATCGCAACCATCATCACACATACAACTACAACCACACAAATCACAACTTTAACCATACATATCAGAACTATATATCACTACCACAACCATACACACCACAACCATTATCACGTATGTAACAACCATTACCATACAACTCGTATCTTAACATATTCTGACCACATCGTCCTTCGTAATGTCACAACTGCATTTGTGCGAATTTATAAATCCATCCTCAAAATTGTCACTATCATTATTACCTTACATGACATTGTTATAATTATTTGAACACTAGTATCTACATGCTCATAAATAATTATTTAAAAACATTTCCCTCGTAAAATACGTTGTAATGATGTGAATTCTAGTAACATGCTCATAAATAATGATTTTTTTTACACATTTTCCCCCTATAATACGATATAATAATATGAACACTAGTATCAACATGCTCATAACTCATTAATTCAACTATCTTTTTAACATATATTTTTTTCTTAACTAAGCCTCTATCTACATCTACCCTTCACACACACACACACGTACAGTAATAGTAAAGAAAAGACGCTCCTCAACAGCATGCATATCATCACCCTTGCAATGCAACTAAACAAACCACATTTTCCCTTCTCCTTTCTTTCCTATCTTTTAAAACCTGCAAAAAAAAATTAATGCAATGCAAATCATAGCAAACGTGTAAACACTATTTTTCAATATCGGATCTCAGTATGCAACTGTTTTCCCTTTCAAACAAAGCAGCTGGGATTCATAAAACAAAGAAGGGAGAATGAGGTGGAGGGAGGGAAAGAGGGAGAAAGAGGACGAAAGGGGAGGGAGGGAAAGAGGGAAAGAGGACGAAAGGGGAAAGAGGGAAAGAGGGAGTGGGGGGAGAGTGGAAGGGAAAGAGGGAGGGAGGGAGGGAGGGAAAGAGGGAAAGATGGGAGGGAGGGAAAGAGGGAAAGATGGGAGGGAGGGAGGGAGGGAGAGGAGAGGGAGGGAGGGAAAGAGGGAGAGAGGGGAGGCAGGGAGGGAAAGAGGGAGAGAGGGGAGGCAGGGAGGGAAAGAGGGAGAGAGGGGAGGCAGGGAGGGAGGGAAAGAGAGCAGAGCGAGAAAGGGGAGGAGACAGAGTGACAGGATAGAGAGCGAGAGAGAGCACGCAAGGGAAAGCAGAGGGCAGAGAGTAGAGCGCGAAAGAGGGTGAAAAGAGTAAAGGGGCAAAGGAGAGGGGGAGAAAAAAGAGGAAGAAGGGGGGGAGGGGGTGAAAAGAGAGAGAGAGAGAGAGGGAGAGAGGAGAGAGAGAGAGGAGAGGAAGAGAAGGAGAGGGAGAGAGGAGAGGGAGAGGGAGAGGGAGAGGGAGAGGGGGAGGGAGAGGGGGAGAGGGAGAGACAGAGGGGGGGAGACGACTGACAAACAGAGGGAGAGAGAGAGAAGGGGGGGGAGACGACTGACAGACAGAGGGAGAGGGAGGGAGAGAGAGAGAGAGTGGGAGAGAGTGTGTGTGAGAGAGGGGGAGAGGGAGAGAGTGTGGGAGAGGGAGAGAGTGAGGGAGAGGGAGAGGGAGAGTGTGGGAGAGGGAGAGTGAGAGTGTGGGAGAGGGAGAGGGAGAGGGAGAGTGAGAGGGAGAGGGAGAGGGAGAGAGAGAGAGAGAGAGAGAGAGAGAGAGAGAGAGAGAGAGAGAGAGAGAGGAGAGGGAGAGGGAGAGGGAGAGGGAGAGGGAGAGGGAGAGGGAGAGGGAGAGAGAGAGGGAGAGAGAGATGGAGAGAGAGAGAGGGAGAGAGAGAGACGGAGAGAGAGAGGGGAGGAGAGGGAGAGAGAGAGGGAGGAGAGGAGAGAGAGAGGGGAGGAGAGAGAGAGAGAGAGGGAGGAGAGAGAGAGAGAGAGGGGAGGAGAGAGAGAGAGAGAGGGGTGGAGAGAGAGAGAGAGAGGGGTGGAGAGGGGAGAGAGGGGTGGAGAGAAGGAGGGAGAGGGGGAGAGGGAGAGAGAGGGGTGGAGAGGGGGAGAGAGGGGTGGAGAAGGGGAGAAAGGGGGATGGAAAGGGAGAGAGAGGGGTGGAGAGGGAGAGAGAGGGTTGGAGAGGGAGAGAGAGGGGTGGAGAGGGAGAGAGAGGGAGAGAGAGGGAGAGAGAGGGGAGGAGAGGGAGAGAGAGGGGGGAGAGGGAGAGAGAGGGGGAGGAGAGGGAGGGAGAGAGAGGGGAGGAGAGGGAGGGAGAGAGAGGGGAGGAGAGGGAGGGAGAGAGAGGGGAGGAGAGGGAGGGAGAGAGAGGGGAGGGAGAGGGAGGGAGAGAGAGGGGAGGAGAGGGAGGGAGAGAGAGGGGAGGAGAGGGAGGGAGAGAGAGAGGGGAGGAGAGGGAGGGAGAGAGAGGGGAGGAGAGGGAGGGAGAGAGAGGGGGAGGAGAGGGAGGGAGAGAGAGGGGAGGAGAGGGAGGGAGAGAGAGAGGAGGAGAGAGAGGGAGGAGAGAGAGGGAGAGAGGAGGGAGAGGAGAGAGAGGGGAGAGAGAGGAGAGAGAGGGGAGAGAGGGAGGGAGAGAGAGGGGAGAGAGAGGGGAGGGGAGAGGGAGGGAGAGAGAGGGGAGGATGAGGAGGGAGGGAGAGAGAGGGGTAGGAGAGGGAGGTAGAGAGAGGAGGAGGAGAGGGAGGGAGAGAGAGGGGAGGAGAGGGAGGGATAGAGAGGGGAGGAGAGAGGGAGGGAGAGAGAGAGAGGGGAGGAGAGGGAGGAGAGGGGAGGAGAGGGAGGGAGAGGGAGGAGAGGGAGAGAGAGGGGAGATGGAGAGGGAGAGAGAGGGGAGGGGGAGAGGGAGAGAGAGGGGAGGAGAGGAGAGAGAGGGGAGGAGAGGCAGAGAGGGAGGGGGAGGAGAGGCAGAGAGAGGGGAGGGAGAGGCAGAGAGAGGGGAGGAGAGGGAGAGATAGGGGAGGAGAGGGAGAGAGAGGGGTGGAGAGGGAGAGAGAGGGGAGGAGAGGGAGAGAGAGGGGAGGAGAGGGAGAGAGAGGGGAGGAGAGGGAGAGAAAGATGGATAGATAAAGAAGCACAGAGCAGTGAGAAAAAAAAAGAAAGAGAAAGTGTGAATGATAGACAGAGGAAATCTATTTACCTAATAGCCTATATGCTTTCACACAGTGCATATGCCATCACAATTTACTAAAACTAATTCTATTCAGACCTGAATTCATATTACGGCCAATCAGCTGTCGACACCCTTCTCCACACTCGGAAGCTGCTGATGCTAGTTGCTGTAGCAGTAGTAAGGAAGAGCAGAATAGTAGGAGCAGAAGTGTAGTAGCAGAAGAACCATCAGAATCAGTATATAGATAATAGAGCGAAGCACAAAGTTAACTTTCCATGAATACCCGACTTGACAGTAAATCTTGGAGTGACTGATTGACTTCGCGTGAGGGGCGCACTTCTCGAAACAGGTCTCCAGACATTGTTATTTAAGGGGTAGTTAACAGTTTAGGTAAGGGTCACTTCTCATTTGCATTTTTTAAAACCGTTTTATTTATGGTATTTTTTTTCAACGGCTCGGGACTTCCAAATTGCGAAAACGTGTAACATTTCAGAAGTAATTCCTTTTTTTTCGTCAAGTGGACAGCGACGAAATCTTGTTTAACTATCATATATCGGTCGCACTTTCGTTTCCCTTTGACATCACACGTGCATTTCTTTTGGGTAGGCCTACGTCCAATTAGCGATTTTCACTCATTAAGCAACTCCACTTGACAGTTATAAAGACCATGTCACGCCACGATCACCACACACAAAACTGAAGCGTAAAATAACATTTCTAAAAAACAACACATCTCCCCGATAGTTTTCCGTTATTTGTGTAAATTTGCGAAAAAAAGGCGAGAGTCTAAGTTGCTCGCCACATCTCACTGTTGCATAGCGCGTGCTGTCCAGCCACAGCATCAAAAGGCCTCTCACTGACCGGAGAGCGGAAGAGAACCGCCGTAAATTCCCTCGAAATAGCAGGCGCAAACCCCCCTCGCCCCGTGAAAGGAAGCCCTACCACTCCTACCACAATTCTACCACACTGTCACTCCACGACGAGCTCCAGAACCGCCGCTGTCGAGAGAACCAACTCAAAAACTCCCCCACGTACCTTCCGACACACCCCATTCCATCGCTGAACTCGTGGGTTCTCCGGAGGGAACTTTACTGAATCGATATGACCGCGAAATTCGTCTGTCGCGCTGGGTTTCAAAATCGCCTGAAGATGGCTCTGGCGTCTGCTCGAAACGAAGGAAGGTCGGCTTGCGTGCGGGTCTCGTGTGGAAGAAAACGGACGCGGACGCACGCGAGGGAGTGAGAGAAAACGGGAATTCTTCAGGGTTGTCTATTGTATACCGACGTTTTTCGTTTGGTTTCGGAAGGTTATTTGAATGAAATGCGAAAGAAGTATGTCATATGTATCATGTTTGTGTTGCCATTTTATTTGTCATGTCTTTGTAAAGCATGCGAATTATACACTCACTGGCATTTCAGTGTATATGGCTATTTATAAAATCATGAAAGCACGCAATGACATGTATTTTACCGTTGTTACCGTTGTTCTTTATGTACAGCCAGCAACAAAATCGGTGACGCCTCGCCAGCCTTGGGCTCGGTGAGATCATGCCCTTCTTGCCCTGAAAGGAGGCCCGCGTTCAAACAACTAGGTACTAAATACTAAAGGATATGTTAAAGTTAAAGTTTCGCAACACCTGCATCCTATATACCCCACCATCATTATATTAATGCACCGCTGCACACATTCATTGCTTTTCATTTTACATCATCCATTTTAACCAACACTTTCGGAAATAATATAATAAATTAGGTTGACTGACGATGCACTTCAATTCAATTTGTATCTCAAGAGTAACTTATTGCTGATGTAATAGACATTAATACTTTCTGTAAGTACATGATTGCGAGGGGCGGAGCCAAGTGGCCCATCACACTCAAGTTGACCCCAACCAAACCGTGCATCGCGATTCATGACTGAAGTGGTTCGTGGGAGACACACAAACGAAATAAAAGGAAAACAAGAAAATCGATACTTATACCTTTACACCCCACCACCCTCGAAGTTTTGCTGCCAAAGCCATTTCTTAATGTTTAGTAGCCCAAGTGGCGCTATTTGAGACGATACATTATTCACACCCACAAATATTACCCACAGTGTGTATGTGTGTGTGTGAGAGAGAAGGGGGGAGAGGAGAGAGAGAGTGAGAGGGAGAGAGGGGGGGGAGGGTGCAGATACTAGCCCTGATAAGATGGGACTGAAACCTAGCCGAACACTCACTCCTTGCATTGCCTAGCGAATCTAAATCACCCCCTTCCTCCCCCCCCCCCCTTTCCTATCTATGTCCAGGTTGTCCAAGCCAGGTCTGGCGAGGCGACATCGCTTTTGTTGCTGGGTGTACATATGTGTGTTTATATATATATATATATATATATATATATATATATATATATATATATATATATATATATAAACATATATGTTTATATCTATATCTATTTATCTATCTACACACATACACATATATATGTGTGGGTGTGTATGTGTTTGTGTGCATGCGTGTACATACGTATATACTTATTTCCACTCTATGTCTTTCCGTCTATGTAGGTCTATATATCTAGTTATAGATATATGCATATATGTAAATATATATACATACATATATGCATATACATGTATATATATGTAAATATATATATATATATATATATATATATATATATATATATATAATATACACACACACACACATATGCATATATATACATATGTTATAATCAATAGCTATATAGCTCTACCGAGTAGTACCAGGTCACCACATGTTCACAGATATCAGAAAAAAAGCATAGCAAAACCTAAGTGGCTTTTGAACAATCACAGATTCTGTTTTTGTTATATTTCTCCGTCATTTTCTACTGAAATGATAACTCTTCGCTATCATTTCTCCATCGTTATCCACTGCATCGGATAGTTACAGAGCGAATAATGGGTTACACAAAGAAAAGCTGATTATGCCATATGATTATTAACGTGGCATTCGGAAAACCCACATACATTTCCTCTTTGCGCAGACGTAAGGCTTCAATAGAACGAAAATTACCATATGCAGCTGATAATCCGAATCAGCTGGAGTATCAGCGGCCACGCACGCTTTACCTGAACGTCAGATGTTATTTTTCATACGTATTGTTAAGTTAAAATTCACAAAACCATCAAAACAATGAATGAAACATTTCAAGAGAAACCGACAATGGGTACAGGAGGTATTTTTAAAAAAATATGTTACCTTATGATAATTTGTGTTTCAGTTTCAGTGAGTTATGACACTAACAGAGAGAGACAGGGAGAGAGAGATGCCAGAGAGAGAGAGAGAGAGAGAGAGAGAGAGAGAGAGAGAGAGAGAGAGAGAGAGAGAGAGAGAGAGAGAGAGAGAGAGAGAGAGAGAGAGAGAGAGAGAGAGAGAGAGACAAAGAGAGAGAGAGAAGACAGAGAGAGAAAGAAGGACATCAATAGGTACAGGGAGTATCAAAAATCGTTTTTTTAAGATCATTTGTGTAAATCAGAAGGACGAGTGATGGGTGCAAGAGGAAATGAGAGGATGGAGATGGAGAGAGAGTGGGAGAGAGGGGGGAGAGAGAGAGAGAGAGAGAGAGAGAGAGAGAGAGAGAGAGAGAGAGAGAGAGAAAGAGATACAGAGAGAGAGAGAGAGAGAGAGAGAGAGAGAGAGAGAGAGAGAGAGAGGGGGGGGGGGAGAGAGAAAGAGAGAGAGAAGACAAAGAGAGAGAGAGGGAGAGCAATAGATACAGGGAGTATCAAAAATCGTTTTTTTAAGATCATTTGTCTTTCAGTGACATCAGAGCTATGAGACTAACATCATGGAAAAACTATTGCCACATCAGCAGATTACTTCTCACGGGGAAAAGCTCGAACTATCCACCTCATATACATATACAGTTTGAAATAACAGGCGATCACCGGTTTTAGAATACAGAATACATTACAAATCTTTAACTGCAACTGTTGAAAAATTAAGAAACTTTTTTTTAACAGGTTATCGGTAGATCTGTAGACAGATATCACTAGGATAACGAAATGAATCCTCAAGTTTGTATTGCAAGACAAGAAAAGAAAGACACCGGAAATTGAAAATATTATCAAAAGAACTGCCACGGGTAAATAAAGACATGTTTAACCATGGCAAGGCATGAGCGGACTATGGATATGATGAAGGAGAGAAGGTAGAGAGTCAAAGAGAGGAAGATAGAAATAATAAGAGCGAGCGAGCGAGTGGGAGAGTAAGAGAAAGAGAGGATAAAAGAGAGAAGGAGAAAAGAAGAGGAGATATATATATATATATATATATATATATATATATATATATATATATAGAGAGAGAGAGAGAGAGAGAGAGAGAGAGAGAGAGAGAAAGAAAGAGAGGGAAAGAGAGAGAAAGAGAAAGAGAGAGAGAGAGAGAGGGAGAGAAAGAGAGAAAGAAAGAAAGAAATATATATATATATATATATATATATACATACATATATATATATATATATATAATATATATATATATATATATATATATATATATATATATATATAGAGAGAGAGAGAGAGAGAGAGAGAGAGAGAGAGAGAGAGAGAGAGAGAGAGAGAGAAAGAAAGAGAGAGAAAGAGAGAGAAAGAGAAAGAGAGACAGAGAGAGAGGGAGAGAAAGAGAGAAAGAAAGAAAGAAATATATATATATATATATATATATATATATATACATAAATATATATATATATATATATATATATATATATATATATATATATATATATATATATATATATATATAGAGAGAGAGAGAGAGAGAGAGAGAGAGAGAGAGAGAGAGAGAGAAAGAAAGAAAGAAAGAGAGACAGAGGCAGACAGACAAAGACAAAGAAATTAATCTAAAAGAAAAAAAAGAAAACAAAAGAAAGAACAACCAAAATGCGCGAGAAGAGAAGGAACGGAGAGGGGAGAGAGGAGAGCCGACACATAGCACTGATTATGCAAATATATGCCATATCGTCAGGAAAAAGTAGAAAGCTTATATCAGATTATTCAGTCTTGAAATGTTAGAGGAAAGCTATGCAAGCGTCTCCGGGACTGTACTGCGCAGACAAGCGACAATAAAATGCGAATTCCTTTAAGAAAAAAAAAAAAAAAAAAAAAAAAAAAAATCGGATGGAGTCATAACAACAGAAATACAAAATAGTAGAAATATATACATATACAGGAGTCCATAAGAGACAGTACAAAAGTCACATACTGTAATATTTAGATCGTGTATATGTACAACATACGATATTTGTACCAGAGAAACGTGAAAATAGTCTTAGAAAAGTAAAAAAAAAAGAAAAAAAATGATGCAACAAAGAGGAGATGGAGCTATTCAGAACATGGAAATTTAGAAATGTCTAAATAAACGGATAAAGAACGAAATATGAGTGAATGTCAAAGAACTGTACTCCGTAGTGTACAGAATAATGCATTTATCCTTTATTTTATCATACTTCACTTTCTTCGTCTTCTTTTTTGATAGTCATCATCATTATCGTTACATTAATTATTATGATAATTAATGTTATTGTTATTATTGTTATGATAATGATGATAACAATAATGATGATAATAATAATAATGATAACAAGGTTGATAATAATGATAATTATAATGATAATAATAGTAATAATAATAATATTAATAATAATAATGATGATAATAATGATAATGATAATAATAATAACAATAATGATAATAAAAATAATGATGATGCGCGCATGTGTGTGTGTGCGTGTATGTATGTATGTGTTTAGTAATAATAGTAATAATAATAAAAGTGATAATGATAAGAAAATAAAAACGCAAACTTACATCGTAACACGCTAACGTACGGATTAACGAACGAAACACAAACATAATTATTTTATTATTATTATTTTCATTATCATCATTGTTATCATAATCACTACTATCATTAATCATGCCAATCATCATCATTATTACCATTTTTACAGTATCATCATTACCTTAATCACATTACCTTGACA
>NC_091554.1:5362384-5369884 GCF_042767895.1 Penaeus vannamei
AATTATACTATTAGTATAATTACTATTAATATAGTACTATTAGCATGATTACTATTAGTATTACTATTAGTATAATGAATTTAATACTATTACTATGGTGTCTGTGAAATCTGTAATTAGCAGAGAGATAACGATTTGATTTTTTTCATTTTTTTATTTATTCATTTACTTATCTTTCTTTGTCAATTAGTGACTTTCTTTTATATTTATTCATTTACTTATCCTTTTTGTCAGTTTGTGACCTCATGGCCCGCAACAGCTTTTTGGGGGGAAATGATAATATACAATTGTTGGTGAACGGACTTTGATGTATTATTCATACGAGTCTAAGTGGAGATGAACTTAAAAGAAAACAAAGGATTATAGCCCTCCTCTTTTAGCCACTGGAGATGTGTTTTGTCACGATAAACAGAAAGACATCTTTTCAGGGTTCTGGCCAAAATGTCTTTTGTATGTGGTAATGAGACGTAGAAAATAAAAAATAAAAAAAAAAGTGTGTCTGTCAGCTTGTTTGTGAGGCGCTCGACCTACTGCGCGTTCCAATTTTTTCTGTTTTTTTCTGTTTTTTTGTTCTTTTTTTTTTTTTTGCAAATTTCTTCCAAACGAAGAACCAGAAAAGCATGGCACTTTGGCAAGTTTTCTCTCGCATTCAGTCTATTTTTTGGCACTCTAGCGCTCTGCCAAATGTACTTTATTACCGCGTTTACTCTTTACTTTAATAGCGGAACATCCGTCAAGTCGAGATGGCATTCGAACACGTAATGTGCGAAGCAATTGTGACGTCAATATATCCACTATTTCTCCTTCTTCACTTTCCTCCCCTTTTCTTCCCTCCTTACTCTTCTCTCTCTCTATCTATCTATCTATCAATCTCTCTCTTTCTTTCTCTGTCTCTTATACATTATATATAACATATATAACATATATATATATATCTCTTTCTCTCTCTATATATCTCTCTCTCTCTCTCTCTCTCTCTCTCTCTCTCTCTCTCTCTCTCTCTCTCTCTCATGCTCTCTCTCTCTCTCTCTCTCTCTCTCTCTCTCTCTCTTCCCTCACTCACTCACTTCACTCACTCACTCTCACTCTCTCTCTCTCTCTCTCCCTCCCTCTCTCTCTCTCTCTCTCTCTCTCTCTCTCTCTCTCTCTCTCTCTCTCTCTCTCTCTCTCTCTCTCTCTCTCTCTCTCTCTCTCTCTCTCTCTCTCTCTCTCTCTCTCTCTCTCTCTCTCTCTCTCTTTATCTATCTATCTATCTATCTATCTATTTACCTGTCTACCTATCTATCTATCTGGTTTTATAAGAAACACTGGGAAGTATCAATCTGTGTTATTTTAATATATGGAGATCCTTAACTAATATCAAAATCAGAGAAATTAGTCCATCTAGGCGCGACATTTCTCCCTTTTTTTAGCGGTACTTTTGTATTATATCATTTTCGTTCACTTATACCTCTATATCTCGACAGCTATACGCGTCGCATAGCCTCTTTATCCGTCTCTATTCCTATAATTACCATCATTCCTACCCCACTTCCCCTTTCTCTCTTTCCATTGATGTCTTTCCTCCAGACCCATCTTTCGTATCGCTGTCTGTTCCTGAAAGAGAGGTCAGTTTCACACCATATCACTTTGATCCTTGTGAAATAACCTTCCACCCCCTTTTAATACTTTCTCTTACCCCCCTCCCTTCCCCCTGCTCCCCCTCCCTTCTTTTCTTCTGCCCTTCCTTCACTCTTCCTTCCTGCTCCTCCTCCTTCCCCTTCCTTCCTCCCTTCCTCCTCCCTCCTCCTTTCCTTCCCTTCACCCTTCCCCTTCCTTTTCCTCCTCCTCCCTCCTCCTCCTCCCCTTCCTTCCTCCTTCTTCCTCCCCCTCCTCCTTCCCTTCCTTCCTCCCTTCCTCCTCCTCCCTTCCCTTCCCTTCCTCCCTTCCTCCTCCTCCTCCTCTTCCCTTCCGCCTTCCCCTCCTTCCTCTTCCTCCTCCTCCCTTTTCCTTCCTCCTTCCTCTTCCTCCTCCTTCCCTTCCCTTCATCTCTCTTACCTTCCTCTTCCTCTTCCTTCCCTTCCTTCCTCCTTCCTCCTCCTTCCCCTTCCTTCCTCCTTCCTCCTCCTCCTCCTTCCCTTCCTTCCTCCTCCTTCCCTTCCTTCCTCCTTCCTCCTCCACCTCCTTCCCTTCCTTCCTCCTTCCTCTTCCTCCTCCTTCCCTTCCTTCCTTCTTCTTCCTCCTCCTCCTCCTTCCCTTCCCTCCCCTCATTTTTTTTATTTTTTTATTTTTATATCATTTTTTCTGAGCCTTTTTTTTTTGCATATTATTACCTACTCTTATATAACACATATCATATGCCATCCTTTCAAAATGGATTTGTTAATGGTATTGCTGGGGAAAAATGGATTTTATTACCATTAAGGTGCCTGATTTTATAGTAAGACACCAGTCGATTAACAGTATGAATTAAGCAATATAAAATAATTAGCAATAATTTTCGCCAAGTTTCAAAAGACACGCAATTTGGGATAATTCCCTTCTTCCCTTCTCCATTTTCTTTCATTTCCTCTCTTTGTTTCCCTTCCTTCATTTTCTTTCCGTATTTCCTTTCTCAGTTTTTTCCTTTCTTTTCCATCCTTCATTTTCTTCTTCATTTCCTCTCCTTCTTCACCTTCCTTCCTTTTTTCCTTTATTTCCTTTCTCCATTTCTTTTCTTTCTTTTCCACCCTTCATTTTCTTCTTTCATTCCCTCTCCTTCTTTCCCTTCCTTCATTTTCTTTCCTTATTTCCTTTCTCAGTTTTCTTTATTTCTTTTCCACCCTTCATTTTCTTCCTCTATTTTCTCTTTTTTTCCCTTTCTCTCCTTTCCCTTCCTTCATTTCCTTTCTCCATTTTCTTTCTTTTTTTCCACCCTTCATTTTCTTCTTTCATTCCCTCTCCTTCTTTCCCTTCCTTCATTTTCTTTCTTTAATTTCCTCCTCCATTTCCTTTCTTTCTTTTCTATCCTTCATTTTCTCCCTCTATTTCCTCTTCTTTCCCTTCCTTCATTTTCTCTCCTTATTTCCTTTCTCTATCTTCTTTCCTTCTTTCCCACCCTTCATTTTCTCCCTCTATTTCCTCTTCTTTCCCTTCCTTCATTTTCTCTCCTTATTTCCTTTCTCTGTTTCCTTTCTTTCTTTTCCACTCTTCATTTTCTCCCTCTATTTCCTTCCGTTAAACCAGAGGCGTGAACTAACCAAAGGAAATTACTTTCTCGGTAAAATCGGCTTTAATGTTCTAGGAAGGAGAATGTCTGCACAGAAACCCAGATGTCAAAGTTATATAACGTTTTATTCTGTTCTGTTGTTGTTGTGATTTATATTTTTAAGGAAAGAAAGGAAATAACATTTTGTGATTTATATTTTTAAGGAAAAATATAAATAACATTCGTAGCGTATTAGGAAAGAGAGCTTTAGTGATATATATAAAAGATGGGGGGAAAAATAGACCTTCGTAATGAGATTTTTATCTATTCGGCTTTTCACAGTTATGCCTAAAACATGTCTTAATCACGCCGCGAATTAAAAAAAAAAAAAAAAAAAAAAAAAAAAAAAAAAAAAAACATAAACGTTTTGTTTCCACACCACTTTTTTGTTTTCCTTCTTGCAACCTTTCCACATTTCCGCCTTCTTCCCACCTCCCACTTCGCTCGCCTCTCCCTCCCCTTTGCAACATTACAGTCTCGCTGCTCCCGAGTTTCCCCGTGATTTAGCGAGACACTTACGGCAGCGGGGTCGGACGCAGCGCCGCCAGAGAGAGAGAAGCGGCAGCAGAAGCGGCAACAGCGGCTGCGGCGGCGGCGGGAGGGGCAGTAACTCGAGCACAAACACCACTACCGCTGCAGCTGATCTCGAAACCGGCTGTTCTCGCCATTCCCCGCCGTCCCTGCTGCATCTGCTTCATCCTTTCGTCAACAGCGTCGCATCCTGCTTCAGTTGCGTGACTTTCTGACGCGTTGAGTGCGTTGCCTCTCAAGCAATTATGGTATTGGCTTGTCGGGCGCTGGAGGACCCCCCCCCCCCCCCACGCTCGCTCGGCGGATGCTGCCGCTTAGGATTTCCCTTCCTCTTTTATCAAGTATTTTCTTGGTTATGGTTATTCTTCTCTCTTTCTTCTCATTTTCTCATTATTATGGTGTTATTACCATTATCATTATTATCATCACATTTCCCTTCCTCCATCTATTCTCATACATTCGTTTTTAATCTCCTGTTCTCTATCCCCTTCGCTTTCCATTCCCATTCCCGTCATCTCTCCTTATCTCATGCTTCCTTTGTGTCTCCCTCACGTCCTATTTCTCATTTTATGGTCGTAGGTTTTATCACTTTCTTCAACTTCTCTTTAATGTCAAATTGCAGGGATTGATTCTTGCAAGATGAAATGGATTTGTTTGCTTTTCGCTTTTGTTATGACAGATGTAAACATATAAGCAGTTTATAAATATATGAATATAAGCGTTTCTATTACCATAAACGCGAATATTTTATGTGTGAATGATTTCGTTTCTGTTCTCTTCTTCCTTGTCCTTCTCTCGTTCTCTCTCTTCCTCCTTCTCTCTCTCTCCATTCTTTACTTTGTCTCTCTCTATCTTCCTTCTTGATTTCCCGTCTCCCTATCTGTCTTTCCCCTTTCCCTCCCTCTTTCTCTTTCTCACTGGATCAATCATCCCTTCCCTCTCTCCCTCCCTCCTTCTCCCTCGATCCTCCCTCTCTTCCCTCTCTCCCTCTCTTCTTCTCCCTCCTCCTCCTTTCCCTTCCCTCTGTCCCTCCCTCGCTCCTCCCTCCCTTCCCTCTCTCCCTCCCTCCTTCTCCCTCCTTTCCCCCTCCCCCTCCCTCCTTCTCCCTCCCTCCTTCCCCCTCTCCCTCCTTCTCCCTCTCCCTCCCTCCTTCTCCCTCGATCCTTCCTCCCTTACCTCTCTCCCTCCCTTCCTTCCCTCCCTTCCCTCTCTCCATCCCTCTCTCCCTCCCTCCCTCTTTTTCCCTTCCCTCTCTCGCTCCCTCCTTCTTTCTCACTACAACACAGACCCGAAGAACACGATAGGTACTGTTCTCATTACGCTATTTGCTCTCCTCTCTGATTTATGTTAATAGTATGGCGGAGGGAGGGAGAGGGAAATGGTGTGAGATGGACTAATGGGTAGGGAGAGAGGTAGATAAATAGGTCATTAAAGAGAGAGAGAGGGGGGGGAGGGTGAAGGAGATAGAGAGGGTGGGATAAAGGGTGAGAGGGAGAGAGAGAGAGAGGTGGAGAAAGAGGGAGAGAGGGAGAAATTGGTCTTTAAAAAGAGAGAAAGGGGGCGAGAGATTGAGAGGGAGGGATGGAAAGGGAGGAAGAGTGAGAGGGAGAGTAAGGAGAGAGATAGAGAGAGGGGATGGGATAGAGAGGGAAAACGGGGCTTTAAAGAGAGAAAAGAAGAAAACAGAGAGAAAGAGAGAGAGGGGGGGAAGAAGAAAGAGAGAGAGAGGGGATGAGGGGAGGGGGAAGGAAAGGGTTAGAGATAGACAGAGAGAGAGGGGGGAGGGAGAAGGAGAGAGAGAAAATAAAGAAAGAGGGAGAAAGGGAGGTGGAAGAGGGAGGGAGAAGGAGAAAGAAGGAAAAGGGAGAGAGAACCAAGAAAGAGAGAGAGAAAGAAGAAAGAAAGAAAAGAAGAAGAAGAGGGGGAGAGATAGAGAAAGATTGAGAAAAGCAAGAAGTACCAAGAAAGAGATAAAGTAAAAAATAAAATCTAATAAAGAAGTCTTAAAGAAAATGCAGAAGATACGTTAACAATAGAGACATTGTACCAGACGCTTGTGCAAAATATATTTTTACTCTTCTCTTTCGCGAAGTTGCATTAACAGAGTAAAAGTTTAATGTCATTTTCAAAATGGCGATCCGGTTTCCCAAGTTACGTTAGTCGGGGAAGAAAGAATACATGTTAAAAGAGGGAGAAGAGAGAGAGAGAATCTTAGTGTCGGAAAGTTGAGAGAAAAAAAGAAAGTTGTTGAAGAATACAATAAAATACAATAGGATGATATATTTTCGTGATCTCGGCGGAGTTATGAGACAAGTGCGTGGGAGACACTGGACATGTGTTCGAAATTGCATGTTAGAAATGGAAAATACTCTCTCTCTCTCTCTGTCTGTCTCTTTGTTTTCTGTCTCTCTCTCTCTGGGTCTCTCTCTCTCTCTCTCTCTCTCTCTCTCTCTGTCTCTCTCTCTCTGTCTCTCTGTCTGTCTGTCTCTCTCTCTCTCTCTCTCTCTCTCTCTCTCTCTCTCTCTCTGTCTCTTTGTTTTCTGTCTCTCTGTCTCTCTCTCTCTTTCTCTCTGTCTCTCTCTCTGTCTCTCTCTCTCTCTCTTTGTCTCTCTGTCTGTCTGTCTCTCCTCTCTGTCTCTCTCTCTCTCTCTCTCTCTCTCTCTCTCTCTCTCTCTCTCTCTCTCTCTCTCTCTCTCTCCTCTCTCTCTCTCTCTCTCTCTCTCTCTGTCTCTTTGTTTTCTGTCTCTCTCTCTCTCTCTCTCTCTCTCTCTCTCTCTCTCTCTCTCTCTCTCTCTCTCTCTCTTCTCTCTCTCTCTCTTCTCTCCTCTCTCTCTCTCTCTCTCTCTTTGCATTTTCTGTCTCTCTGCCTCTGTCTCTCTTTCTCTCTGTGTCTCTCTGGCTCTCTGTCTCTATGCTCTCTCTCTCTCTCTCTCTCTCTCTCTCTCTCTCTCTCTCTCTCTCTCTCTCTCTCTCTCTCTCTCTCTCTCTCTCTCTCTCTACACACACACACACACACACACACACACACATATATATAAAGAGATAGAAGGGAAGGAAGGATATATATATATATATATATATATATATATATATATATATATATATATATATATATATATATATATATATATATATATATATCACCCATCTACTTTTCTATCCATCTGTCCACCCTTCTCTCCTCTCTCTGTCTCTCTCACACCTTGATTTCAACGGAATACCGAACAAAAGGCGATCACAACAGAAGGAAAATTTCACCGCATTTCGGGCGTGAGAACGAACCATATGTTGAAGAATTAGATTTTAAGAAGAAATTAGGAGTTTATTAAGCCCCTATGATGGTACAGAAGGAAGGCCAAAAAGGGGAAGAAGAGAGGGAGGATGGGAGGGAGGGAGGATGGGAGGGAGGGAGGATGGGATGGAAGAGGGAAGGAAGGGAAGGAAGGATAGATGGATGGAAGGAAAGATGGGAGGATGGGAGGGATGGAAGAGGGAAGGAAAGAAGGAAGGAAGGAAGGAAGGAAGGAAAGATAAAAGAAGGAAGGAATGGAAGGAAGGATAGATGGGTGAAAAGAAAGATGTTGGGAAGAAAGAAAGGAAAGAAGGAAAGGTGAGAGAAAAGACGTAAGCCAGGGAGGAAGGAAAGGAGAAAGGAAGGAAGAGTGGATGGAAAAAGGGAAGGAAGAAAGGAAGGAAAGAAGAGAAAAGGAAGAATGGAAGGAAAGAAGGAGAAAAGAAAGGAA
>NC_091554.1:5377384-5384884 GCF_042767895.1 Penaeus vannamei
GATTAAAATAAAATATTCTTTTCTTCTCTCTTATTCTATATTTATCTATCTCTTTGTGTTCAACTGATTTAAACCGGTAGGAAATATGGCGACTGAGGGTAGGGAGGGAAGAAGAAGGGGAAGAGGCGAAAGGCAGAAGAATAAGAACGAGAGAGAGAGAGAGAGAGAGAGAGAGAGAGAGAGAGAGAGAGAGAGAGAGAGAGATCCAATGAAATTGATACCATTGAAATTGGATTAAGTTTCAAGATCTTTTCACTCTCTTTCTTTCTCTTTCTTTCTTTCTTTCCTTCTTTTTCTTTGTATTGATTTAATTATTTAAGCCGGTAGGAGAGAGAGCGACGGCCGGAGGGCAGGGAGAGAAGAAGAAGGGGAAGAGGTGAAAGAGAGAAGGAAAGAGAGATAGAAAGAGAGAATTAGATGAGAGAGAGAGAGAGGGATTACCAGAAAAAAATAATAAATCGAGAAAAGGGGAATAAAGGAACAAAAGAGAAGAAGAAAATTTCTCTCAAGACAGTGACCTCCTAGAAGGAAAGAAAAAGGAGACCCAAAGACAAAGACAAAGAGAAGAGAAAGAGAAACAAAGAGAGAGGGTAGGAGAGCCCCTCCCCCCCCTCCCCCCCCCGTGTCCACAATATGCGGCCATGCAATATCCAAAAACCAGATCCAATTTTGTGCCAACATTCTCGCCGACTACGCTTTATATAGTGCACTGTGCATAGGAGTGGTGAGAGAAGGGGAAGAAAAAGAGGAAAGGGGAGGATAAGAGAAGGAGGGTGAGAGGGAAGATGAGAGAGAGAAAGGGGAGGGGAGAGAGAGGTGCACTGTGCATAGGAGTGGTGAGAGAAGGGGAAGAAAAAGAGGAAGGGGGGGATAAGAGAAGGAGGGTGAGAGGGAAGATGAGAGAGAGAAAGGGGAGGGGAGAGAGAGGTGCACTGTGCATAGGAGAGGTGAGAGACGGGGAAGAAAAAGGAAAGGGGAGGATAAGAGAAGGAGGGTGAGAGGGAAGATGAGAGAGAGAAAGGGGAGGGGAGAGAGAGGTGCACTGTGCATAGGAGAGGTGAGAGACGAGGGAAGAAAAAGAGGAAGGGGGGGATAAGAGAAGGAGGGTGAGAGGGAAGATGAGAGAGAGAAAGGGGAGGGGAGAGAGAGGTGCACTGTGCATAGGAGTGGTGAGAAAAGGGGAAGAAAAAGAGAAGGGGGGGATAAGAGAAGGAGGGGGAGAGGGAGGATGAGAGAGAGAAAGGGGAGGGGGAGAGAGGTGCATTGTGCATAGGAGTGGTGAGAAAAGGGGAAGAAAAAGAGGAAGGGGGATAAGAGAAGGAGGGGGAGAGGGAGGATGAGAGAGAGAAAGGGGAAGGGAGAGGGAGAAGGAGAGGGAGAGAGAGAGAGAGATGAGAAAGGGAGGAAGAGAGATGGGAAGGGAGGATGAGAGAGAGAGAGAGGTGAGAAAGGGAAGAAGAGAGATGGGAAGGGAGGATGAAAGAAAGAGGGGGAGACGGAAGAAGCGAATAAAGAAAAAAGAGACAAACAGATAGCCAAACAAACAGACTGACCTAACAGACAGAAAACAAAACCAAAAAACAAAAAGCCCAATACACGAACACCTAAAAAAATAACAAGGAATTTTGAATAAACGGGGAGATAGGACAAAACCTGATAAAAGACAACCGGAAATACTTGACATTCAAGCGAGGACACAGGAGATGTCGCGGTGGAATCTCGTAGATTGCGCGAAAGGAGGAAAGTGTTTTATTGGGGTCCGCGAAAGTTGTCTATTTGACAGGGATATAGGCGTTGGGGAGAGGAAAAAGGAGGAGGAGGGAAGGAGGGAAGGGGGGGAAAGAAGGAGGGAAGGAGGGGAAAGAAGGAGGGAAGGGGGAAAGAATGAGGGAAGGGGGGAAGGGGGGAAAGAAGGAGGGAAGGGGGGAAAGGAAGGAAGGAAGGGGGGAAGGGGGGGAAAGAAGGAGGGAAGGAGGGAAGAGGGACATAGGAAGGACGAAAATGAAAAAGGAAGAAGTAAAGAGAAAAATTGTTGTTAGGGTCCGCAGAAACTTGTCTATTTGACAGGGATATAGGCGTTGGGGAGGAAGGAGGAAAAAGGAGGAGGAGGGAAGGAGGGAAGGGGGAAGGAAAGAATGAGGGAAGGGGAAGGAATGGGGAAAGAAAGGAAGGAGGGAAGGGGGGAGGAAAGAAGGAGGGAAAGGGGGGAAGGAAAGGAGGGAAGGGGGGTAAAGAAGGAGGGAAGGGGGGAAAGAATGAGGGAAGGGGGGAAGATATGAGGGAAACAGGGAAGGGGGGAAAAGAAGGAGGAGAAGTAGTTTGATTGGGGTCCGCGAAAGTTGTCTATTTGACAGTGAGGATATAGGCGCTGGGGAGAGGAAAAAAGGAGGAGGAGGGAAGGAGGGAAGGGGGGAATGAAGGAGGAAGGGGGGGGAAGAAGGAGGGAAGGGGGGAGAAAAGAAATGAGGGGAAAGAGGGAAGGGGGGAAAAGAATGAGGGAAGGGGGGGAAGAAGGAAGGAAGGGGGGGGGAAGAACTAAGGAACGAGGGATGACGGACAGAGGGAGGAAAGAAAGGAAAAAGGAAGAAGTGAAGATAAAAAGGTGTTACTGGGGTTGTCCATTTGGCAGGGATAGAGGCATTGAAGGGAAGAGGAAAAAGGAGGAGGAGGGAAGTAGGGAAAAGAATGAAGAAAGGAGGGAAGAGGGACATAGGAAGGACGAAAATGAAAAGGGAAGAAGTAAAGAGAAAAAGTGTTGTTAGGGTCCGCGAAAGTTGTCTATTTGACAGGGATATAGGCGTTGGGGAGAGGAAAAAGGAGGAGGAGGGAAGGAGGGAAGGGGGGGAAAGAATGAGGGAAGGGGGGAATGAGGGGGAAAGGAAGGAGGAGGAAGGGGGAGGAAAGAAGGAGGGAAAGGGGGGGAAGGAAGGAGGGAAGGGGGGTAAAGAAGGAGGGAAGGGGGGGAAAGAATGAGGGAAGGGGGGAAGAATGAGGGAAACAGGGAAGGGGGGAAAAGAAGGAGGGAAGTAGTTTATTGGGGTCCGCGAAAGTTGTCCTATTTGACAGGGATATAGGCGCTGGGGAGAGGAAAAAGGAGGAGGAGGGAAGGAGGGAAGGGGGGGAAAGGAAGGAGGGAAGGGGGGAAAGAAGGAGGGAAAGGGGGGAAGGGGGGGAAAGAAGGAGGGAAGGGGGAGAAAAAAGGAGGGAAAGGGGGGGGAAGAAGGAGGGAAGAAGGGGGAAGGAAGGGGGGGAAAGAAGGAGGGAAGGGGGGGAAGAAGGAGGGAAGGGGGGAAGAATGAGGGAAAGAGGGAAGGGGGGAAAAGAATGAGAATGAGAAAGGAGGGAAGGGGGGGGGAGAATTAGGGAAAGAGGGAAGGGAGGGAAGGGGGGGAAAGAAAGAATGAGGGAAGGAGGGAAGGGGGAAAAGAATGCGGAAAGGAGGGAAAAGAAGGAGGGAAGGGGGAGGAAAGAATTAGGGAAAGAGAGGGAAGGGGGAAAAGAATAAGGAAAGGAGGGAAGGGGTGGAAAGAATGAGCTCGGGAAGGGGGAAAGAATGAGGGAAGGGGGGAAGGGGGGGGGGAAATGAGGAAAGGAGGGAAGGGGGGGGGGAATGAGGGAAAGAGGGAAGGGGGGAAAAGAAGGTGGGAAGAAGGGAAAAGAAGGAAAAGAAGGAGGGAAGGGGGGGAGAAGAATGAGGGGAAGGGGGGAATAATAATGAGGGAAGGGGGGAAAAGAATAAAGGGGAAGGAGGAGAGAGAATGAGGGAGAAAGAAAATGAAAAGGGGAGAAGTGAAGAGAAAACAGGTGTTATTGGGGTTGTCCATTTGATAGGGATATAGGCATTGGGAAGAGGAAAAAGGAGGAGGAGCGAAGGAGGGAAAAGAATGAGGAAAGAAGGGAAGAGGGACAGAGAGAGGAGGAAAATGAAAAGGGAAGAAGTAAAGAGAAAAATAGTGTTATTAGGGGTTTTCGAAAGTTGTCTATTTGACAGGGACATAGGGGGTGGGAAGAGGAAAGGGGAGGAGAGGGGGAAAAGGAGGTGGGGAGGGGGAAAAGAACGAGAGAAGAGGGAAAGGGGGGAAGAGGGGAAAAGGAGGAGGAGAGAGGGAAAAGGAGGAGGAAGAAGAGGAAGAGTGAAGAGAGAAAAGGAGTTATTGAGGTTGGCGGAGGGATATGAGCGCTAGAAAGGAAGAAGGCACAGGAGGAAGGAAGAGAGAAAAGAACGAAGGAAGAGGAAGCACAATGAGGGAAAAAGAAATAGAATTGGGGGAAAGGGAAATGGATGAAGGAGAGTACGAAAAAAATGACAAAAAGAGCAAAAAATTGAGAAGGAAAGATGAAAGAAGAGGAATGTAAAGAGCAAATGGAGGAAATTGAAACGGATGGAAGAAAGAGGGAAAGAGAAGAAGGCGAGAAGGCAAAGGGAGATGTACAGAGACAGAAGAAGGTTCTTGGCGATAGAGAAAGAGGAAAAAGGAGAAGGGAAGAGGGCAAATTAGAGAGAGGGAGAGAGAAAGAGAGAGAGGGAGACAGACAGAGAGAGAGAGTTTGAGAGAGAGACAGAGGGAGAGAAAGAGAGAGAGAGAGAGAGAGAGAGAGAGAGAGAGAGAGAGAGAGAGAGAGAGAGAGAGAGATGGTAAAAGAACGAAAGAGAGAGAAATCGTAAAAGAAAGAAAGAAAGAGAGTGAAAGTTAAACAGAGAGAATTAATGAGAGATCATAGAAAACAAGATAAGAAAAAGAAAATCAGTAACACAAAATTTAAAAACAATGAAAAAATAATTCATTGCAAAGGAACTCAAGGAACATCAATGTTTTCTTTCTCTCTCCCTCTCTTTCTTTCTTTCAATCTTTCTTTGCTTCTTTTACTTTCTCTCTGAAAGGAGAAAAAGAAGAACCAAGAAAAGCATTGAACAATTGTCGTAAACGAAAGGAAAGGAGTCCACATTCTCTCCAGTGATTGGTAAAACTTCTCAAAGATTAGGATTCGAAAGGAGGAAGGAGGAACGTCTTTAAGATGACTAAGAAGGGAGTGTGTGTGTGGGGGGGGGGGTGCGTGCGTGTGTGTGGGGGGGGGGGGGGAGGGGGTGCGTGTGTGTGTGTGTGTGGGTGGGTGGGTGGGTGTGTGTGTGTGTGTGTGTGTGTGTTCGTGTGCGTGTGTATATGTGTGTGTTCGTGTGTGTGTGAGTATGTGTCTGCGTGTGTGTGTGTGTGTGTGTGTGCGCGTGTGTGTGTGTGTATGTTTGAAGGAATTGGTTTGTCAAGGGGATGAGTTATAGGAATCGATGGAAAGATTTTGGGAAAAGATGATGAATGAGAATGAAGATGATGATGATTATGATGATGATGATAATTACAGTCACAGTGAGAATGATGATGGCGATGATGATAATTGGAATTATGATGAGAATGATGAAGATCATGTTAATGAAAATGATAATAATTGTAATCCTAATGGAATTGGTGATGATTGTAATTATAATGAGAATGATGATGATGTTTATGATTATAATGATGATAATGATGATGATAATTGCACTATAAATGGGAATTATGAACATTATAATTGTAATTGTATAATGATGATGATAGAAATAACAACAATAATGATAATGATCATGATAATGGTAGAAAGAAAAAGAGGGGAGAATGGAGAGAGATTGTTAAAAATAGATAGATAGTTTGATAGATAGATGAACAGATGTGTGTGTGTTTGTGTGTGTGTGTGTGTGTGTGTGTGTGTGTGTGTGTGTGTGTGTGTGTGTGTGTATACATATATATATATATATATATATATATATATATATATATATATATATATATATATATATATATATATATATATATATATACATATATATATATGTGTGTGCGTGTGTGTGTGTGTGTGTGTGTGTGTGTGTGTGTGTGTGAGTGTGTGTGTGTGTGTGTGTGTGTGTGTGTGTGTGTGTGTGTGTGTGTGTGTGTGTGTGTGTGTGTGTGTGTGTGTGTGTGTGTGTGTGTGTGTGAATGTAGGTATATATGATATATATACATATCATCAGCAGCAGCAGCCTGAGTCAGTCTATTGCAGGATGTAGGGGTCTCCCATTCTTTTCCAGCTGTTTCTGTCTTGCGATTTTTGTTTCCAGTCTTGGCCCCCAAATTTCGCTATTTCGTCACGCCATCTTGTCCCTGGTCTGGCCCTTGGACTCTTTATGTTATTTATAGTCCATTCTGTTACTTTCTTTGTCCATCTGTCGTCTTGTCTCCGACATACATGCCCTGCCCATTGCCATTTCTTCTTTTTGATGCTGCCGAGTATAGCTTCCACTTTCGTCTGTTCTCTGATCCACGTCGCCCTCATCCGATCTCTTAGGCTACATATACATACATACATACATATATATATATATATATATATATATATATATATATATATATATATATATATATATATATATAGATGTATGTATGTATGTATGTATATATATATGTATATATATATATATATATATATATATATATATATATATATATATATATATATATATATATATATATATATATATACACGTTTATATATATGTGTGTGTGTGTGAATATATACATACGTACATTCATACATACAAGCACACACAGACACACACACACACACACACACACACACACACACACGTATGGGAAAAAAAAGGATAAGCAACAAAACCTGAATTCAACAAACAGGACACAAGATCAAGGAAGATGAGGACGCAATTCTTTTCGGATTAGATCCAGTCCTACTTCCAATCCATTTTGTCGAAATTCTTAAACTTGAGAGAAAGAGAAACCTTAATTAGTAATGAAACTAGAAACCTTACAATTAATTAATGAATTAATTGGAAACCTTCAAATTAATTAATGAATTAATTAAAAACCTTCAAATTAATTAATTAATTAATTAGAAACCTTAAAATTAATTAATGAATTAATTAGAAACCTTAAAATAAATTAATTAATTAGAAACCTTAAAATTAATTAATGAATTAATTAGAAACCTTAAAATTAATTAATGAATTAATTAGAAACCTTAATTAATTAGAATTAATTAAATTAATTAGAAACCTTACTATCATACCTGCCTTAAAGACCCACAAAATTTCTAATTAATAAAAATAATTAGAAACCTTAATCAATTAATGGATTAAAGGATTTATCATGTCTTCGAGTGTAAGAATGTGTTACGTATGTAGAACGAAGTAAGTAGATGAGCTTAAAGAAGATAAATCATTATTCTTAGTACGATCTTCTTGTATTTTGCTGAAGCAGAAAAGATGCGGGAAAGAATTTAGTTGATTTGTTATCATTTTTGTCCTTTCCATCATCATTTTTACTATCATTAGTATTAATATTATCATTATTATCATTATTATTGTTGTTATTGTTGTTGTTGTTGTTATCACTTTGATTATCCTTGTTTTATTGTTATTATCATTATTGTTGATGTTGTTGTTGTTGTTACCACTTTGATTATCATCATTGT
>NC_091554.1:5389884-5392384 GCF_042767895.1 Penaeus vannamei
TGGGGAGGGAGACGAAGAGGGTTGGGGGATGGGGGGTAGGGGAAGGAGGTGACCTAGGGGAGGGAGACATAGAGGATAGGGAGATAGGGGAAGGGTGAGTGCTAGCGGAGGGAGACGAAGAGGGTAGGGAGATAGGGGAAAGGGTGAGAGCCAGGGGAGGGAGCCGTAGAAGGTAGGGGGATAGGGGAGAGGGAGACGTAGAGGGGGATAGGGGACAAGGGAGAGAGAGAGACGTAGAGGGTAGGGGTATAGGGGGAGAGGGAGAGGGAGAGGGCTAGGGGAGGGAGACGAAGAGAGTAGGGAGATAGGGGAAAGGTGAGGGCTAGGGGAGGAAGACGTAGAGGAGGAGGGGGAAAGGGGAGAGGGAGAGGACTAGGGGAGGGAGATATAGAGGGCAGGAAGATAGGGGGAAAGGGAGAGGGCTAGGGGAGGGAGACGTAGAAGAAGGGGGGGGTAGGGACAGAGGAAGACGTAAAGGGTAGGGAACAAGGGGGAGAGGGAGACTTAGAGAGGTAGGGGGGGATAGGGAGAGAGGAAGACGTAGAAGGTAGTGGACAAGGGGGAGAGCGAGACGTAGAAGGTAGGGGTAGGGATAGGAGACAAGAGGGAAGGAGAGTAGGGAGGGGGTGGAGGGGGGGGGGGAGGTCGCCTATGCAAACGAAACCCCTTGACGTATGGAAAGTTCTCCTTTGAAGGACGAATCTTAATGATGTATTCGAAAGGGTTGTGAATGCCTCGCTCTCCCCGTGCTTGTAGAGATCGGTGTTTCGGTTTGTATGGAGGATAAAATCACCGGTATGTAAAGAGGAATTAATGTCTGTTAGAGAGATATTAAAAGAATAAGATTAAAAGAATAAACGCTAAACAAGGGAAGAGGTCAAACAAGAAACAAGATAAAATAACGAACAAATATAGAAAACAGGTAAAGCCAAAAGAACGGAAACTAAGAATAGTCAACAAACGAAGAAAGAAAAAATAAAACGACAAAGAAATACCCAAAACAAAAAAGGCAAAAATAAAAAATAAAAAAAAAACAAGGGCCAACAGAAAGACATAAAAACAATAACGAATCAAACACAAAAAAGGATCCCCCCCCCCCCAAAAAATAGATTAAAAAATAACGAAAAAAAAGACAAAAAATAGAATAAAAAAGAGACAAAGGGACAAACATAAGTCCCAGAGAGCAAAAGTTGAACAAGTTGAACAATATCAAGGTGATTGTGGCTCCGACATGGACACGGAGTGAGGGGTCGCGAGCCACAGCAGAGGCGAGGGGAAAGGTTAGAGGGTCAAGCCAGCAGGAGCAGAAGCAGAGGGAGAGGAGGAGGAAGGGGGAGAAAAAAGAGGCCGAGAAACAGCAGGAGAAGAGCAGGTCGCTGAAGGAGGAAAGTTAAGACGAGAAAAAAACTTCGACAAAAGTGCAGAGGTTAGCGGGTTGGGGGTTGGAGATGGGGGGGAGGGAGCGGGAGGGGGTTGGAGGTGGGGGGGGGAGGGAGAGGGAAGGGGATCTGTGTGTGTGGGTGTGTGGAAAATGGTGGAGTGGGGGGTGGGGTGGGGAGCTGGGGAGGGGGAGGGAGAGAGGAGTATGTAAGTGTGTGTGGGGGGGGGGGCGTGCAGGGGAGAGAGAGAGAGTCAGTGTGGTCAAAGGAAGAGATAGAAAGAGATACAGAGAAGGAACAAAAGAGATACAGACAATAAAGCAAGAGCAAGGGAGAAAAAAAAAGACAAGAAAAGGAAAGAGATAACCAAACAGACAAATAAAAACATACAATTGAAATACAAAAAATAAAAAACACCCCCCACCCCCCACCCCAGATCTCACTCACAAATCCACTCACAACCAAAGACCCCAAGACCTTGTAATTGCGAAAACGCCCACAAGATGGCGGTCGCTTCGCCCACAAAGCCGGGGTCAAACCAGACACGCTCCCGAGGTCAAAACACAGAAATCAATTGGCTAGTCAATTAATTCCTGGCTGAATTAAGCTCTAGCGTAAATAAAGGGAGCTTTGGAACCGGATGAAGAGGATAGGGTGTGTGGATCTTAATTAAATTGGCTGAAAGGTAAATAAAAAGAAGAAAAAAAAAAGATAACAGTGATGGTAAAAAATGTTGGTCGTAATCTGATTAAAGATAAATTACTTTGATGGTGGAGATGATAGCGATGATGATTATCAAAATTATGATGATAATTGGCATGATAATGATGATAATGGTATGATGTTAGTAATAATATTAACAACCCTTTGCGATGAAGAGAATAGATATGATAATGATTTTTTGAAAATGATAATGATAATGAGTACGATGATATAAGCAATGGTAATAGTAATAATAAGCTAATAATATCAATAATAATGAAACTAATAATGAGGATAATAATAATGATGAAAATAAAAATCAGTAATGATAATGTTGGCAACGACAAAAACGATAATGTAATAATTATAATGGTGACGATAATGACAACATGAGCAATAATAATATTATTTAGAGTAAC
>NC_091554.1:5417877-5421059 GCF_042767895.1 Penaeus vannamei
AAGTGTTGGTGCAAGAACACAGCCTTGCCTCACTCCTGAACTGACAGGAAAGAAGCTCGACAGGCCCCCACCACACTTTACAGCACTTTTAGTACCAGTATACATGTTTGCTATTAGTTCAATAATCCTTGTTGGAATTCCTCTCAGTCTCAGGATCTCCCAGAGTGATTCCCGATGCACTGTATCGAATGCCTTCTTGAGGTCGATGTAGGCTGCGAGCAGCCTACGTCCGAACTCACGACGGCGCTCTACAATGACTCGGAGCGCAAGGATACGGTCTATTGTGGACTTACCAGGAGTGAATCCAGATTGCTCTGGCCTCTGATGCCTTAGTAGATGGTCTCTTATACGCCTCAGAAGGATGCGGGTAAGAACCTTGCCTGAGCAGTGTGATGCCATGATGATTGCTGCAGTCCTATCGGTCTCCCTTCCCCTTCCAGAGAGGGATGACCACACCCCTCAACAGGTCAGGGGAAACGGTACCGTACTGCCAGATGGCAGCCAGGACAGCATGTAACCCCCGTGCCATAGGTTCACCACCAGCCTTTAACAGTTCAGCTGGGATGCCGCAAATACTAGCTGCTTTACCACACTTCAGCTTGGAGATCACCTACCTAACTTCAGTTAGGGAGGGTGGGTCCTCGCTAATGGGTGGGTCCGGCATCGGAATCACGGCACTACCCACATCCAGGTTAACTGTTGGAGGGTCAACCTGATACAACTGCTCAAAGTACTCAGCCCAACGCTCCCGCACCGCAACAGGATCTGAGATGATCTGGCCACCTACTAAGCGAACTGCAGTCACCTGTGAAGAGGGCTTAGAATTCAGTTTTCTCAGGGCTTGGTATGCAGGACGAAGGTCATTTACTAAGAAATGATCTTCGACATCCTCAGCAAGACCTAATAAATTGTTCCTTATCCCTTCTTAACAGAGACCGAGTTCTGCGCACCTGAGAACGGTGCAAATCCCAATCCCCTGCCAGACAAGCCGCACGGCAAGCATCAGTGGCTTCCAGTGTCTCCTGAGAGATTGAATTCTGTCTTGCCCTCGGGCGTTCTCCAATCGATTCTTTGGCTGCATCAAGCGTTTCACACTTGAAGGTGTCCCACAGAAGTACAGGGTCTGTCAGATTGTCAAGTGCTGTGAACCGATCAGAGATTGTCTCAGCAAACCTCCAAGCACACTCTCTTTCAGCCTGTCCAGATGAAACACCCTAGGGTGGTCATTGGGCCGCTGGGGAGTTTTGAAGTGAACCCGGAGGGTAGCCACAACCAATCTAAGGTCAGTACCACAGAACTCGGCACTCCTATACACCCTGCAGTTCTGGAGGATCCTCCAACGGGTGCTAACGAGAATGTGGTCGATCTCCTTGGTTACATTACCCGCATTGCTGTACGATGTCCAACGATGTGGGTCTGGGCGCTGGTACCAGGAGCCTGAAATCCTAAATTTCTGGGATCTTGCAAAATCCCGGAAAAGGAGGGAATTCTCGCTGCTGGTATCAACTCCCGAACCATGAGGACCGACAGACATCTCATAGCCAACTTGATCACAGCCAGATACCGCATTGAAGTCACCCAGAACAATACGAATATCTCGCTGGGGACAACTGTCTGTCATAGACGCAAGTTTGGTGTAGAACATTTCTTTCACGTCAAGTTTACAAACATCGGTAGGAGCGTGCACAGCAATAAGAGACATGAAGCCAAAAGACAGCTTCAGTCTCATTACCATTATACGCTCATCGACTGGAGTGACCTCTACCACCGAGGGCTGGAGCCTACCGGAGACAGCTATGGCTACTCCCTGAAGATAGTGACCATTGCTGCGGCCCGACCAGTAATAGGTGTAGCCACCTACATTGATAGTACCGCTGCCAGGTCTTCTCACCTCCAGAAATAGAGAGCAGCCACCCCCACTCTCAGCCTCCCCAGTTCCCTCGATAGCAGGGACGTTCCAAGAGCGGACGTTCCAAGCCTCCACCCTGACTTCCCGCCTGAGGTTAACCCTCGGGCAATCGCTCCGGGAGGACGCCACCTCTGCCACCCCCGCCGACGCTGCTCCACCTAAAAGGCGGCAGGCTGCGGGACCCATCATCCACGTGTGGGGTTCCTTAAGGCTCTTTGCCCCACAAGCTTCATATCGGGCTGGCGGCTGCCAGAACGCAGGCGGGACGAGGAGCTCCCATTCCCATCCTGCGCCCCAGCAGCCACCCTCCCAACGGGGCCCGCAGCCCGCCTCTCTCGCTGGGTAGGAGGGACATTTCCCCTCCCCCCAGCATTTCCATTTAGACAAAACACTGCCAGTGGGTTATTCTCTGGGGGGAGGAGGACTGGCAAGGCCCACCTCCCCCGAGCCTCCCATTGACCCCAGGGGGCTTAGGGGCAGGAGTTAGTACAGGGCCAGGGCGTGTCCACACGCCGGTGGGCCATGACCCTGTACCTCTGGGGCCTCCTGCTGCTCCGAGATCCCCTACAGTTCAGCCTGGGACCGCAAGGTGCCAGTTTCCATAGGTGGCCACGAGGAGGCACTGCAGAAGTCTCGATGATGGAGAGGCTATGCACTGGCAAGGGAGACATGCAGCGCTGCTCCCTTTTTCGCACAAGGTGGCAACTGCAAGCGAGAAGGCATGCAAACGCTTAACACTATCTAGGCTACCACACCATCGCTTCACACCACCCTGCGCATGAAGCACTCACCCATATGTATATACTGTATACAAATATATACTCGCACACACTCACACATATACACATGTATATATAAATATGTATATATTTCTATCTATCTAAATAGCTCTCTCTCTATATATACATACATATATACACACATGCATATATATATTTATGTATATATACATATATGTATATATATATATAAATATATACATATATATATATATATATATATATATATATATATATATATATATATATATATATGAAAATGAAATAAGCCATAATGAGAATTGAAAATAAGCGTATTATTTTCATTTCTCATTGTGGCTTATTTCATTTTCATTTTTGTGTGCACGTGATTGTGTTTGTGCTTGCGTTCATATATATATATATATATATATATATATATATATATATATATATATATATATATATATATATATATATATATATATATATATATGTGTGTGTGTATATATATACATGCATACATATATATATTT
>NC_091554.1:5431559-5434059 GCF_042767895.1 Penaeus vannamei
TGATAATGCGATAATGGTAATGATAGCATGTAGACTAATAAGTAAACAATAATGAAGATAATAACTAAGATAACAGTAATCGCGGATCTATTATGAAACGGCATAACAGATAAAAATGCTATTAGTAAAACCACTAATACTATAATGTAGACTCAAGAGTGTATCATTATTACCTACCAAAGATAAGAATGAACAATCCGTAACAATGATATTGATAACAAAAGTCGTGATTTAATATATGAAATCGAATCATTATAATTCAGTGCTAAATATAGCATATGAATTACATTGTCACAGAATGAGACGATGCATTAATACAACAAAATAAGGAATTTAATATTTTGGGGACATTATTCATTCTCAGTACATAAACTTCAACAGATCCATTATCTATGGTTTAATGTTATCAGATACTGCTTCTCTTATCGTATCACACCAACAGCTTCTCTCATGTCCTGAATACAGCTTTTCCGCAGTTGATACAGGAAACTGAAATGGATATGTAAATAACTTACCACGTGTGCATTGAATTAATTATTTTGTCTATTACACGTTTGGCTTTTACAAATCAACTGCAATTGATCATTCCACTGTGGTCATCAAAGAGAAGACATGGAACTATATCCAGTGGCGAAATACTTACTTTAATATTAATGGTACATATTGTAAAAGTGATTTTGGTGTAAGGTAAAACATTATAAAAAATAACCGTAGTGTTTCGGAATTACATGACTTGGCACCTCAGACAAGTCCATGGAAATCATATGTATTTTCAGTGCATTTCGTTACCAGATCTCGCGTGGGAAACACCACAAAGCGTAAACAACAATTAGCCAGAAGAATTCCACCGACCAAATATGTGGAAATACCTCCTGTGTATTTGTTTCGTGGCTCTGACCCTCCAGGCTCTCCCAGCGGACGGCCAGATGTGTCCCATGGCTGACGACATCGCCCCCTGCCACTGCACGAAGGACGCCGTGACGCAGAAGCTGGACCTCGACTGCTCGAACGTCCTGGACAGCTGGCAGCTCGAGCGCATCTTCCACGCCAGGTTCCCTTCCCCCGTCTTCAGGAGGCTCACCATGGCGGGCACCGAGGGCCACAGGGTCCCCCTCGTGTACCTGGCGGACAGCGTGTTCGGCAACATCTCCTTCAGCTCTGTGGTCATAAAGTACACCAACATATCCCACGTGGGCGAGAAGGTGTTCGAGAAGTCCTACGACACGCTGGAGAGCCTCACCTTCAGCTACAGCGACCTGCAGGTGTATCCCGCGACGAACCTCCGCTTCTTCACTAGGCTCTCCACCCTCGACCTGTCACACAACAAGATGGTGTTCCTCCAGGACGTCTACTCGCTCAGTCTGCAGATCCTGAACGTCGAGCACAACGAACACCTCGCCTTTTCCGACAAGCTCCTCACCGTCGTGCCAAGTCTCCTGGAAATGTCCTTGGCATCCTGTGGCATCGAGAGCATTCCTCCAGGACTCTTCTCGTCCGCTGAGGTCTTGTCCAACGTCAACATGGAGGGCAACAAACTGACGCATTTGGGCGGAGGTGCTCTTGCCTTCGCCTCAAACGATGTCCTGGAAATTATTCTTTCGGACAACGAAATCTCCAGCGCTGATAAGGACTTTATATCAGGTAGGAAAACCACATATAACATTTTTTCGACTTTCATTTTATTATCAGTATAGGCTATTCATGTAAATCCCCGTATTTGCATTTTCTTTCCTAAAAACGTAAAAAAAAAACTAAAAGTTGTTAAAGGCAGACATTGAGTAATAGAAGCCCGGTATCAGATCAACGGTGATTTATTTCGTTGTAAAAGTACCATTCATCTTTATCACACCCGCTTCGTCGGTATCATCAATCGGCTGTTTCTAAATCTGGTATTCAGATTTTTTTGTGTGCGGGAGGAGGTTGTACGAAGCATTGTGTAATCAATAAGGTAGACGTTGGTTTATTTATGTAATCATTTCAAGTGATTGACGGACGGTATTTACATACATCAGCCTTCCATATCTATCCCTAAGATATAACACCCACACACTGATACATGTGTTTGTGTATCCATATGTTTATGTATATATATATATATATATATATATATATATATATATATATATATATATATATATATACATAATATATATAAATTATATATATATACATATATATATATTATATATATGTATATATATATATTGTATATATATATGTATATGTATATATATATATATATATATATATATATATATATATATATATATATATATATATATATATATACACATACACATGTACACACACACACACACACACACACACACACACACACACACACACACACACACACACACACACACACACACACACACACACACACACACACACACACACATCCATATATATGAACCGTATTCATGTTGACAAATGTATTAAAGGTATGAATGGGAATGGATGTCATCACAATACAATACAATGTATTTGACCGGTTTCG
>NC_091554.1:5441559-5444059 GCF_042767895.1 Penaeus vannamei
ACCGCTGTTCTCGTTATTATTATTATTGTTGTTATTGCTTTTCATATTATTTTGACCATCGCCATAATAACATATATCTTAAGAGTCTTTCATATACACAAACACGTTGTTTATATTTCAACATAGCTGTTGGTTATTAATACATGAAAGCTCTCCTAGATAATGATTTAAAAATGCTTTGTATTTACATTACACATCAAAACGATTTTAACACCAACCCGGAAGATGCAAGAACGTATATATACACATCATGTAAACGCAACGGTTGGTCAGTTTACACTCCCCCACCCCACCCGCCACCCCCAACCCCTCCCCCACCCACGTTTTCCTTTACGAGCCCCACGCCAACCCACACCAATATCACACCGGCGCCATTTCCCCTGTAATAATCCCACGCAATGTGGCGGACGCTCTCGTAAGTTCTCTATGAATGAATTCAGTGCTGGCTTGACTTTCACAGCGTAGGGAGGCCGTGGGAAAAGCTATAGGTTTTGACTCTTATCAAAATAGACAAAACGCAAACTCACGCCCAGGCCATCAACTCGCACTGAAATTACAGTGTCCAAATCGGCTTTTGATAGAGTGGAACTGTGCTCTTCGTGTACAATAAACTCAACAAAAGCATAGACAGTAGGTCCAACTAACAATTATTAATGCAACTCAAACACAAGGTAGTACAGTTATTGTAAAATAGAATATGCTCCAGTTTAATTAATACATACCGCTTGCCTCGTAAGTTATCAAACACATTGTGCTCTTCTCGTTATTACATTTGGTACTGTACTGTCTCTGAGAACTTTAATGTACTGTGACGTAGCAAGTAGTACATCGTTCCTCCTACCGATCTATATTTACTCTTAATAAGAATAATGAACTCGTAATCTTAATATATATCTCGTTACAAAATACTGTAAGATAAATATTCGGTTTCATTCTCACCTGGTTTTAAGGAATGTGTTGACAGTCTCGTCGTGTTAAATAAGATGGAAAAAAATACAACCGGTATTTCATTCTCTTCCACCGACTTTCCATCCTTTGACACAGACCCGAAAAATAACACTATTGTTCACTCTTTGAAATGCTTCTTTGAGATTCCATTTTTCCTTTTTCTTATTACTTCTTATGTCTTTGTTAGGGACGTTTCATATGACTCGTCTCCAGGAACTAGAACCGTGAAACCTTGCTGTGGCTTCCTCACGCACCTAGAAATAGATAGGGAATGCAGTTATTGCCAGCCTCATAAAGGGCTGCGGGCGTCCATTAGAGACAGCGTGACGAAAAAGTCTCGAGATAGAGGAAAGACGGTCTAGAATTATGTTTCTGGTTGAACTAAAAAATCGGAAGGGAAAAATCTGCAAATGAAGAGATGGAAGTGACGAAAATACTTGTCTGTTTACTGTAGGCTATCGAACTTTCCACGCGGCTTGGTGAAACTGAAGTTATATGACGAAGTAATGTCTACGAAGGCGTATAAAAGAAAAAAAAACTAACAAAACTTTTAAATGATTCTACAAATGAATTGTAAAAATGAATAGCTTTTTTTCTTCAGGAATAAAAACCCAGAATATTGAATGGATCTGTCGATGACCATTTGGCTAGTCAAGTAACTGCAATGGCTGTATTGTCGATGCCAGACCCAGGCCTCGCATTCCAAAACTGGACATGCGTTCCAAACAGTTCAGACATGAATGGTCGTTTCAAATATGGGGGAAAAAAATGAAGTTGAGGGACTGTAAAGATCTCCCCATTTTGATCGACAGGAAAGCGATTTTACAGTTTCATAGATCACGAACGATTAAATCAGAGAGACCGCACATTTCGACATGACGTCACGCCCAGCGACGACCGCCATCGGCATTCGTAATCCCGAATCCAAAATCGTTACACCCATGACGCAATGGAACGCGACAGACCCCGACAGAATAATAAACAGGAGTGCATACCGTGAGGCCAATGCGGTCCTGCGGGAATATCCGGTCCGTAGGTCTGTTTACTCGCCGCGAGGCCATTTGTCTCGTCCGTGAACTCTCCTTCGAGTCTCAGGGAGAGTTTGTCGTTCTTCTTGGGCGATTAGAGCTAAGTCTCTCGCTCGGTCTGTCCACTTCTCGACGGAAGAAACAAGTTTGTGGAGGGGGAAGGGAGGGAGGGGGCAGGGTGACCCATGGGGGAAGGGAGGGAGGGGGCAGGGTGACCCATGGGGGAAGGGAGGGAGGGGGCAGGGTGACCCATGGGGGAAGGGAGGGAGGGGGCAGGGTGACCCATGGGGGAAGGGGGGGAGGGGGCAGGGTGACCCATGGGGGAAGGGAGGGAGGGGGCAGGGTGAGCCATGGGGGAAGGGAGGGAGGGGGCAGGGTGAGCCATGGGGGAAGGGAGGGAGGGGGCAGGGTGAGCCATGGGGGAAGGGAGGGAGGGGGCAGGGTGACCCATGGGGGAAGGGAGGGAGGGGGCAGGGTGAGCCATGGGGGAAGGGAGGGAGGGGGCAGGGTGACCCATGGGGGAA
>NC_091554.1:5489059-5494059 GCF_042767895.1 Penaeus vannamei
GTGTTTTTTATTTGTTTTGTTTTATTTGTTTTGGGTGTATCGGTGATAATTCATATAGATATAAATTGTTGGATAAGATGATATCACAGTATGATAGATGTAGATAAGAAAATAATAAGAAATGAGGATGATGGAGGGATAAGGTATAGATTATATAATGATAAAAAAATAAGAGAATGGTGGAATTATAATAGAATAGAATGATAAAGTGATTTTCTTTTTTTTTTTGTCATGAAACAAAGTGATTTTTTTTTGTCATGAAGTAACGATACATTTCTCTCATACGTATGAAAATAGATCATGATTGATCAATCTAGAATAAGAAAAGTAAAGAAAGAAAGAGAGAAGAAAGAAAAAATGGGAAATAAACTGGAAACAAAAGATAGGCTGTTTATTGACAATTTGTCATTCGGAAGACGTTTTTTCAAAAGGACTCGTTGGCACCTCAATACGTCTCGAAATAATCTGTACATCGCGTTCTCGGAATTCTCGACTGAAGTTAGAGAAAAGAAAAAAAAAATGGCCGAAAAGAAAACAAAAACGAAGTAATGTAAGCAAAAAGGACGAAAGAAAGAAAGGACAAAAAACAAAAAAGCAATACAACAACAAAGTAATGGAAGCAAAACGAACGAAAGAAAGAAAGGAACAAAAAACAAAAAAGCAAAATAACAACAAATAAGCAAAAAAGAAAACAACAACAACAAAGAAGCAAAAAAAGAAGCAAACAAAAAAAGAGAAATAAGATAAAGAAAAAAAGAGAAGAAAAAAAAGAAGCAAAAAAAAAAAAAAAAAAAAAAAAAATTCACCCAGGTTTATTTGGCAACAGAGCCCGGTGACCATTCCCTGTTCCATGGACAAGCCGGCCGAATCTGGGCTTCAAGAAACCCCTAGAACAACTGACCCATTTGCGTGTCTCCCCTTGGAACAGGCGGACCTCATTTCAGTGATTGATTGTTCAGGAGCTTCATTGGTTCAACCCTGGACTGAGTTTGACGGGAGGGGAACATTGGTATATGTATGTATATGTATATATGTATATATATATGTATATATATATATATATATATATATATATATATATATATATATATATGTGTGTGTGTGTGTGTGTGTGTGTGTGTGTGTGTGTGTGTGTGTGTGTGTGTGTGTGTGTGTATGCACACGAACATACACACACACACGCACACACATACACACACACACACACACACACACACACACACACACACACACACACACACACACACACATATATATATATATATATATATATATATATATACATATGCACACATATATATGTATATATATATATATATATATATATATATATATATATATATATATATATGTATCATGTATATATATATATCATGCATACACACACACACACACACACACACACACACACACACACACATATATATATATATATATATATATATATATATATATATATATATATATGTATATATATGTATATATATGTGTATATATATATATATGTATATATATAAACAATATATATATATATATATATATATATATAAACAATATATATATATGTATATATATATATATAAATATATATATATATGTATATATATATATAAACAATATATATATATATATATATATATATATATATATATATATATATATATGTCTATCTACCTACTTATTTAACTATTTATGTGTCTATCGACCTATCTATCTATATAACGAGGGAAAAAAAAGTCTCAAACAATTAGGATCTCACGAATCATAAATCAACAAAAAAAAAGAAAAAAAAATACGATACGAATAAAAAAGACAAAAAAAGGGGAAAATACCTCTTAAGCGATGAAAAATAACAATGATAAAAACAAGAAAGTGGACCCCTTCTTCAGACATGTCTTGGGTGAGTGTGGTCATTCGGGAAGGAAATGGGGAGCGATGGAATAATGGGTAAACTATAAGGGACACAAATGAAAAAAGGACAGATTGAAAAATGAGAAGGGGGGGGGGGGAGATAGCGCTATAATAGATATATGAAAGATGATGGTACAGGAAAATGACTTAAAGAGATCGAGAGTGAGATACGCATTTTGGAGAAATTCTGTGACAATGAGTTATTTAAGGGAAGAAAATGAATTAAAAATTCATATGCAGCTAAGGCACACACACGCACACACACACACAGACACACACACACACACACAGACACACACAGAAGGAGAGAGAAAGAGAGCGAGAGAGAGAGAGAGAGAGAGAGAGAGAGAGAGAGAGAGAGAGAGAGAGAGAGAGAGAGAGAGAGAGAGAGAGAGAGAGAGAGAGAGAGTACCAGACAGATAGATAGATAGAAACAATCAGAAAGATAGATAGATAGACAGAAACAGACCGACAGACAAAGAGAGAGACACAGGCAGGTAAACAGAAACAGACAGACATACAGAGAAGTCAAAAAGAAGAAAAAAAAAAGAAAATAAAAGAAAAAGAAAAAGCATAGAATCCATAACAGATCACAACCCCATCGATCTTCCCCGTACACATTTCTACTGCCGTTTCCATCTGTGTTTTATTTTTACTTTTCATTTTCCCATTCTTCTTTTTTTTTCTTTTCTTCCCGATCACATATTACACGTCAAGACCAATATATATCCTCCCTTCCCGATGTCTTCGTCCTCCCTGAACCCCCTGTGTGTTGTCTCTCTCCCTCACCTCTGACGTTGACGAAGTACAGACACAGAACACAAAGATAAGAACCCGAATATTGGCAGTTTCTCCGTCAGAAGGAGAGGGAGAAAGGGAAGAAAGTGGATGCGGCCATTGTCTTTTTCTCGTCTCATCCGCAGCGGGATTGGGTGAAGAAAGGGAAGAGGGAAGGGAGGGAAAAGAGAGAGAAAGGAAAATGGGAGGGGGGTGGGGGGGAAGCCGATGGGGATGATTAGGTAAGGGAGGGAGGGAGGGGAGGATTGGGGAGTGGGGAGATTGGAAGGGGGTGCTGGGAGGGGAGGAGGAGGTGGGGGGGGTGAAGGGATGGAGGGTGGGAGGGAGGGAAGAAAAGGTTGTTGGATAAATTGCAAGGGAAAAAGAGGAGGAGAGGAGAGATTAAGGAAGTTGGGAACAGAGAAAGGGGAGAAAGAATGAGTAAGAGAAATGTGTTGTGTGAAGAAAAGAAGGAGAAGGAGGAGGAGGGGGAGAGAAAGGTTTTGGATAAGATGTGAGAGAAAGGAAGGAAGAGAAGCTAGGCCATGGAAGATGGGAATAGAGAAAGGAGAGAAAGATGAGAATGTGTAATATGAGAAGATGAAGAGATGAAGGGAGGTGAAGACTTTTTTCTTCTGGATAAAATGCAAGAGAAAGGAAGGAGGAGAGACGAGGTAATGGAAGATGGGAAGAGGTGAAGATGGCGAACAAATCAGAAAAGACTGAGAGAAAAAGAGAAAAAAAAAGGATAAGAAAAAGATGGTAGTGTGTTGTGTGAGGAAGAGGAGGAGAGGTGAAGAGATGGGGGGGGGGGGGGGAGGCTGTTGGGTACGATGCAAGGGATGAAGAGAGGCGGGAGAGTAGAGAGAATTAGAAGAACGAAAGAGAAAGAGGAAGAGGATAACCATATGTGAGAGTGGGAGGGAGGGAGAGAGAGAGAGAGAGAGAGAGAGAGAGAGAGAGAGAGAGAGAGAGAGAGGGAGAGAGAGAGAGAGAGAGAGAGAGAGAGAGAGAGAGAGAGAGAGAGAAATAGCGAGAGAAAAAGACAGAGAGCGAGAGGGGGAAAAGATAGAAAGAGAGAATGAGAGAGAGATAGAGAAACAGCTAAATTGATAGATAAATAAATAGATAGATAGAGAGAGAAAGAGAGCTGCCTATCTAGCTAAATAGACAAAGAGAAACAGACCGACAGCAAAACCCGAAGAGAAAGGCCTCCGAGGAGAAAGTACAGCGGAGGAAGGAGAAGAGAGCGCGAGAGGTCATTAGGAAAGTGATAGGACCTCAGCGTGTGTTAGAGGCCTTGTCAGGAAGAGTAATGGATGCCGGACTAGGCTGGACGCTGCCCCGGGAGATCGCCTCGGACTCTCGCCGCCTCTGCTCGCTTCGTGAACTCGTCCTTCAGCTTTTGTATTGTTCTTTGTGAACGCATGGTCTTATATTCACGTTCTTAGATACATACGTACATACATGTGTGCATACATATATACATATATGCGTACCTTCAGTCAAACGTACATAAATGCCCACATGAATGCATATGAGCATTCGTATATGCATACATACACACAAGCATACACACACACACACACACACAGACACACACACAAATGCTTGCATACATAGATGTATGCATACCCACATACACATGCACTTATACGTACATACACTTAGCTACCTATATACCTACCTACCTACCTACAAACATACATGCATACATGCATACGAACATACATGTATACAGACATACATACATACAAAAATATATAATTAAACACATCCATAGGTAGATAACTCAATTAATCAATACATAAATGAATAGATAAAAACCCAAATAAGCTAATACAAAGGAGAATAAATTAATAAAAAACATCAATAACATAAAAAACATAAAGAAATCATCGTCCAGATCCTCCCTGTATCGACATTTCTCCAAAGAAGGTAAATAACGTAATGATTCTCGTCAGTCAATCTTCAATCTCGCATAAAAAGAGATTCTAATTCTTTCTAATTCTTCCGCGAGATCAAAGGTCATCCAAATCTGATTCGCTAGAGCTGGACGGGGATCAAACGACACGCTGAGGGGAAAAAAGAAACAAGACGAAAATAAGAGAGAAAAAAGAAAAACGAAAGAGATACACCCGTAAGTTATCGAGGTCCTTGTGAATCGGCGAGGGAGAGAGAGGGGGTGTGGGGAGGGAGGGGGAGGAAGAAAGAGAGAGAGAGAGAGAGAGAGAGAGAGAGAGAGAGAGAGAGAGAGAGAGAGAGAGAGAGAGAGAGAGAGAGAGAGAGAGAGAGGGAGAGAGAGAGAGAGA